>NW_026909177.1:6444142-6767571 GCF_033115175.1 Lepus europaeus
ATAAAATGTCATCTATTCAAACCAAAATGTCATGTTTTTTCGCGCAGTCCTTTAGCTTTCTCCCTTGAACATACGAATATGTAGAGCTGGTGTCTCCAGGTGGAGTCAACTAGTGTTTCCCAGCACAAAATTCAATTTACCTGATAAAAAACATTCAAAACAATAATGTCCGTTGATATCCATAAAACACAAACACAGAGGCTTTCACAGTATTTAGGATAGAGTTAGCCAAAACAAAACCGGATATTTCGGGTTTCATCCAGTCATATCCGGACTAAGTGGTGTGGAATTCATATGCCATGGACCGAGAAAATCACAGTAAAAATGGTTTTGGAGAAAAGAAAAGTCTTTTCGTTAGGCAAGTGCATAAAATGTCATCTAGACAAACAGAAATATCATGTTTGTTTGCCGTAGTTCCTCTAGGTGTCTCCCTAGAAAACACGAATGTGTAGAGCAGGTGTTCCCATTATGAACCAATTAGTGTTTCAATGGTACAAAATTAAATGTTCCCTGATAAAAATATTCAAAACAATAAAGTCCATTGATAATACCCAGAAAACACAATCTCAGAGGCTGTAGCAATATCTGGGATTTAGTTAGCAAAAAACAAAACTGGATATTTCTGGTTTCATCCATTCATATCAGAACAAAGAGGTGTGGAATTCGTATGCAACAGACCGAGAAAATCACAGTAAAAATGGTTTTGGAGAAAAGCAAAGTCTTTTCGTTAGGCAAGTACAAAAAATGTCATCTAGACAAACAGAAATATCATGTTTGTTTGTCGCAGTTCCTCTAGCTTTCTCCCTAGAAAATACGAAAGTGTAGAGCTGGTGTCCCCATGATGAACCAATTAGTGTTTGTATGGTACAAAATTAAATATTCCCTTCTAAAAACATTCAAAACAATAAAGTCCATCATAATGTGCAGAAAACACAAACACAGAGGCATTCACAGTATTTCAGATTGAGTTAGCCAAAATACAACCAGATATTTCTGTTTTCATCCAGTCATATGAGGACAAAGTGGTGTGGAATTCGTATGCTTTGGACTGAGAAAATCACAGTAAAATGGTTTTGGAGAAAAGCAAAGTGTTTTTGTTAGGCAAGTGCATAAAATCTCTCTATACAAACAGAAATATCATGTATGTTTGCCGCAGTTCCTCTAGCTTTCTCCATAGAACATACGAATGTGTAGAGCTGGTGTCTCCATGTGGAAACAATTAGTCTTTCAACGGTACGAAATTAAATGTTCCCTGATAAAAAACATTCAAAACAATAATGTCTGTGGATAATATCACGAATGCATAAACACAGAGGCTGTAGCAATATCTGGGATTGAGTTAGCCAAAAAAAAAAAAAAAAACGGATATTTCTGGTTTCATCCAGTGATATCCGGACAAACTGGTGTGGATTTCATAAGCAATGTACCGAGGAAATCACAGGACAAATGGTTTGGAGAATAGCGAAGTCTTTTCGTTAGGCAAGTGCATAAAATATCATCTAGACAAATAGAAATATCATGTTTGATTGCCGCAGTTCCTCTAGCTTTCTCCCTAGGAAATAAGAATGTGTAGAGCTGGTGTCTCCATGTGGAACCTATTAGTGTTCCCAAGCACAAAATTAAATGTTCTCTGAAAAAAAAAAAAAAACATTGAAAAATATAAAGTCCGTGGATAATATCAGGGTACACAAACACAGAGGCTGTAGCAATATTTCGGATTGAGTTAGCCAAAACACAACCGGATATTTCCGGTTTCTTCCAGTCATATCCGGACAAAGTGGTTTGGAATTCGTATGCAATGGACCGAAAAAATCACAGTAAAAATAGTTTTGGATAAAAGCGAAATCTTTTCGTTAGGGAAGTGCATAAAATGTCATCTATAGAAACAGAAATATCATGTTTCTTTCCCGCAGTTCCTCAGGCTTTCTCCCTAGAAAATCGAATGTGTAGAGCTGGTGTCCCAATGATGAACCAATTAGTGTTTCAATGGTACAAAACTAAATGATCCCTGATAAAAAAATTGAAAACAATAACGTCCATCAGAAAATCCAGATAACACAAACACAGATGATTCACAATATTTAGCATTGAGTTAGCCAAAACACAACCGGATATTTCTGGTTTCTTCCAGTCATATCCGGAAAAGTGGTGTGGAATTCGCATGCAATGGACCGAGAAAATCACAGTAAAAATGGTTTTGGAGAAAAGTAAAGTCTTTTCTTTAGGCAAGTGCATAAAATGTCATCGATACCAACAGAAATATCATGTTTGTTTGCCGCAGTTCCTCTAGCTTTCTCCCTAGAAAATCGAATGTGTAGAGCTGGTGTTCCCATTATGAACCAATTAGTGTTTCAACGGTACAAAATGAAATGTCCCTGATAAAAACATTCAAAACAATAACGTCCATCGATAATATCCAGAAAACACAAACAAAGAGGCTTTCACAATATTTTGGATTGAGTTAACCAAAACACAACCGATTATTTCTGTTTTAATCCAGTCATATCCGGACAAAGTGGTATGGAATCTTTATGCAATGGACAGAGAAAATCACAGTAAAAATGGTTTGGAGAAAAGCAGAGTCTTTTCTTTTGGGTAGTGCATAAAATGTCATCTATACAAACAGAAGTACCATGTTTGTTTTCCGCAATACCTCTAGCTTTCTCCCTAGAAAATACGAATGTGTAGAGCTATTGTCTCCATGTGGAACCAATTACTGTATCCAAGCTCAAAATAAAATGTTCCCCGATAAAAGACATTCAAAACAATAAAGTCCATTGATAATATCCAGAAAACACAAACACAGAGGCTGTAGCAATATCTGTGATTGAGTTAGCCAAAACAAAACCGGATATTTCCGATTTCATCCAATCATATCTGCACAAAGTGGTGTGGAATTTATATGCAATGGACCGAGAAAATCACAGTAAAAATGGTTTTGGAGAAAAGCAAGTCTTTTCCTTAGGCAAGTGCATAAAATGTCATCTATACAAACAGATATATCATTTTTGTTTGCTGCAGTTCCTATAGCTATCTCCATAGAAATTATGAATATGTAGAGCCGGTGTCTCCCTGTGGAACCAATTCATGTTTCCAAGCAAAAAATTAAATGTTCCCTGATAAAAAACATTCAAAACAATAAAGTCCATGGATAATATCCAGAAAACACAGACACAGAGGCTTTCTCAATATTTCGGATTGAGTTAGCCAAAATACAACCGGACCTTTCCGGTTTCATCCAGTCAAATCCGGACAAACTGGTGTGGAATTCATATGCAATGGATTGAGAAAATCACAGTAAAAATGGCTTTGGAGAAAAGCAAAGTCTTTTCGTACGGCAGGTGCATAAAATATCTTCGATACAAACAGAAATATCATGTTTGTTTGCTGCAGTTCATCTAGCTTTCTCCCTATAAAATATGAATGTGTAGAGCTGGTATCTCCATGTGGATCCAATTACTGAATCCAAGCACAAAATTAAATGTTCCCTGAAAAAAAAACATTCAAAACAATAAAGTCCGTGGATAATATCAGGAATACACAAACACAGAGGCTTTAGCAATATCTGGGATTGAGTCAGCGAATACAAAACCAGATATTTCCGGTATCTTCCAGTCATATCCGGATAAACTGGTGTGGAATTCGTATATAATGGGCTGAGAAAATAAGAGTAAAAATTGTTTTGGAGAAAAGCAAAATCTTTTCATTATTCAAGTGCATGAAACATCATCGGTACAAACAGAAATATCATGTTTGTTTCCCGCAGTTCCTCTAGCTTTCTCACTAGAAAATACGAATATATAGAGCTGGTGTATCCATGTGGAACCAATTACTGTATCCACGCTCAAAATAATATGTTCCCCGATAAAAGACATTCAAAACAATAAAGTCCATTGATAATATCCAGAAAACACAAACACAGAGGCTGTAGCAATATCTGGGATTGAGTTAGAGAAGAAAAACCAGATATTTCCGGTTTCATCCAGTTATATCCGGACAAGTTGGTGTGGAATTCCTATGCAACGGGCCGAGAAAATTACAGTAAAAATGGCTTTGGAGAAAAGCAAAGTCTTTTTGATAGGCAAGTGCATAAAATGTCATCGATACAAACAGAAATATCATGTTTGTTTGCCGCAGTTCCTATAGCTTTCTCCCTAGAAAATACGCATGTGTAGAGCTGGTGTCTCCATGTGGAACCAATTAGTGATTCCAAGCACAAAATATAATGTTCCCCGATAAAAAACATTACAAAAAATAAAGTGTGTGTATAATATCCAGAAAACTCAACACAGAGGCTGTAGCAATATTTGGGATTTGTTAGACAAAAGACAACCGGATATTTCTGGTTTCATCCAGTCATGTCCGGACAAACTGGTGTGGAATTTGTAGCAATGGACTGAGAAAATCACAGTAAAAATGGTTTTGGAGAAAAGTAAAGTATTTTCGATAGGCAAGTGCATAAAATGTCATCGATACAAACAGAAATATCATGTTTGTTTGCCGCAGTTGCTCTAGATTACTCCCTAGAAAATACGAATGCGTAGAGCTGGTGTCCCCATGATGAACCAATTAGTGTTTCTATGGTACAAAATGAAATGTTCCCGGATAAAAACATTCAAAACAATAAAGTCCGTCGATAATATCCAGAAAACACAAACACAGAGGCTGTAGCAAAATTTCCGATTGAGTTAGCCAAAACACAACCGGATATTTCTGGTTTCATCCTATCATATCCAGACAAAGTGGCTTGGAATTCGTATGCAATGCACGGAAAAAAATCACAGTACAGATGGTTTTGGAGAAAAGCAAAATCTTTTTGTTATGCAATTGCATAAAATGTCTTCGATACAAACAGAAATATCATGTTTTTTTGCCTCAGTTCCTGTAGCTATCTCCCTAGAAATTACGAATGTGTAGAACAGGTGTCTCCATGTGGAACTAATTAGTGTTTCCATGCACAAAATTAAATGTTCACTGAAAAAAACATTCAAAACAATAAAGTTTATAGATAATATCCAGAAAACACAAACACTGAGGCTCTAGCAATATCTGGAATTGAGTTAGCCAAAACAAAACCAGATATTTCTGGTTTCATCCAGTCATATCCGGACAAAGTGCTGTGGAATTCATATGCAATGGACCGAGAAAATCACAGTAAAAATGCTTATGGAGAAAAGCAAAGTCTTTTCGTTAGGCAAGTGCATAAAATGTCATCTCTACAAACAGAAATATCATGTTTGTTTGTCGCAGTTCCTCTAGCTTTCTCCCTAGAAAATACAAATGCGTAGAGCTGGTGTCTCCATGTGGAACCAATTAGCGTTTCCAAGCACAAAATGAAATATTCCCTGATAAAAAAAAATTCAAAACAACAAAGTCCGTGGATAATATCAGGAATACACAAACAGAGAGGCTGTAGCAATATTTCGGATTGAGTTAGCCAAAAAAACAACCGGGTATTTCTGATTTAATCCAGTCATATACGGACAAAGTGGTGTGGAATTCGTATGCAGTGGACCGAGAAAATCATAGTCAAAATGGTTTTGGAGAAAAGCAAAGACTTTTCGTTAGGCAAGTGCATAAAATGTCATCTAGACAAACAGAAATATCATGTTTGTTTCCCACAATTCCTCTAGCTTTCTCCCCAGAAAATGTGAATATGTAGAGCAGGTGTCCCCATGATGAACCAATTAGTGTTTCTATGGTACAAAATGAAATGTTCCCTGATAAAAACATTCAAAAGAATAAAATCCATCGATAATATCCAGAAAACACAAACACAGAGGCTTTCACAATATTTCAGACTGAGTTAGCCAAAACAAAACCAGATATTTCTGGTTTCATCCAGTAACCTCCGGATAAAGTGGTGTGGAATTCGTATGAAATGGACCGAGAAAATCACAGTAAAAATGGTTTTGGAGGACAGCAAATTATTTTCTTTAGGAAAATAGATAAAATATCATCGATACAAAAAGAAATATCATGTTTGTTTGCCGCAGTTCCTCTAGCTATCTCTCTAGAAATTACGAATTTGTAGAGCTGCTGTCTCCCTGTGGAACCAATTAGTGTTTCCAATCAAAAAATTAAATGTTCCCTGATAAAAAACGTTCACAACAATAAAGTCCATGGATAATATCCGGAAAACACAAACACAGAGGCTGTAGCAATATCTGAGATTGAGTTACCCAAAAAAAACCAGGATATTTCTGGTTTCATCCAGTCATATCCGGACAAACTGGTGTGGAATTCGTATGCAATGGACCGAGAAAATCACAGTACCAATCGTTTTGGAGAAAAGCAAAGTCTTTTCATTAGGCAAGTGCATTAGATGTCATCTACACATACATAAATATCACGTTTGCCACAGTTCTTCTAGATTTTTCCCCAGAAAATACGAATTTGTAGAGCTGGTGTCCCCATGATGAACCAAATAGTGTTTCTATGGTACAAAATTAAATGTTCCCTGATAAAAACATTCAAAACAATAAAGTCCGTCGATAATATCCAGAAAACACAAACACAGAGGCTGTAGAAAATCTCGGATTGAGTTAGCCAAAACACAACCGGATATTTCCGGTTTCATCCAGTCATATCCGGACCAATTGGTGTGTAATTCGTATGCAATGGACTAAGAAAATCACAGTAAAAGTGGTATTGGAAAACAGCAAAGTATTTTCATTAGGCAAGTAGATAAATTATCATCGATAAAAACAGAAATATCATATTTGTTTTCCGCAGTTCATCTAGCTATCTCCCTAGAAATAACGAATGTGTAGAGCTGGTGTCTCCATGTGGAACCAATTAGTGTTTCCAAGCAAAAAAATAAATGTTCCCTCATAAAAAAAATTCAAAACAATAAAGTCCGTCGATAATATCCGGAGAACACAAACACAGAGTCTTTCACAATATTTCGGATTGAGTTAGCCAAAACACAACCGGATATTTCTGGTTTCATCCAGTCATATCCAGACAAAGTGGTTTGCAATTCGCATGGAATGCACCAAAAAAATCACAGTACAAATGGTTTTGGAGAAAAACAAAATCTTTTCGTTAGGCAATCGCATAAAATGTCATCTCTACAAACAGAAATATCATGTTTGCCTCAGTTCCTGTAGCTATCTCCCTAGAAATTACGAATGTGTAGAGCTGGTGTCTCCATGTGGAACTAATTAGTGTTTCCATGCACAAAATTAAATATTCAATGAAAAAAACATTCAAAACAATAAAGTTCATGGACAATATCCAGAAAAACAAACACAGGGTCTGTAGCAATATCTGGGTTTGATTTAGCCAAAACAAAACCGGATATTTCCGGTTTCATCCACTCATATCCGGGAAAAAGTGCTGTGGAATTCATATGCAATGGACCGAGAAAATCACAGTAAAAATGGTTTTCGAGAAAAGCAAAGTCTTTTTGTTAGGCAAGTGCATAAAATGTCATCTCTACAAACAGAAATATCATGTTTTTTGCTGCAGTTCCTCTAGCTTTCTCCCTAGAAAATACAAATATGTAGAGCTGGTGTCTCCCTGTGGAACCAATTAGTGTTTCCAAGCACAAAATGAAATGTTCCCTAATAAAAAATATTCAAAACAATAAAGTATGTGCATAATATCAGGAATACACAAACACAAAGGCTGTAGCAACATCTGGGATGGAGTTAGCCAAAACAAAACCGGGTATTTCCGGTTTCATCCAGTCATATCCGGACAAACTGGTGTGTAATTCGTATTCAATGGACTAAGAAAATCACAGTAAAAGTGGTATTGAAAAACAGCAAAGTCTTTTAATTAGGCAAGTAGATAAATTATCATCGCCAAAAACAGAAATATCATGTATGTTTGCCGCAGTTCCTCTAGCTTTCTCCCTAGAAAATATGAATGTGTTGAGCTGGGGTCTCCATGTGGAACCAATTAGTGTTTCAATGGTACAAAATTAAATGTTCCCTGATAAAAAACATTCAAAACAATAAAGTCCCTCGATAATATCCAGAAAATACAAACACAGTGGCTTTCACAATATTTCGGATTGAGTTAGCCAAAACAAAACCAGGTATTTCTAGTTTCTTCCAGTCATATCCGGACAAAGTGGTTTGGAATTTGTATGCAATGGGCTGAGAAAATAAGAGTAAAAATTGTTTTGGAGAGGAGCAAAGACTTTTCATTAGGCAAGTGCATAAAATTTCATCTATACAAACAGAAATTTCATGTTGTTTGCCGCAGTTCCTCCAGCTTTCTCCCTAGAAAATACGAATGTGTAGATCTGGTGTCTGCATGTTCAACCAATTAGTGTTTCAACGTTACAAAATGAAATGTTCCCTGATAAAACAATTCAAAACAATAAAGTCCGTGGATAATATCAGGAATATACAAACACAGAGGCTGTAGCAATATCTGGGATTGAGTTAGCCAAAACAAAACCGGATATTTCCGGATATATCCGGACAAACTGGTGTTTAATTCGTATGCAATGTATCGAGAAAATCACAGTAAAAATGGTTTTGGAGAAAAGTAAAGTCTTTTCTTTAGGCAAGTGCATAAAATGTCATCGATACCAACAGAAATATCATGTTTGTTTGCCGCAGTTCCTCTAGCTTTCTCCCTAGAAAATCGAATGTGTAGAGCTGGTGTTCCCATTATGAACCAATTAGTGTTTCAACGGTACAAAATGAAATGTCCCTGATAAAAACATTCAAAACAATAACGTCCATCGATAATATCCAGAAAACACAAACAAAGAGGCTTTCACAATATTTTGGATTGAGTTAACCAAAACACAACCGATTATTTCTGTTTTAATCCAGTCATATCCGGACAAAGTGGTATGGAATCTTTATGCAATGGACAGAGAAAATCACAGTAAAAATGGTTTGGAGAAAAGCAGAGTCTTTTCTTTTGGGTAGTGCATAAAATGTCATCTATACAAACAGAAGTACCATGTTTGTTTTCCGCAATACCTCTAGCTTTCTCCCTAGAAAATACGAATGTGTAGAGCTATTGTCTCCATGTGGAACCAATTACTGTATCCAAGCTCAAAATAAAATGTTCCCCGATAAAAGACATTCAAAACAATAAAGTCCATTGATAATATCCAGAAAACACAAACACAGAGGCTGTAGCAATATCTGTGATTGAGTTAGCCAAAACAAAACCGGATATTTCCGATTTCATCCAATCATATCTGCACAAAGTGGTGTGGAATTTATATGCAATGGACCGAGAAAATCACAGTAAAAATGGTTTTGGAGAAAAGCAAGTCTTTTCCTTAGGCAAGTGCATAAAATGTCATCTATACAAACAGATATATCATTTTTGTTTGCTGCAGTTCCTATAGCTATCTCCATAGAAATTATGAATATGTAGAGCCGGTGTCTCCCTGTGGAACCAATTCATGTTTCCAAGCAAAAAATTAAATGTTCCCTGATAAAAAACATTCAAAACAATAAAGTCCATGGATAATATCCAGAAAACACAGACACAGAGGCTTTCTCAATATTTCGGATTGAGTTAGCCAAAATGCAACCGGACCTTTCCGGTTTCATCCAGTCAAATCCGGACAAACTGGTGTGGAATTCATATGCAATGGATTGAGAAAATCACAGTAAAAATGGCTTTGGAGAAAAGCAAAGTCTTTTCGTACGGCAGGTGCATAAAATATCTTCGATACAAACAGAAATATCATGTTTGTTTGCTGCAGTTCATCTAGCTTTCTCCCTATAAAATATGAATGTGTAGAGCTGGTATCTCCATGTGGATCCAATTACTGAATCCAAGCACAAAATTAAATGTTCCCTGAAAAAAAAACATTCAAAACAATAAAGTCCGTGGATAATATCAGGAATACACAAACACAGAGGCTTTAGCAATATCTGGGATTGAGTCAGCGAATACAAAACCAGATATTTCCGGTATCTTCCAGTCATATCCGGATAAACTGGTGTGGAATTCGTATATAATGGGCTGAGAAAATAAGAGTAAAAATTGTTTTGGAGAAAAGCAAAATCTTTTCATTATTCAAGTGCATGAAACATCATCTGTACAAACAGAAATATCATGTTTGTTTCCCGCAGTTCCTCTAGCTTTCTCACTAGAAAATACGAATATATAGAGCTGGTGTATCCATGTGGAACCAATTACTGTATCCACGCTCAAAATAATATGTTCCCCGATAAAAGACATTCAAAACAATAAAGTCCATTGATAATATCCAGAAAACACAAACACAGAGGCTGTAGCAATATCTGGGATTGAGTTAGAGAAGAAAAACCAGATATTTCCGGTTTCATCCAGTTATATCCGGACAAGTTGGTGTGGAATTCCTATGCAACGGGCCGAGAAAATTACAGTAAAAATGGCTTTGGAGAAAAGCAAAGTCTTTTTGATAGGCAAGTGCATAAAATGTCATCGATACAAACAGAAATATCATGTTTGTTTGCCGCAGTTCCTATAGCTTTCTCCCTAGAAAATACGCATGTGTAGAGCTGGTGTCTCCATGTGGAACCAATTAGTGATTCCAAGCACAAAATATAATGTTCCCCGATAAAAAACATTACAAAAAATAAAGTGTGTGTATAATATCCAGAAAACTCAACACAGAGGCTGTAGCAATATTTGGGATTTGTTAGACAAAAGACAACCGGATATTTCTGGTTTCATCCAGTCATGTCCGGACAAACTGGTGTGGAATTTGTAGCAATGGACTGAGAAAATCACAGTAAAAATGGTTTTGGAGAAAAGTAAAGTATTTTCGATAGGCAAGTGCATAAAATGTCATCGATACAAACAGAAATATCATGTTTGTTTGCCGCAGTTGCTCTAGATTACTCCCTAGAAAATACGAATGCGTAGAGCTGGTGTCCCCATGATGAACCAATTAGTGTTTCTATGGTACAAAATGAAATGTTCCCGGATAAAAACATTCAAAACAATAAAGTCCGTCGATAATATCCAGAAAACACAAACACAGAGGCTGTAGCAAAATTTCCGATTGAGTTAGCCAAAACACAACCGGATATTTCTGGTTTCATCCTATCATATCCAGACAAAGTGGCTTGGAATTCGTATGCAATGCACGGAAAAAAATCACAGTACAGATGGTTTTGGAGAAAAGCAAAATCTTTTTGTTATGCAATTGCATAAAATGTCTTCGATACAAACAGAAATATCATGTTTTTTTGCCTCAGTTCCTGTAGCTATCTCCCTAGAAATTACGAATGTGTAGAACAGGTGACTCCATGTGGAACTAATTAGTGTTTCCATGCACAAAATTAAATGTTCACTGAAAAAAACATTCAAAACAATAAAGTTTATAGATAATATCCAGAAAACACAAACACTGAGGCTCTAGCAATATCTGGAATTGAGTTAGCCAAAACAAAACCAGATATTTCTGGTTTCATCCAGTCATATCCGGACAAAGTGCTGTGGAATTCATATGCAATGGACCGAGAAAATCACAGTAAAAATGCTTATGGAGAAAAGCAAAGTCTTTTCGTTAGGCAAGTGCATAAAATGTCATCTCTACAAACAGAAATATCATGTTTGTTTGTCGCAGTTCCTCTAGCTTTCTCCCTAGAAAATACAAATGCGTAGAGCTGGTGTCTCCATGTGGAACCAATTAGCGTTTCCAAGCACAAAATGAAATATTCCCTGATTAAAAAAAAATTCAAAACAACAAAGTCCGTGGATAATATCAGGAATACACAAACAGAGAGGCTGTAGCAATATTTCGGATTGAGTTAGCCAAAAAAACAACCGGGTATTTCTGATTTAATCCAGTCATATACGGACAAAGTGGTGTGGAATTCGTATGCAGTGGACCGAGAAAATCATAGTCAAAATGGTTTTGGAGAAAAGCAAAGACTTTTCGTTAGGCAAGTGCATAAAATGTCATCTAGACAAACAGAAATATCATGTTTGTTTCCCACAATTCCTCTAGCTTTCTCCCCAGAAAATGTGAATATGTAGAGCAGGTGTCCCCATGATGAACCAATTAGTGTTTCTATGGTACAAAATGAAATGTTCCCTGATAAAAACATTCAAAAGAATAAAATCCATCGATAATATCCAGAAAACACAAACACAGAGGCTTTCACAATATTTCAGACTGAGTTAGCCAAAACAAAACCGGATATTTCTGGTTTCATCCAGTAACCTCCGGATAAAGTGGTGTGGAATTCGTATGAAATGGACCGAGAAAATCACAGTAAAAATGGTTTTGGAGGACAGCAAATTATTTTCTTTAGGAAAATAGATAAAATATCATCGATACAAAAAGAAATATCATGTTTGTTTGCCGCAGTTCCTCTAGCTATCTCTCTAGAAATTACGAATTTGTAGAGCTGCTGTCTCCCTGTGGAACCAATTAGTGTTTCCAATCAAAAAATTAAATGTTCCCTGATAAAAAACGTTCACAACAATAAAGTCCATGGATAATATCCGGAAAACACAAACACAGAGGCTGTAGCAATATCTGAGATTGAGTTACCCAAAAAAAAAACAGGATATTTCTGGTTTCATCCAGTCATATCCGGACAAACTGGTGTGGAATTCGTATGCAATGGACCGAGAAAATCACAGTACCAATCGTTTTGGAGAAAAGCAAAGTCTTTTCATTAGGCAAGTGCATTAGATGTCATCTACACATACATAAATATCACGTTTGCCACAGTTCTTCTAGATTTTTCCCCAGAAAATACGAATTTGTAGTGCTGGTGTCCCCATGATGAACCAAATAGTGTTTCTATGGTACAAAATTAAATGTTCCCTGATAAAAACATTCAAAACAATAAAGTCCGTCGATAATATCCAGAAAACACAAACACAGAGGCTGTAGAAAATCTCGGATTGAGTTAGCCAAAACACAACCGGATATTTCCGGTTTCATCCAGTCATATCCGGACCAATTGGTGTGTAATTCGTATGCAATGGACTAAGAAAATCACAGTAAAAGTGGTATTGGAAAACAGCAAAGTATTTTCATTAGGCAAGTAGATAAATTATCATCGATAAAAACAGAAATATCATATTTGTTTGCCGCAGTTCATCTAGCTATCTCCCTAGAAATAACGAATGTGTAGAGCTGGTGTCTCCATGTGGAACCAATTAGTGTTTCCAAGCAAAAAAATAAATGTTCCCTCATAAAAAAAATTCAAAACAATAAAGTCCGTCGATAATATCCGGAGAACACAAACACAGAGTCTTTCACAATATTTCGGATTGAGTTAGCCAAAACACAACCGGATATTTCTGGTTTCATCCAGTCATATCCAGACAAAGTGGTTTGCAATTCGCATGGAATGCACCAAAAAAATCACAGTACAAATGGTTTTGGAGAAAAACAAAATCTTTTCGTTAGGCAATCGCATAAAATGTCATCTCTACAAACAGAAATATCATGTTTGCCTCAGTTCCTGTAGCTATCTCCCTAGAAATTACGAATGTGTAGAGCTGGTGTCTCCATGTGGAACTAATTAGTGTTTCCATGCACAAAATTAAATATTCAATGAAAAAAACATTCAAAACAATAAAGTTCATGGACAATATCCAGAAAAACAAACACAGGGTCTGTAGCAATATCTGGGTTTGATTTAGCCAAAACAAAACCGGATATTTCCGGTTTCATCCACTCATATCCGGGAAAAAGTGCTGTGGAATTCATATGCAATGGACCGAGAAAATCACAGTAAAAATGGTTTTCGAGAAAAGCAAAGTCTTTTCGTTAGGCAAGTGCATAAAATGTCATCTCTACAAACAGAAATATCATGTTTTTTGCTGCAGTTCCTCTAGCTTTCTCCCTAGAAAATACAAATATGTAGAGCTGGTGTCTCCCTGTGGAACCAATTAGTGTTTCCAAGCACAAAATGAAATGTTCCCTAATAAAAAATATTCAAAACAATAAAGTATGTGCATAATATCAGGAATACACAAACACAAAGGCTGTAGCAACATCTGGGATGGAGTTAGCCAAAACAAAACCGGGTATTTCCGGTTTCATCCAGTCATATCCGGACAAACTGGTGTGTAATTCGTATTCAATGGACTAAGAAAATCACAGTAAAAGTGGTATTGAAAAACAGCAAAGTCTTTTAATTAGGCAAGTAGATAAATTATCATCGCCAAAAACAGAAATATCATGTATGTTTGCCGCAGTTCCTCTAGCTTTCTCCCTAGAAAATATGAATGTGTTGAGCTGGGGTCTCCATGTGGAACCAATTAGTGTTTCAACGGTACAAAATTAAATGTTCCCTGATAAAAAACATTCAAAACAATAAAGTCCCTCGATAATATCCAGAAAATACAAACACAGTGGCTTTCACAATATTTCGGATTGAGTTAGCCAAAACAAAACCAGGTATTTCTAGTTTCTTCCAGTCATATCCGGACAAAGTGGTTTGGAATTTGTATGCAATGGGCTGAGAAAATAAGAGTAAAAATTGTTTTGGAGAGGAGCAAAGACTTTTCATTAGGCAAGTGCATAAAATTTCATCTATACAAACAGAAATTTCATGTTGTTTGCCGCAGTTCCTCCAGCTTTCTCCCTAGAAAATACGAATGTGTAGATCTGGTGTCTGCATGTTCAACCAATTAGTGTTTCAACGTTACAAAATGAAATGTTCCCTGATAAAACAATTCAAAACAATAAAGTCCGTGGATAATATCAGGAATATACAAACACAGAGGCTGTAGCAATATCTGGGATTGAGTTAGCCAAAACAAAACCGGATATTTCCGGATATATCCGGACAAACTGGTGTTTAATTCGTATGCAATGTATCGAGAAAATCACAGTAAAAATGGTTTTGGAGAAAAGTAAAGTCTTTTCTTTAGGCAAGTGCATAAAATGTCATCGATACCAACAGAAATATCATGTTTGTTTGCCGCAGTTCCTCTAGCTTTCTCCCTAGAAAATCGAATGTGTAGAGCTGGTGTTCCCATTATGAACCAATTAGTGTTTCAACGGTACAAAATGAAATGTCCCTGATAAAAACATTCAAAACAATAACGTCCATCGATAATATCCAGAAAACACAAACAAAGAGGCTTTCACAATATTTTGGATTGAGTTAACCAAAACACAACCGATTATTTCTGTTTTAATCCAGTCATATCCGGACAAAGTGGTATGGAATCTTTATGCAATGGACAGAGAAAATCACAGTAAAAATGGTTTGGAGAAAAGCAGAGTCTTTTCTTTTGGGTAGTGCATAAAATGTCATCTATACAAACAGAAGTACCATGTTTGTTTTCCGCAATACCTCTAGCTTTCTCCCTAGAAAATACGAATGTGTAGAGCTATTGTCTCCATGTGGAACCAATTACTGTATCCAAGCTCAAAATAAAATGTTCCCCGATAAAAGACATTCAAAACAATAAAGTCCATTGATAATATCCAGAAAACACAAACACAGAGGCTGTAGCAATATCTGTGATTGAGTTAGCCAAAACAAAACCGGATATTTCCGATTTCATCCAATCATATCTGCACAAAGTGGTGTGGAATTTATATGCAATGGACCGAGAAAATCACAGTAAAAATGGTTTTGGAGAAAAGCAAGTCTTTTCCTTAGGCAAGTGCATAAAATGTTATCTATACAAACAGATATATCATTTTTGTTTTCTGCAGTTCCTATAGCTATCTCCATAGAAATTATGAATATGTAGAGCCGGTGTCTCCCTGTGGAACCAATTCATGTTTCCAAGCAAAAAATTAAATGTTCCCTGATAAAAAACATTCAAAACAATAAAGTCCATGGATAATATCCAGAAAACACAGACACAGAGGCTTTCTCAATATTTCGGATTGAGTTAGCCAAAAAAACCGGACCTTTCCGGTTTCATCCAGTCAAATCCGGACAAACTGGTGTGGAATTCATATGCAATGGATTGAGAAAATCACAGTAAAAATGGCTTTGGAGAAAAGCAAAGTCTTTTCGTATGGCAGGTGCATAAAATATCTTCGATACAAACAGAAATATCATGTTTGTTTGCTGCAGTACATCTAGCTTTCTCCCTATAAAATATGAATGTGTAGAGCTGGTATCTCCATGTGGATCCAATTAGGGTTTCCAAAAATGAAATTAAATATTCCGTGATTAAAAAAATTCAAAGCAATAAAGTCCTTGGATAACAGCAGGAATACTTAAACACAGAGGCTGTAGCAATATCTGGGATTGGGTTCGCCAAACCAAAACACGATATTTCCGGTTTCATCCAGTCATATCCATACAAACTCCTGTGGAATTCCTATGCAATGGACCGAGAAAAATCACAGTATAAATGGTTGTGGAGAAAAGCAAAGTCTTTTCGTTAGGCAAGTGCATAAAATGTCATCTATACAAACAGATGTATCATGTTTGTTTGCCGCAGTTCCTCTAGCTTTCTCCCTAGAAAATACGAATGAATAGAGCTGCTGTACCCATGATGAACCAATTCGTGATTCAATGGTACAAAATTAAATATTCCCTGCTAAAAACATTCAAAAAAATAAAGTCCATTGATAATACACAGAAAACACAAACACAGAGGCTGTAGCAATAATAATATCAGATATACACAAACACTGAGGCTTTCACAATATTTTGGATTGAGTTCCCAAAAACACAACTGGATATTTCTGGTTTCATCCAGTCAAATCCGGACAAAGTGGTGTGGAATTCGTATGCAATGGACCAAGAAAACCACAGTAAATATGGTTTTGGAGAAAAGCAAAGTCTTTTCGCTAGGCAAGTGCATAAAATGTCTTCGATACAAACAGAAATATCATGTTTGTTTGCTGCACTTCCTCTAGCTTTCTCTCTAGAAAATACGAATGAATAAAGCTGGTGTCCCCATGATGAACCAATTAGTGTTTCAACGGTACAAAATTAAATATTCCCTGCTAAAAACATTCAAAACAATAAAGTCCATCATAATTTCCAGAAAACACAAACACAGAGGCTTTCACCGTATTTCGGTTTGAGTTAGCCAAAACAAAACCAGATATTTCTGGTTCATCCAGTCATATCCGGACAAAGTGGTGTGGAATTCGTATATAATGGGCTGAGAAAATCGCAGTAAATATGGTTTTGGAGAAAAGCAAAGTCTTTTCGTTAGGCAATCGCATAAAATGTCATCTATACAATCAGAAACATCATGTTTGTTTGCTGCAGTTCCTCTAGCTTTCTCCCTAGAAAATACGAATGTGTAGAGCTGGTGTCTCCATGTGGAACCAATTAGTGTTTCCAAGCACAAAATTAAATGTTCCCTGAGAAAAAACATTGAAAAATATCAAGTCCATGGATAATATCATTAATACACAAACACAGAGGCTGTAGCAATATTTCGGATTGAGTTAGCCAAAACACAACCATACATTTCTGGTTTCATCCAGTGATATCCAGACAAAGTGGTGTGGAATTCGTATGCAATGGACCAAGAAAATCACAGTAAAAATGGTTTTGGAGAAAAGGAAAGTCTTTTTGTTAGGCAAGTGCATAAAATGTCATCTATAGAAACAGAAATATCATGTTTCTTTGCGGCAGTTCCCCTAGCTTTCTCGCTAGAAAATACGAATGTGTAGAGCTGGTGTCCCCATGTGGAACCAATTAGTGTTTCCAAGCACAAAATTAAATGTTCCCCGAAAAAAAAATTAAAAAAAATAAAGTCAGTGGATCATATCAGGAATACACACGCACAGAAGCTGTAGCAATATCTGGGATTGATTTACCCAAAACAAAACCGGATATTTCTGGTTTCATGCAGTCATATCCGGACAAACTGGTGTGGAATTCGTATGCAATGGACCGAGAAAATCACAGTAAAAATGGTTTTGGAGACAAGAAAAGAGTTTTCGTTAGAAAAGTGCATAAAATGTCATGTATAGAAACAGAATATAATGTTTGTTTGCCGCTGTTCCTCTAGCTTTCTCCGTAGAAAATACGAATGTGTAGAGCTGGTGTCCCCATTTTGAACCAATTTGTGTTTCTACAGTACAAAATTAAATGTTCCCGGATAAAAAAGTTTCAAAACAATAAAGTTTGTGGATAATATCCGGAATACACAAATACAGAGGCTATAGCAATATCCTGGATTGAGTTAGCCAAAACAAAACCGGATATTTCAGGTTTCATCCAGTAATATCCGGACAAACTGGTGTGGAATTCATATGCAGTGTATCGAGAAAATCACAGTAAAAATGGTTTTGGAGATAAGCAAAATCTTTTCATAAGTCAAGTAGATAAAATATCATCGATACAAACAGAAATATCATTTTATTTGCCGCAGTTCCTCTAGCTTTCTCCCTAGAAAATACAAATATGTAGATCACCTTACTCCATGTGGAACCAAGTAGAGTTTCCAAGCACAATGTTAAATGTTCCCTATAAAAACATTCAAAACAATAAAGTCCGTGGATAGTATCAGGAATACAAAAACACAGAGGCTGTAGCAATATCTGGGATTGGGTTAGCCAAAAAAAAACCGGATATTTTCGTTTTCATGCAGTCATATCCGGACAAACTCCTGTGGAATTCCTATGCAATGGACCGAGAAAATAACAGTAAAAATGGTTTTGGAGAAAAGCAAAATCTTTTCGTTAGACAAGTGCATAAAATGTCATCTATACAAACAGAATTATGAGGTTTGTTTGCCCCAGTTCCTCGAGCTTTCTCCCTAGAAAATATGAATGTGTAGAGATGGTGTCCCCATGATGAACCAATTAGTGTTTCTATGGTACAAAATGAAATGTTCCCAGATATAAACATTCAAAACAATAAAGTCCATTGATAATACACAGAAAACACAAACACAGAGGCTTTCACAATATTTCGGATTGAGTTAGCCAAAACTCAACCGGATATTTCTGGTTTCATCCAGTCATATCCGGACAAACTGGTGTGGAATTCATATGCAATGGACCGAGAAAATCACAGTACAAATGGTTTTGGAGAAATGGAAAGCCTTTTCGTTAGGCAAGTGCATCAAATTTCATCGATACAAACAGAAATATCATGTTTGTTTGCCACAGTTCCTCTAGCTTTCTCCCTGGAAAATATGAATATATAGAGCTGGTGTCTTCATGTGGAACCAACTACTGTATCCAATCTAAAAATAAAATGTTCCCTGATAAAAGACATTCAAAACAATAAACTCCATTGATAATATCCAGAAAATGCAAACACAGAGGCTGTAGCAATATTCGGATTGAGTTAGCCAAAACAAAACCGGATATTTCTGGTTTCATCCAGTCATATCCAGTCAAACTAGTGTGGAATTTGTATGCATTGGATCGAGAAAATCACAGTATAAATGGTTTTGACGAAAAGCAAAGTCATTTCGTTAGGCAAGTGCATAAAATGTCATCTAGACAAACAGAAGTACCATGTTTGTTTGCTGCAGTTCCTCTAGCTTTCTCCCTAGAAAATACGAATGTGTAGAGCTGGTGTCTCCATGTGCAACCAATTACTGTATCCAAGCTCAAAATAAAATGTTCCCCAATAAAAAATATTAGAAACAATAAAGTCCATTGATAATATCCAGAAAACACAAACATAGAGGCTGTAGCAATATCTTTGATTTTGTTAGCCAAAACAAAAACGGATATTTCCGGTTTCATCTAGTCATATCCGGACAAACTGGTGTGGAATTCATATGCAATGGACCGAGAAAATCACAGTAAAAATGGGTTTGGAGAAAAGCAAAGTCTTTTCGTTAGGCAAGTGTATAAAATGTCATCTATACCAACAGAAATATCATGTTTGTTTGCGTAGTTCCTGTAGCTTTCTCCCTAGAAAATACGAATGTGTAGAGCTGGTGTCTCCATGTGGAACCCCCTAGTGATTCCAAGCACAAAATGAAATGTTCCCTGATAAAAAACATTCAAAACAATAAAGTCCGTGGATAATATCAGGAATACACAAGCACAGAGGCTGTAGCGATATCTGGGATTGAGATAGCAAAAACAAAATCCGATGTTTCAAGTTTCATGTAGTCATATCCGGGGAAACTGCTGTGGAATACGTATGCAATGGACCGAGAAAATCACAGTACAAATGGTTTTGGAGAAATGCAAAGCCTTTTCGTTAGGCAAGTGCATAAAATGTCATCTAGACAAACAGAAATATCATGTTTGTTTGCCGCAGTTCCTCTAGCTTTCTCGCTAGAAATTACGCATGTGTAGAGCTGGTGATCGCATGATGAACTAATTAGTGTTTCAACGTTACAAAATGAAATGTTCCCTGATAAAAACATTCAAAACCATGAGGTCCATCGATAATATCCAGAAAACACCAACACAGAGGCTTTCACAATATTTTGGATTGAGTTAACCCCAACAAAACCGGATATTTTCGGTTTTATCCAGTCATATCTGGACAAAATGTAGTGGAATTCGTATGCAATGGACCGAGAAAATCACAGTTAAAATGGTGTTTGAGAAAAGCAAAGTCTTTTCGTTAGGCAAGTGGATAAAATGTCATCTATACAAACAGAATTATGAGGTTTATTTGCCGCAGTTCCTCGAGCTTTCTCCCTAGAAAATATGAATGTGTAGAGCTGGTGTTCCCATTATGAAGCAAGTAGTGTTTCAATGGTACAAACTAAATGTTCCCTTATAAAACATAAAAAAAAAATAAGTCCCTCGATAAAATCCAGAAAACACAAACACAGAGGGTGTTGCAATATTTCGGAATGAGTTAGCCAAAACCCAACCAGATATTTCTGGTTTCATCCAGTCATATCCGGACAAACTAGTGTGGAATTCGTATGCAGTAGACTGAGAAAATCACAGTAAAAATGGTTTTGGAGAAAAGCAAAGTCTTTTCGTTAGGCAAGTGCATAAAAAGTCATCTATACAAACAGAAATATCATGTTTGTTTGCCGCAATTCCTCTAGCTTTCTCCCTAGAAAATACGAATGTGTAGAGTGGGTGTCTCCATTTGGAACCAATTAGTGTTTCAACGGTACAAAATTAAATGTTCCCTGATAAAAAACATTCAGAATAATAAAGTCCGTGGATAATATCAGGAATACACAAACACAGCGACTGTAGCAATATCTGGGATTGAGTTAGCCAAAAAAAAAAAAAAAAAACAAAAAACGGATACTTCCGCTTTCATCCAGTCATATCCAGACAAACTTGTGTGGAAATCGTATGAAATGGACCGAGAAAATCACAGTAGAAATGGTTTTGGAGAAAAGCAAAGTCTTTTCGTTAGGCAAGTGCTTTAAATGTCATCTACACATACATAAATATCATGTTTGCCGCAGTTCCTCTAGCTTTCTCCCTAGAAAATATGAATGTGTAGAGCTGGTGTCCCCATGAAGAACATATTAGTGTTTCTACATTATAAAAATACATGTTCCCTGATAAAATATTCAAAACAATGAAGTCCCTCGATAATATCCGGAAAACACAAACACAGAGGCTTTCACAATATTTTTGATTGAGTCACAAAACATAACCGGATATTTGTGGTTTCATCCAGTCCTATGCGGACAAACTGGTGTGGAATTCGTATCAAAGGACCGAGAAAATCACAGTAAAAATGGGTTTGGAGAAAAGCAAACTCTTTTTGTTAGGGAAGTACATAAAATGTCACATATACAAACAGAAATATCATGTTTGTTTGTAGCATTTCCTCTAGCTATCTACCTAGAAATTATGAATGTGCGGAGCTGTTGTCTCCGTGTGGAACCAATTAGTGTTTCCAAGCACAAATTTAATGTTCCCTGATAAAAAACATTCAAAACAATAAATCCGTGGATAATATCAGGAATACAAAAACACTGAGTCTGTAGCAATATCTGGGATTGAGTTAGCCGAAAGAAAACCAGATAATTCCGGTTTCATCCAGTCATATTCGGAAAAAGTGGTGTGGAATTCGTATACAATGGACTGAGAATATCACAGTAAAAATGGTTTTGGAGAAAAGCAAAGTCTTTTCGTTAGGAAAGTGCATAAAATTACATCGATACAAACAGAATTATCATGTTTGTTTGCCTCAGTTCCTCGAGCTTTCTCCCCAGAAAATACGAATGTGTAGAGCTAGTGTTCCCATTATGAACCAGTTAGTGTTTCAACGGTACAAAATGAAATGCTCCCTGATAAAAACATTCAAAACAATAAAGTCTATCGATAATATCCAGAAAACACAAACACAGAGGCTTTCACAATATTTCGGCTTGAGTTAGCCAAAACACAACCGGATATTTCTGTTTTCTCCAGTCATATCCGGGCAAAGTGGTTTTGAATTCTTATGCAATGGATCGACAAAATCAGAGTAAAAATGGTTTTGGAGACAAGCAAAGTCTTTTCATTAGACAAGTGGATAAATGTCAGCTATATAAACAGAAATTTCATGTTTGTTTGCAATTCCTCTACATTTATTCCTAGAAAATACGAATATGTAGAGCTGGTGTCTCCATGTGGAAACAATTACTGTATCCATGCTGAAAATAAAGTGTTCCCCGATAAAAAACATTCAAAACAATAAAGTCCATGGATAACATCCAGAAAAAACAAACACAGAGTCTGTAGCAACATCTGGGATTGAGTTAGCAAAAAAAAAAAAAAAAAAACATGATATTTCTGGTTACATCCAGTCATATCTGGACAAACTGGTGTGGAATTCTTATGCAATGGACCGAGAAAATCACAGTAAACATGCTTTTAGAGAATAGCAAAGTCTTTTCATTAGGCAAATTGATAATATATCATCGATACAAACAGAAATATCATGTTTTTTTGCCGCAATTCCTCTAGCTTTCTCCCTAGAAAATACGAATGTGTAGAGTGGGTGTCTCCATTTGGAACCAATTAGTGTTTCAACGGTACAAAATTAAATGTTCCCTGATAAAAAACATTCAGAATAATAAAGTCCGTGGATAATATCAGGAATACACAAACACAGCGACTGTAGCAATATCTGGGATTGAGTTAGCCAAAAAAAAAAAAAAAAAAACAAAAAACGGATACTTCCGCTTTCATCCAGTCATATCCAGACAAACTTGTGTGGAAATCGTATGAAATGGACCGAGAAAATCACAGTAGAAATGGTTTTGGAGAAAAGCAAAGTCTTTTCGTTAGGCAAGTGCTTTAAATGTCATCTACACATACATAAATATCATGTTTGCCGCAGTTCCTCTAGCTTTCTCCCTAGAAAATATGAATGTGTAGAGCTGGTGTCCCCATGAAGAACATATTAGTGTTTCTACATTATAAAAATACATGTTCCCTGATAAAATATTCAAAACAATGAAGTCCCTCGATAATATCCGGAAAACACAAACACAGAGGCTTTCACAATATTTTTGATTGAGTCACAAAACATAACCGGATATTTGTGGTTTCATCCAGTCCTATGCGGACAAACTGGTGTGGAATTCGTATCAAAGGACCGAGAAAATCACAGTAAAAATGGGTTTGGAGAAAAGCAAACTCTTTTTGTTAGGGAAGTACATAAAATGTCACATATACAAACAGAAATATCATGTTTGTTTGTAGCATTTCCTCTAGCTATCTACCTAGAAATTATGAATGTGCGGAGCTGTTGTCTCCGTGTGGAACCAATTAGTGTTTCCAAGCACAAATTTAATGTTCCCTGATAAAAAACATTCAAAACAATAAATCCGTGGATAATATCAGGAATACAAAAACACTGAGTCTGTAGCAATATCTGGGATTGAGTTAGCCGAAAGAAAACCAGATAATTCCGGTTTCATCCAGTCATATTCGGAAAAAGTGGTGTGGAATTCGTATACAATGGACTGAGAATATCACAGTAAAAATGGTTTTGGAGAAAAGCAAAGTCTTTTCGTTAGGAAAGTGCATAAAATTACATCGATACAAACAGAATTATCATGTTTGTTTGCCTCAGTTCCTCGAGCTTTCTCCCCAGAAAATACGAATGTGTAGAGCTAGTGTTCCCATTATGAACCAGTTAGTGTTTCAACGGTACAAAATGAAATGCTCCCTGATAAAAACATTCAAAACAATAAAGTCTATCGATAATATCCAGAAAACACAAACACAGAGGCTTTCACAATATTTCGGCTTGAGTTAGCCAAAACACAACCGGATATTTCTGTTTTCTCCAGTCATATCCGGGCAAAGTGGTTTTGAATTCTTATGCAATGGATCGACAAAATCAGAGTAAAAATGGTTTTGGAGACAAGCAAAGTCTTTTCATTAGACAAGTGGATAAATGTCAGCTATATAAACAGAAATTTCATGTTTGTTTGCAATTCCTCTACATTTATTCCTAGAAAATACGAATATGTAGAGCTGGTGTCTCCATGTGGAAACAATTACTGTATCCATGCTGAAAATAAAGTGTTCCCCGATAAAAAACATTCAAAACAATAAAGTCCATGGATAACATCCAGAAAAAACAAACACAGAGTCTGTAGCAACATCTGGGATTGAGTTAGCAAAAAAAAAAAAAAAAAAAACATGATATTTCTGGTTACATCCAGTCATATCTGGACAAACTGGTGTGGAATTCTTATGCAATGGACCGAGAAAATCACAGTAAACATGCTTTTAGAGAATAGCAAAGTCTTTTCATTAGGCAAATTGATAATATATCATCGATACAAACAGAAATATCATGTTTTTTTGCCACAGTTCCTCTAGTTTTCTCCCTAGAAAATACAAATATGTAGAGCTGGTGTTTCCATGTGGAACCAATTAGTGTTTCCAAATCAAAATTAAATGTTCCCTGATAAAAAACATTCAGAACAATTAAGTCCATCGATAATATCAAGAATACACAAACACAGAGGTTTACACAATATTTCGGATTGAGTTATCCAAAACACAACCGGATATTTCTGTTTTCATCCAGTCGTATCCGGACAAAGTGGTGTGGAATTTGTATGAAATGGACCAACAAAATCACAGTAAAAATGGTTTTGGAGAAAAGCAAAGTCTTTTCGTTGGGCAAGTGCATAAAATGTCATTGATAAAAACAGAAATATCATGTTTGTTTGTCAGTTCCTCTAGCTTTCTCCCTAGAAAATAAGAATGTGTAGAGCTGGTATTTCCATGTGCAACCAATTACTGTATCCAATCTCAAAATAAAATGTTCCCTAATAAAAAACATTCAAAACAATAAAGTCCATTGATAATATCCAGAAAAAAAACACAGAGGCTTTAGCAATATCTGGGATTGAGTTAGCCAAAACAATACCGGATATTTCCGGTTTCATCCAGTGATATCCGGAGAAACTGGTGTGGAATTCCTATGCAATGGACCGAGAAAATCACAGTAAAAATGGTGTTGGAGAAAAGCAAAGTTTTTTCATTAGGTAAGTAGATAAAATATCATCGATACAAACAGAAATATCATGTTTGTTTGTCAGTTCCTTTACCTTTCTCCCTAGAAAATATGAATGTGTAGAGCTGGTCTCCCCAGGATGAACCAATTTGTGTGTCAACGGTACAAAATTCTCTGATAAAAACATTCAAAACAATAAAGTCCGGGGGGTGGAGCCAAGATGGCAGATAGTGAGGACGTGCGCCTTAGCTTGGGAAAATAAAATTTCATAAAAGTGGAAATACTGTAGCCTCAGGAAAAGACTGAAGAAAAAAAACTGCAGAGGAAACGCTTCCAGATCTAATGGATGTGAAACAGAGGACTTACAGGGAGCCCACCGCGTGGAAGACCAACTGAGACGAGGCGAGCGGTGGGAGAGGAGCCAGAGCCACAGAATCTCGCCAGCGCGGGAACCCGAGGAGGGTAAGACAAAGACCTCAGAAACCCAAGACATTGGGGGAGGGGGGAACAGAGGCCTCTCCCTTCACTCACCAAGCAAAACAAAGAGCACTGCGATTTTACATATGTAAAGCACAGCCAAACTCAGTAACTTTAGCGAAACTCGAGAACACTTTGAGGGCTGCATAAACTCTTTGTGTGGTCCCAGGTGTAGATCAAACAAATACTCACAGAGGCCAGATTTCAACTACCCTCAACTCCACTCCCAACTGAGTCAAAAAAAAAAAAATAGAGAGAGAGAGAGAGAGAGAGAGAGCGAGCCAGCAAGGAGCAAGTGAGTGAGCAATCTGGGAGAGTCACTCTTTACACAGCCTTAAACCTAAAAAATCAAGCATAGCTCTCTGGCCACACCCATCACAGCCCCTAAGGATTCAACAAAGCAGACAGCTCACTTAGAGGCATAGTATAACGAGAAAAAAAACACCACACACACAAAAAAAAGACAAAAACAAAAACACCATAAATTATCTCCAACATGCCAAACAACAAACATAGAAGCCGAGGTAACAAGAGCAAGGAATACACTATGACGCCCCCAAGCAAACAAGACACGCCAATGCAAGATTATGAAGATGAAGAGATAGAGGAAATGCAAGAAGCAGATTTCAAAAAAATGAAAAGAACATTAAGAAATTCTCAAAAACAAATTCTTGAACTACAGAAATCCTTAATGGACAAGATAGAAAATCTCTCCCAAGAAAATGAAATATTAAGGAGGAATCAAAATGAAATGAAACAACTAGTAGAACAGGAAACTGAGATAGTGACCAAAACCACAATGAAATGAAGAACTCAATAGATCAAATGGCATACACATTAGAGAGCCTTAAAAACAGAATGGGTGAAGCAGAAGAGAGAATATCGGAATTAGAAGACAGAGAACAGGAAAGGAAACAGTCAAATCAAAGAAAAGAAGAAGAAATCAGAAATCTAAAAAATACTGTCAGGAATCTACAGGATACTATTAAAAAACCCAACATTCGGGTTCTAGGAGTTCCTGAAGGCATGGAAAGGGAGAAAGGATTAGAAGGCCTTTTTAGTGAGATACTAGCAGAAAATTTCCCAGGTTTGGAGAAGGACAGAGACATCCTAGTACAGGAAGCTCATAGAACCCCTAAAAACATGATCAAAAGAGATCCTCACCACGACACGTCGTAATCAAACTCAGCACAGTGAAACACAAAGAAAAGATCCTAAAATGTGCAAGAGAGAAATGCCAGATTACTCTCAGAGGATCTCCAATTAGACTTACAGCTGACTTCTCATCAGAAACCCTACAAGCCAGGAGAGAATGGCGAGACATAGCCCAGGTACTAAGAGAGAAAAACAGCCAGCCCAGAATATTATATCCTGCAAAGCTCTCATTTGTGAATGAGGGTGAAATAAAGACCTTTCACAGCAAACAGAAATTGAAAGAATTTGTCGCCACTCATCCAGCCCTAAAAAAAAGATGCTTAAAGATGTGTTACATACAGAAACACAGAAACACGGTCACCAATATGAAAGAAGGTAAAGGAAGGAAACCTCACAGCAAAAGACCACAAGAATCTCAAACCAGATATTAGAAAATATCTTTGGCAAATGGCAGGGCAAAGTTACTCCTTCACAATAGTCACATTGAATGTTAATGGCTTGAACTGTCCAATTAAAAGACACCGATTGGCTGATTGGGTTAAGGAACAAAACCCATCTTTTTGCTGCTTACAAGAAACCCATCTTTCCAACAATGATCCGTACAGACTGAAAGTGAAAGGCTGGAAAAAGATATACCATGCCAACAGAAATGAAAAAAGAGCGGGCGTAGCCATCTTAATATCGGACAACATAAACTTTACCACAAAAACTGTTAGGAGAGACAAAGAGGGGCACTATATAATGATTAAGGGATCCATTCAACAGAAAGATATAACGATTATCAATGTATATGCACCTAATCACAGGGCACCAGCTTATTTAAAAGACTTGTTAAGGGACTTAAAGGGAGACTTAGACCCCAATACAATAGTACTGGGGGACTTCAATACTCCACTCTCAGAGATAGACAGATCAACAGGACAGAAGATCAACAAGGAGACAGCAGATTTAAATGACACTATAGCCCAAATGGATCTAACAGATATCTATAGAACATTTCATCCTACATCTAAGGACTTTACATTCTTCTCAGCAGTACATGGAACCTTCTCTAGGATTGACCACATACTAGGCCATAAAGCAAGTTTCAGCAAATTCAAAAGAATTAGAATCATACCATGCAGCTTCTTAGACCACAAAGGAATGAAATTGGAAATTAGCAACTCGGGAATCCCCAGAGCACGTGCAAACACATGGAGATTGAACAACATGCTCCTGAATGAACAATGGGTCATAGAAGAAATTAAAAGAGAAATCAAAAATTTTCTGGAAGTAAATGAGGATAACAGCACAACATACCAAAACCTCTGGGATACAACAAAAGCAGTGTTAAGAGGAAAGTTTATATCAATAGGTGCCTACATCAAGAAATTGGAGAGGCACCAAATAGATGAGCTTTCAAGTCATCTCAAGGATCTAGAAAATCTGCAGCAAACCAAACCCAAACCCAGTAGAAGGGAAATAATTAAATTCAAAGAAGAAATCAACAGGATTGAATCCAAAAAAAATTACAAAAAATCAGCCAAACGAGGAGCTGGTTTTTTGAAAAAATAAACAAAATTGACACCCCATTGGCCCAACTCACTAAAAAAAGAAGAGAAAAGACCCAAATCAATAGGATCAGAGATGAAAAAGGAAACGTAACAACAGACACCGCAGAAATAAAAAGAATCATCAGAAATTACTACAAGGACTTGTATGCCAACGAACAGGGAAATCTATCAGAAATGGACAGATTCTTGGACACATACAACCTACCTAAATTGAGCCAGGAAGACATAGAAAACCTAAACAGACCCATAACTGACACAGAAATTGAAACAGTAATAAAGGCCCTCCCAACAAAGAAAAGCCCAGGGCCAGATGGATTCACTGCTGAGTTCTACCAGACATTTAGAGAAGAACTAACTCCAATTCTTCTCAAACTATTCAGAACAATCGAAAAAGAGGGAATCCTCCCAAATTCTTTCTATGAAGCCAGCATCACCTTAATTCCTAAGCCGGAAAAAGATGCAGCATTGAAAGAGAATTACAGACCAATATCCCTGATGAACATAGATGCAAAAGTACTCAATAAAATTCTGGCCAATAGAATGCAACAACACATCAGAAAGATCATCCACCCAGACCAAGTGGGATTTATCCCTGGTATGCAAGGATGGTTCAACATTCGCAAAACAATCAACGTAATACACTACATTAACAGGCTGCAGAAGAAAAACCATATAATTCTCTCAATAGACGCAGAGAAAGCATTTGATAAAATACAACACCCTTTCATGATGAAAATTCTAAGCAAACTGGGTATGGAAGGAACATACCTCAATACAATCAAAGCAATATATGAAAAACCCACGGCCAACATCCTATTGAATGGGGAAAAGTTGGAAGCATTTCCGCTGAGATCTGGTACCAGACAGGGATGCCCTCTCTCACCACTGCTATTCAATATAGTTCTGGAAGTTTTAGCCAGAGCTATTAGGCAAGAAAAAGAAATTAAAGGGATACAAATCGGGAAGGAAGAACTCAAACTATCCCGCTTTGCAGATGATATGATTCTTTATTTAGGGGACCCAAAGAACTCTACTAAGAAACTGCTGGAACTCATCGAAGAGTTTGGCAAAGTAGCAGGATATAAAATCCATGCACAAAAATCAACAGCCTTTGTATACACAGGCAATGCCACGGCTGAGGAAGAACTTCTAAGATCAGTCCCCTTCACAATAGCTACAAAAACAATCAAATACCTTGGAATAAACTTAACCAAGGACGTTAAAGATCTCTACGATGAAAACTACAAAACCTTACAGAAAGAAATAGAAGAGGATACCAAAAAATGGAGAAATCTTCCATGCTCATGGATTGGAGGAAGCAATATCATCAAAATGTCTATTCTCTCAAAAGCAATTTATACATTCAATGCAATACCAATCAAGATACTGAAGACATTCTTCTCAGATCTGGAAAAAATAATGCTGAAATTCATATGGAGACACAGAAGACCTCGAATAGCCAAAGCAATCTTGTACAACAAAAACAAAGCCGGAGGCATCACAATACCAGATTTCAGGGCATACTACAGGGCAGTTGTTATCAAAACAGCATGGTACTGGTACAGAAACAGATGGATAGACCAATGGAACAGAATAGAAACACCAGAAATCAATCCAAACATCTACAGCCAACTTATATTTGATCAAAGATCCAAATCTAATCCCTGGAATAAGGACAGCCTATTCAATAAATGGTGCTGGGAAAATTGGATTTCCATGTGCAGAAGCTTGAAGCAAGACCCATACCTTTCACCTTACACAAAAATTCACTCAACGTGGATTAAAGACTTAAATATATGACCCGAAACCATCAAATTATTAGAGAGCATTGGAGAAACCCTGCAAGATATAGGTACAGGCAAAGACTTCTTGGAAAAGACCCCAGGAGCACAGGCAGTCAAAACCAAAATTAACATTTGGGATTGCATCAAATTGAGAAGTTTCAGTACTTCAAAAGAAACAGTCAGGAAAGTGAAGAGGCAACCGACAGAATGGGAAAAATATTTGCAAACTATACTACAGATAAAGGGTTGATAACCAGAATCTACAAAGAAATCAAGAAAATCCACAACAACAGAACAAACAACCCACTGAAGAGATGGGCCAAGGAACTCAATAGACATTTTTCAAAAGAGGAAATCCAAATGGCCAACAGACACATGAAAAAATGATCAAGATCACTAGCAATCAGACAAATGCAAATAAAAACCACAGTGAGGTTTCACCTCACCCCTGTGAGAATGGCTCACATCCAGAAATCTACCAACAATAGATGCTGGAGAGGATGTGGGGAAAAAGGGACACTAACCCACTGTTGGTGGGAATGCAAACTGGTTAAGCCACTATGGAAGTCAGTCTGGAGATTCCTCAGAAACCTGAACATAACCCTGCCATACAACCCAACCATCCCACTCCTTGGAATTTACCCAAAGGAAATTAATTTGGCTAATAAAAAAGCCATCTACAAATTAATGTTTATTGCAGCTCAATTCACAATAGCTAAGACCTGGAACCAACCCAAATGCCCATCAACAGTAGACTGGATAAAGAAATTATGGGACATGTACTCCATAGAATACTATACAGCAGTAAGGAACAATGAAACCCAGTCATTTGCAACAAGATGGAAGGATCTGGAAAGCATCATGCTGAGTGAATTAAGCCAGTCCCATAGAGAAAAATATCATTTGTTTTCCCTGATCAGCGACAACTGAACACCAAAGGGGAAACCTTTTGAAGTGAAATAGACACTATAAGAAACAATGACCTGATCAGCTTCTGTCCTGACTCTAGATGTACAATGTAATACTTTATCCTTTTTAGTATTTGTTGTTGTTGTTGTTGTTCTAGTACTAGCAGTTGAACTCTGTAATTAACACACAATTATTCTTAGGTGTTTAAATTTTAACTTAAAAGTGATCCCTGTTATATTTCAGAGTGGAAAAAGAGAGGGAGGAGATGCACAATTTGGGACATGCACAATCAGTCTTGCCCCAAATGATGGAGTTAGAAATGTGCCAGGGGATTCCAATACAATCCCATCAAGGTGGCATGTACCAATGCCATCTCACTAGTCCAAGTGATCAATTTCAGTTCACATTCGATGGCCTGGATAGGTCTAAGAAACAAAGGGATCACACAAACAAGACAAGTGTCTGCTAATACTAACTGATAGAATCAAAAAGGGAGAGAAAGATCCAGCATGGGAAGTGGGATACACAGCAGACTCATAGAATGGCAGATGTCCTAAACAACACACTGGCCTCAGAATCAGCCCTTAAGGCATTCAGACCTGGCTGAAGAGCCCATGAGAGTATTGTAGGCATGGAAAGCCAAGATACCATGGAAAAGAGAAAAAGAAGAAGACCTGGATGGGGAATCTCTGTGAGTGAGATCCCAGTGGAAAGAACGGAGCCATCAAAGAAGGAGGTACCTTTCTCTGAAGGGAGGAGAGAACTTCCACATTGACTGTGACCCTATCGGAATAAGATCAAAGTCGGAGAACCCTAAAGGCTTCCATAGCCCTGGCAACTCATGACTAGAGCCTAGGGAGATTACTGACGCCATAAACAGGAGTGTCAAATTGTTAAGTCAGCAACAGGAGTCACTGTACTTACATCCCATGTGGGATCTGTCCTTAATGTGTTGCCTAATGTGCAGTGAGGCTATAACTAGTACTGAAACAGTATTTTTACACTTTGTGTTTCTGCATGTGTACAAACTGATGAGATCTTTACTAATTATATATACTGAATCGATCTTCTGTATATAAAGATAATTGTAAATGAAAAAAAAACCTGGTGTTAAATTGGAAATGGCATAGAAAATTAATTAATTTTTAAAAAATATTATGTAGGATCTCTGCCTTTAATGTGCTGTACACATTTATTTAATGCTATAACTAGTATTCCAACAGTATTTTTTTTTCACTTTGTGTTGCTATATGGGTGCAAACTGTTGAAATCGTTACCTAATAAACTGATCTTTTGTATATAAAGAGAATTGAAAATGAATCATGATGTGATTGGAAGGGGAGAGGGAGCGGGAAAGGGGAGGGTTGTGGGTGGGAGGGAAGTTATGGGAGGGGGAAGCCATTGTAACCCATAAACTGTACTTTGGAAATTTATATTCATTAAATAAATGTTTAATTAAAAAAAAAGAAATAATAGTTCTGACTGGCAAGCAATTTGCAAACGCAGACTGCTTTAGCTGTATCAGATGAATATCTACCTGCACGTAATAGCACTAATCAAACTGTGAAATTAAACTTTTTATTCAAACAGAAAAAAAAAAACAATAAAGTCCATCGTTAATATCCAGAAAACACAAACACAGAGGCTTTCACAATATTTCGGATTGAGTTAGCCAAAACAGAACCAGATATTTCTGGTTTCATCCAGTCATATCCAGACAAACTGGTGTGGAATTCGTATGCAACGGACCGAGAAAATCACAGTAAAAATGGTTTCAGAGAAAAGCAAAGTCTTTTCGTTAGGCAAGTGCATAAAATATCTTCGATACAAACAGAAATATCATGTTTGTTTGCCACAGCTCCTCTAGCTTTCTCCCTAGAAAATACGAATGTGTAGAGCTGGTGTCTCCACATGGAAGCAATTACTGTATCCAAGCACAAATTAAATGTTCCCTGATAAAAACTTTCAAAACAATAAAGTCCATTGATAATATCTTGAAAACACAAACACAGAATCTTTCAAAATACTTCAGATTGAGTTAGCCAAAACACAACCAGAAATTTCCGGTTTCATCCAGTCATATCCAGACAACATGGTGTGGAATTCGTATGCAATGGACCGAGAAAATCACAGTAAAAATGGTTTTAGAGAAAAGCAAAGTCTTTTCGTTAGGCAAGTGCATAAAATGTCATCTATACAAACAGAAATATCATGTTTGTTTGTCGCAGTTCCTCTAGCTTTCTCCCCAGAAAATACGAATATATAGAGCTGGTGTCTCCATGTGGAACCAATTAGTGTTTCCAAGCACAAAATTAAATGTTCCCTGATAAAAAACATTCAAGACAATAAAGTCTGTGGATAATATCAGGAATACACATACATACAAAGAGGTGGTAGCAATATCGGGGAGTGTTAGCCAAAACAGAACCGGATATTTCTGGTTTCATCCAGTCATATACGGTCAAACGGGTGTGGAATTCGTATGCAATGGACCGAGAAAATCACAGTAAAAATGGTTTTGCAGAAAAGCAAAGTCTTTTCGTTAGGCAAGTGCATAAAATGTCATCGATACAAACAGAAATATCATATTTGTTTACCAGAGTTCCTCTAGCATTCTCCCTAGAAAATACCAATGTGTAGAGCTGGTGTCTCCATGTGGAAGCAATTACTATATCCAAGAACAAAATAAAACGTTCCCTGACAAAAAACATTCAAAAGAATAAAGTCCATTGATAATATCCAGAAAACACAAACACAGAGGCTGTAGCAATATCTGGGATTGAGTTAGCCAAATCAAAACCGGATATTTCTGGTTTCATCCAGTCATATCCGGAAAAACTGTTCTGGAATTCATATGCAATAGATCGAGAAAATCACTGTATCAATGGTTTTGGAGAAGAGCGAAGTCTTTTCATTAGGCAAGTGCATAAAATGTCATCGATACAAACAGAAATATCATGTTTGTTTTCCGCAGTTCCTCTAGCTTTCTCCCTAGAAAATAAGAATGTGTAGAGCTGGTGTCCCCATAATGAACCAATTAGTGTTTCTACGGTACAAAATGAAATGTTCCCTGATAAAAACATTCAAAACAATGAAGTCCATCGATAATATCCAGAAAACAAAAACACAGAGGCTTTCACAATATTTCGGATTGAGTTAGCCAAAAAAACCCGGATATTTCTGATTACATCCAGTCATATCCGGACAAAGTGGTGTGGAATTTGTATGCAAAGGATCGAGAAAATCATAGTAAAAATGGTTTTGGAGAAAAGCAAAGTCTTTTCCTTAGGCAAGTGCATAAAATGTCATCTAGACAAAAGAAACATCATGTTTGTTTGGCGCAGTTCCTCTAGCTTTCTCCCTAGAAAATACGAATGTGTAGAGCTGGTGTCTCCAAGTGGTAATAATTAGTGTTTCCAAGATCAAAATTAAATGTTCCGTGAATAAAAAACATTCAAAAAATAAAGTCCATGTATAATATCAGGAATACACACACACAGAGGCTGTAGCAATATCTGGGATTGAGTTAGCCAAAACAAAACCAGATATTTCTGGTTTCATCCAGTCATATCAGGACAAACTGGTGTGGAATTCATATGCAATGGACCGAGAAAATCACAGGAAATATGGTTTGGAGAAAAGCAAAGTCTTTTCGTTAGGGCAGAACATAAAATGTCATCGATACAAACAGAAATATCATGTTTGTTTGCCGCAGTTCCTCTAGCTTTATCCCTAGAAAATACGAATATATAGAGCTAGTGTCTCCATGTGAAACCAATTACTGTATCCGAGCTCAAAATAAAATGTACCCCGATAAAAAACATTCAAAACAATAAAGTCCATGGATAATATCCAGAAAACACAAACAGAGAGGCTGTAACAATATTCAGATTGAGTTAGCCAAAAAAACCTAATATTTCTGGTTACATCCAGTCATATCAGGACAAACTGTTCTGGAATTTATATGCGATGGATCGAGAAAATCACTGTATCAATGGTTTTGGAGAAAAGCGAAGTCTTTTCCTTAGGCAAGTGCATAAAATGTCATCAATACAAACAGAAATATCATGTTTGTTTGCCGCAGTTCCTCTAGCTTTCTCCCTAGAAGACACAAAGTTGTAGATCTGGTGTCCCCATGATGAACCAATTAGTGTTTCTACGGTACAAAATTAAATGTTCCCTGATAAAAACATTCAAAACAATGAAGTCCATCGATAATATCCAGAAAACACAAACACAGAGGCTTTCACAATATTTCGGATTGAGTTAGCCAAAACACAACCGGATATTTCTGATTACATCCAGTGATATCCAGACAAACCAGTGTGGAATTCGTATGCTTTGGACCGAGAAAATCACAGTAAAAATGGTTTTGGAGAAAAGCAAAGTGTTTTCGTTAGGCAAGTGCATAACATCTCATCTATACAAACAGAAATATCATGTATGTTTGCCGCAGTTCCTCTAGCTTTCTCCATAGAACATACGAATGTGTAGAGCTGGTGTCTCCATGTGGAAACAATTAGTCTTTCAACGGTAAAATTAAATGTTCCCTGATAAAAAAATTCAAAACAATAAAGTCTGTGGATAATATCAGGAATGCATAAACACAGAGGCTGTAGCAATATCTGGGGTTGAATTAGCCAAAAAAAACCGGATATTTCTGGTTTCATCCAGTCATATCTGTACAAACTGGTGTGGAATTCTTATGCAATGGACCGAGAAAAAACAGGAAAATTGGTTTGGAGAAAAGCGAAATCTTTTCGTTAGGCAAGTGCATAATATATCATCTAGACAAACAGAAATATCATGTTTGTTTGCCGCAGTTCCTCTAGCTTTCTCCCTAGGAAATACGAATGTGTAGAGCTGGTGTCTTCATGTGGAACCTATTAGTGTTTCCAAGCACAAAATTAAATGTTCTCTGAAAAAAAAACATTGAAAAATATAAAGTCCATGGATAATATCAAGAATACATAAACACAGAAGCTATAGCAATATTTCGGATTGAGTTAGCCAAAACACAACCAGATATTTCTGGTTACATCCAGTCATATCCGGACAAAGTGGTTTGGAATTCGTAAGCAATGGACTGAGAAAATTACAGTAAAAAAGATTTTGGATAAAAGCAAAGTCTTTTTGTTAGGCAAGTGCATAAAATGTCATCTATACAAAAAGAAATATCATGTTTGTTTGCCGCAGTTCCTCTAGCTTTCTCCCTAGAAATAGAATGTGTACAGCTGGTGTTCCCATGATGAACCAATAAGTGTTTCAATGGTACAAAATTAAATGATCCCTGATAAAAAACATTCAAAACAATAAAGTCTGGTTTTAATAACATGAATACAGAAACACAGAGGCATAGCAATAATGGGAGTTAGCCAAATCAAAACCGGATATTTCCGGTTTCATCCATTCATATAGGGTAAACTGGTGTGGAATTCGTATGCAATGGACCGAGAAAATCACAGTAAAAATGGTTTTGGAGAAAAGCAAAGTCTTCTCGTTTTGGCAAGTGCATAAAAGTTCATCGACACAAACAGAATTATGAGGTTTGTTTGCCGCAGTTCCTCTAGCTTACTCCCTAGAAAATATGAATGTGTAGAGCTGGTGTCTCCATGTGGAATAAATTAGTGTTTCAACAGTACAAAATGAAAAGATTCCGGATAAAAAAAATTCAAAACAATAAATTCTGTGGATAATATCCAGAAAACACAAACACAGAGGTTACACAATATTTCGGATTGAGTTAGCAAAAAAAAAAAAAAAAAAAAAAAACGGATATTTCCGCTTTCATCCAGTCAGATCCGGACAAAGTGGTGTGGAATTCGCATGCAATTTGCTGAGAAAATCAGAGTAAAAATGGTTTTGGAGAAAAAGCAAAGTCTTTCGTTAGGTAAGTGCATAAAATGTCACCTATACAAACAGAAATATCATGTTTGTTTGTCACACTTCCTCCAGCTTTCTCCCTCGAAAACCCAAATGTGTAGAGCTGGTGTCTCTATTTGGAGCCACTTAGTGATTCCAAGCACAAATTAAATGTTCCCTGATAAAAAACATTCATAACAATAAAGTCTGTGGATAATATCAGGAATACAGAAACACAGAAGCTGTAGCAATATCTGGGATTGAGTTAGCCAAAACAAAACCGGATATTTCCGGTTTCACCCAGTCACATCCGGTAAACTGGTGTGGAATTTGATTGCAATGGACGGAGAAAATCACAGTAAAAATGGTTTTGGAAAAAAGCAATGTCTTTTTGTTATGCAGTGCATAAAATGTCATCGATACAAACAGAAATATCATGTTTGTTTGCCACAGTTCCTCTAGCTTTCTCCCTAGAAAATACGAATGTGTAGAGCTGGTGTCCCCATGATGAACCAATAAGTGATTCAACGGTACAAAAAGAAATATTCCCTGAAAAAAAAACATTCAAAACCATAAAGTCCATCGATAATATCCACAAAACACAAACACAGAGGCTGTAGCAATATTTCGGATTGAGTTAGCCAAAACACAACCGGATATTCTGTTTCCATCCACTCATATCCGGACAAAGTGGTGTGGAATTCGTATGCAATGATTCGAGAAAATCACAGTAAAAATACTTTTGGAGAAAAGCAAAGTCTTTTCGTTAGGCAAGTGCATAAAATGTCATCGATACAAACAGAAATATCATGTTTCTTTGCCGCAGTTCCTCTAGCTTTCTCCCTAGAAAATACGAATGTGTAGAGCTGGTGTCTCCATTTGGAACCAGTTAGTGATTCCAAGCACACAATTAAATGTTCCCTGATAAAAAACATTCAAAACAATAAAGTCTGGTTTTAATATCAGGAATACACAAACACAGAGGCTATAGCAATAGCTGGGATTGAGTTAGCCAAAACAAAAACCCGATATTTCCGGTTTCATCCAGGCATATCCGGACAAACTGGTGTGGAATTCGTATGCAATGGTCCGAGAAAATCACAGTAAAAATGGTTTTGGAGAAAAGCAAAGTCTTTTTGTTAGGCAAGTGCATGAAATGTCATCTACACAAACATAAATATCATGTTTGTTTGCCGCAGTTCCTCTAGTTTTCTTACTAGAAAATACGAATGTGTGGAACTGGTGTCTCCATGTGTAACCAATTAGTGATTTAAGCACAAATTAAATGTTCCCTGATAAACATTCAAAACAATAAAGTCTGTGGATTATATCAGGAATGCACAAACACAGAGGCTGTAGCAATATCTGGGTTTGAATTAGCCAAAACAAAACCGGATATTTCCGGATTCATCCAGTCATATCCAGTAAACTGGTGTGGAATTCGTATGCAATGGACCGAGAAAATCACAGTAAAAATGATTTTGGAGAAAAGCAAAGTTTTTTTATTAGGTAAGTAGATAAAATTTCATCGATACAAACAGAAATATCATGTTTGTTTTCCGCAGTTCCTCTAGCTTTCTCCCTAGAAAATACGAATGTGCAGAGCTGGTGTCTCCATGCGGAACCAACTAGTGTTTCCAAGCACAAAATTAAATATTCCCTGAAAAAAAAACATTCAAAACAATAAAGTCTGTGGATAATATCAGGAATACACAAACACAGAGTCTGTAGCAACATCGGGAATGGGCTACCCAAAACAAAACCGGATACTTCTGGTTTCATCCAGTCATATCTGGAAAAGTGGTGTGGAATTCGTATGCAATGGACCGAGAAAGTCACAGTTAAAATGGTGTTGGAGAAAAGCAAATTCTTTTCGTTAGGCAAGTACATAAAATGTCATCAATACAAACAGAAATATCATGTTTGTTTGCCGCAGTTCCTCCAGCTTTCTCCCTAGAAAATACGAATGTGTGGAGCTGGTGTTCCAATTATGAACCAACTAGTGTTTCAATGGTACAAATTAAATGTTCCCTGAAAAAAAAAAAAAAAGTCCATCGAAACTATCCAGAAAACACAAACACAGAGGGTGTAGCAATATTTCGAATAGAGTTATCCAAAACACAGCCAGATATTTCTGGTTCCATCCAGACATATCCGGACAAAGTGGTGTGGAATTCGTATGCTACGGACCGAGAAAATCACAGTAAAAATTGTTGTGGAGAAAAGCAAAGTCTTTTCATTAGGCAAGTGCATAAAATGTCATCTATAGAAACAGAAATATCATGTTCATTTGCTGCAGTTCCTCTAGCTTTCTCCATAGAACATATGAATGTGTAGAGCTGGTGCTCCATGTGGAAACAATTAGTGTTTCCAAGCATAAATTAAATGTTCCTTAATAAAAAACATAAAAAACAATAAAGTCCATCGATAATATACGGAAAACACAAACACAGAGGCTTTCACAATATTTGGGATTGAGTTAGCCAATACACAACCAGATATTTCTGGTTTCATCCAGTCATATCCGGACAAACTGGTGGGAAATTCATATGCAATGGACCGAGAAAATCAGATTAAAATGGTTTTGGAGAAAAGCCAAGTCTTTTCATTAGGCAAGTGTATAAAATGTCATCGATACAAACATGAATGTCATGTTTATTGCCGCAGTTCCTCTAGCTTTCTCCCTAGAAAATACGAATGTGTAGAGCTGGTGTCGCCATGTGGAACCAATAAGTGTTTCAACGGTATAAAATTAAATGTTCCCTGATAAAAAACATTCAAAAAAATAAAGTCTGTGGATAATATCAGGAATACACAAACAAATAAGCTGTAGCAATATCTGGGATTGAGTCATCCATAAACAAAACCGAATATTTCCGGTTTCATCTAGTCATATCCGGACAAACTGGTTTGGAATTCGTATGAAATCAACCGAGAAAATCACAGTAAAAATGGTTTTGGAGAAAAGCAAAGTCTTTTCATTAGGCAAGTGCATAAAATGTCATCTACACAAACATAAATATCATGTTTGTCTGCCGCAGTTCCTCAGGCTTTCTTCTTGAAAATACTAACGTGTAGAGCTGGTGTCCCCATGATGAACCAATTAGTGTTTCTACGGTACAAAAATAAATGTTCCCTGATAAAAATATCAAAACAATAAAGTCCATCGATAATATCAGGAATACACAAACACGGAGGCTTTCACAATATTTTGGATTGAGTTAGCCGAAACACAACCGGATATTTCTGGTTTCATCCAGTCATATCCGGACAAACTGGTGTGGAATTTGTATCCAATGGAGCGAAAAAATCACAGTAAAAACGGTTTTGGAGAAAAAGAAAAGTCTTTTCATTAGGCAAGTAGATAAAATGTCATCTATACAAACAGAAATATCATGTGTGTTTGTTGCTGTTCCTCTAGCTTTCTCCCTAGAAAATACGAATATGTAGAGCTTGTGTATCCATGTGGAAACAATTACAGTATCCAAGCTCAAAATAAATTATTCCCCGATAAAAAACATTCAAAACAATAAAGTCCATTGATAATATCCAGAAAAAACAAACACAGAGGCTTTCACAATATTTGGGATTGAGTTAGCCCAAACAAAACCGGATATTTCCGGTTTCCTCCACTCATATCCGGACAAACTGCTTTGGAATTCGTATGCAACGGACTGAGAAAATCACAGTATAAATGGTTTTGGAGAAAAGCAAAGTCTTTTCGTTAGGCAAGTGCATAAAACGTCATCTACACAAACTGAAATATCATGTTTGTTTGCCGCAATTACTCCAGTTTTCTCCCTAGAAAATAAAAATGTGTGGAACTGGTGTCTCCATGTGTAACCAATTAGTGATTCCAACCAAAAATTAAATGTCCCCTGATAAAAAACATTCAAAACAATAAAGTCTGTGGATTATATCAGGAATACACAAACACAAATGCTGTTGCAATATCTGGGATTGAGTTTGCCAAAAGAAAACCGGATATTTCTTTTTTCATCCAGTCTTATCTGAACAAAGTGGTGTAGAATACGTATGCAATGGACCCTGAAATTCACAGTAAAAATTTTTTTGGAGAAAAAGCAAAGACTTTTCGTTAGGCAAGTGCATAAAATGTCATCTATAAAAACAGAAATATCATGTTTGTTTGCCGCAGTTTCTCTAGAATCCTCCCTAGCAAATACGAATGTGTAGAGCTGGTGTCTCCATATAGAACCAATTAGTGTTTCAAAGGAGAAATTAAATATTCCCTGATAAAAAATATTCAAAACAATAAAGTCCATGGATAAATCAGGAATACACAAACACAGAGGCTGTAGCAATATCTGGGATTGAGTTGGGCATAACAAAACCAGATATTTCCGGTTTCATCCAGTAATATCCGGACAAACTGGTGTGGAATTCGTATTCAATGGACCGAGAAAATTACAGTAAAAAAGGTTTTGGAGAAAAGCAAAGTCTTTTCGTTACGCAAGTACATAAAATGTCATAGACACAAACATAAATCTCAGGTTTGTTTGCAGCAGTTCCTCTAGCTTTCTCCCTAGAAAATACGAATGTGTAGAGCTGGTGTCTCTATGTGGAAACAATTAGTTTTTCAAAGGTATAAAATTAAATGTTCCCTGATTAAAAACATTCAAAAAAATAAAGTCTGTGGATAATATCAGGAATACACAAACACAGAGGCTGTAGCAATATCTGGGATTGAGTTAGCCAAAACAAAACTGAATATTTCCGGTTTCATCTAGTCATATCCGGACAAACTCGTGTGGAATTCCTATGCAATCGACTGAGAAAATCACAGTAAAAATTGTTTTGGAGAAAAGAAAGTCTTTTCGTTAGGCAAGTGCATAAAATGTCATCGATACAAACAGAAATATCATGTTTGTTTGCCGCAGTTCCTCTAGCTTTCTCCCTAGAATACACAAATGTGTGGAGCTGGTGTCTCCATTTGGAGCCACCTAGTGATTCCAAGCACAAATTAAATGTTCCTTGATAAAAAACATTCAAAACAATAAAGTCTTTGGATAATATCAAGAATACACAAACACAGAGGCTGTAGCAATATCTGGGATTGAGTTACCCCAAACAAAACTGGATATTTCCGGTTTCATCCAGTCATATCCGGTACACTGGTGTAAAATTTGTATGCAATGGACAGAGAAAATCACAGTAAAAATGGTTTTGGAGAAAAGCAAAGTCTTTTTGTTATGCAAGTGCATAAAATGTCATCTATACAAACAGAAATATCATGATTGTTTGCCGCAGTTCCTCGAGATTTCTCCCTAGAAAATACAAATGTGTAGAGCTGGTGTCCCCATGATGAACCAATTAGTGGTTCAACGGTACAAAAATAAATGTTCCCTGATAAAAACATTCAAAACCATAAAGTCCATCGATATTATCCAGAAAACACAAGCACAGAGTCTTTCAGAATATTTCAGATTGAGTTAGCCAAAACACAACCGGATATTCTGTTTCCATCCAGTCATATCCGGACAAAGTGGTGTGGAATTTGTATGCAAAGGATCGAGAAAATCATAGTAAAAATGGTTTTGGAGAAAAGCAAAGTGTTTTCGTTAGGCAAGTGTATAAAATGTCATCTAGACAAACAGAAATGGCATGTTTGTTTGCCGCAGTTCCTCTAGCTTTCACCCTAGAAAATACGAAAGTGTAGAGCTGGTGTCTCCATGTGGAACCAATTACTCTATCCAAGCTCAAAATAAAATGTTCCCCGATAAAAAATATTAGAAACAATAAAGTCCATTGACAATATCCAGAAAACACAATCATAGTGGCTGTAGCAATATCTGGGATTGAGTTAGCCAAAAAAAAACCGGATATTTCCGGTTTCATCTAGTCATATCCGGACAAACTCGTGTGGAATTTGTATGCAATCGACTGAGAAAATCACAGTAAAAATTGTTTTGGAGAAAAGAAAGTCTTTTCGTTAGGCAAGTGCATAAAATGTCATCGATGCAAACAGAAATATCATGTATGTTTGCCGCAGTTACTCTAGCTTTCTCCCTAGAAAACACAAATGTGTGGAGCTGGTTTCTCCATTTGGAGCCACTTAGTGATTCCAAGCACAGATTAAATGTTCCTTGATAAAAAAAATTCAAAACAATAAAGTCTGTGGATAGTATCAAGAATACACAAACACAGAGGCTGTAGCAATATCTGGGATTGAGTTAGCCAAAACAAAACCGGATATTTCTGCTTTCATCCAGTCATATCCGGTACACTGGTGTGGAATTTGTATGCAATGGACAGAGAAAATCACAGTAAAAATGGTTTTGGAGAAAAGCAAAGTCTTTTCCTTAGGCAAGTACATAAAATTTCATCTATATTAACAGAAATATTATGTTTGTTTGCCGTAGTTCCCATAGCTTACTCCTTAGAAAATACTAATGGGTAGAGCTGGTGTCCCCATGAAGAACCAATTAGTGTTTGAACGGTACAAAAATCAATGCTCCCTGATAAAAATACTCAAAACAATAAAGTCCATTGATAATATCAGGAATAAACAAATACAGAGGCTTTCACAATATTTCGGACTGAGTTAGCTGAAACACAACCGGATACTTCTGGTTTCATCCAGTCATATCCGGACATACTCGTGTGGAATTCGTATGCAATGGACTGAGAAATCACAGTAAAAATGGTTTTGGATAAAAGAAAAGTCTTTTCATTAGGCAAGTAGATAAAATGTCATCTACACAAACAGAAATATCATGTTTGTTTGTCGTAGTTCCTCTAGCACTCTCCGTAGAAAATAGGAATGTGTAGAACTGGAGTCTCCATGTGGAAGAATCAGTGTTTTGAAGCACAAAATCAATTGTTCCCTGATGAAAAATATTCAAAACAATAAAGTCTGTGGATAATATCCAGAAAACACAAACACAGAGGCTGTAGCAATATCTGGGATTGAGTTAGCCAAAAGAAAACCGGATATATCCGGTTTCATGCAGTCATATCCGGAAAAACTGGTGTGGAATTCATATGCAATGGACCGAGATAATCCCAGTAAAAATGATTTTGGAAAAAAGCAAAGTCTTTACGTTAGGCAAGTGCATAAAATGTCATCGATACAAACAGAAATATCATGTTTGTTTGCCGCAGTTCCTCTAGCTTTCGCCCTAGAAAATACGAATGTGTAGAGCTGGTGTCCCCATGATGAACCAATTCGTGTTTCAGTGGTACAAAATTAAATGTTCCCTGATAAAAACATTCAAAACAATAAGTCCCTCGATAATATCCAGAAAACACAAACACAGAGGCTTTCACAACATTTCAGATTGAGTTTGCCAAAACACAACCAGATATTTCTGGCTTCATCCAGTCATATCCGGACAAAGTGGTGTGGAATTCGTATGCAATGGACCGAAAAAGTCACAGTAAAAATGGTTTTGGAGAATAGCAAAGTCTTTTCGTTAGGCTAATGCATAAAATGACATCTAGACAAACAGAAATATCATGTTTGTTTGCCGCAGTTCCCCTAGCTTCTTCCCCAGAAAATACGAATGTGTAGAGCTGGTCTCTCCATGTGGAACCCATTACAGTATCCAAGCTCATAATAAAATGTTCCCTGATAAAAAACATTCAAAACAATAAAGTCCGTTGATAATATCCATAAAATAGAGACACAGAGGCTGTAACTATATCTGGGATTGAGTTAGCCAAAACACAACCAGATATTTCAGGTTTCATCCAGTCATATCTGGACAAAGTGGTGTTGAATTCATATGCAATGGACCGAGAAAGTCACAGTAAAAATGGTTTTGGAAAAAAGCAAAGTCTTTACGTTAGGCAAGTGCATAAAATGTCATCTATAAAAACAGAAATACCATGTTTGTTTGCCGCAGTTCCTCTAGCTTTCGCCCTAGTAAATACGAATGTGTAGAGCTGGTGTCCCCATGATGAACCAATTCGTGTTTCAATGGTACAAAATTAAATGTTCCGTGATAAAAACATTCAAAACAGTAAGTCCCTCGATAATATCCAGGTAAGACAAACGCAGATGCATTCACAATATTTTGGATTCAGTTAGACAAAACACAACCGGATATTTCTGGCTTCATCCAGTCATATCGGACAAAGTGGTGTGGAATTTGTTTGCAGTGGACCAAGAAAATCAGAGTAAAAATGGTTTTGGAAAAAAGCAAAATATATTCGTTAGGCAAGTGCATAAAATGTCATCAGGACAACAGAAATATCATGCTTGTTTGCCGCAGTTCCTCTAGCTTCCTGCCTAGAAAATACGAATGTGTAGAGCTGGTTTCTTCATGTGCAACCAATTAGTGTTTCCAAGCACAAAATTAAATGTTCCCAGAAAAAAAAATTGAAAAAAATAAAGTCCGTGGATAATAATAAGAATACACAAACACAGAGGCCATAGCAATATTTCAGATTGAGTTAGCCAAAACACAGCCAGATATTTCTGGTTTCATCCAGTCATATCCGGACAATGTGGTGTGGAATTCGTATGCAATGGACCGAGAAAATCACAGTAAAAATGGTTTCGAAGAAAAGCAAAGTCTTTACGTTTGGCAAGTGCATAAAATGTCATCTAGACAAACAGAAATATCATGTTTGATTGCCGCAGTTCCTCTAGCTTTCTCCCTAGAAAATACGAATGTGTAGAGCTGGTGTCCCCATGATGAACCAATTAGTGTTTCTACGGTACAAAATTAAATGTTCCCTGATAAAAACCTTCAAAACAATAAGTCCCTCGATAATATCCAGAAAACACAAACACTGAGGCTTTCATAATATTTCGGATAGAGTTAGCCAAAACACTACCGGATATTTCTGCTTTCATCCAGTCATATCTGGACAAACTAGTGTGGAATTCGTATGCAATGGACAGAGAAAGTCACAGTAAAAATGTTTTTGGAGAAAAGCAAAGTCTTTATGTTAGGCAAGTGCATAAAATGTCATCTAGACAAACAGAAATATCATGTTTGTTTGCCACAGTTCCTCTAGCTTTCTCCCTAGAAAATACTAATGTGTGGAGATGGTGTCTCCATGTGGAACTTTTTACTGTATCCAAGCTCAAAATAAATGTTCCCCGATAAAAAAAACATTCAAAACAATAAACTCCGTTGATAATATCCAGAAAACACAAACTCAGAGGCTGTAGCAATTTCTGGGATTGAGTTAGCCAAAACAAACCCAGATATTTTCCAGTTTCATCCAGTGATATCCGGAGAAACTGGTGTGGAATTCGTATGCAATGGTCTCAGAAAATCACAGTAAAAATGATTCTGGAGAAAAGCAATGTCTTTACGTTAGGCAAGTGCATAAAATGTCATCGATACAAACAGAAATATCATGTTTGTTTGCTGCAGTTCCTCTAGCTTTCTCCCTAGTAAATACGAATGTGTAGAGTTGGTTTCCCCATGATGAACCAATTAGTGTTTCTTCGGTACAAAAATAAATGTTCCCTGATAAAAACATTCAAAACAATAAGTCCCTCGATAATATGCAGAAAACAAAAACACAGAGCCTTTCACAACATTTCGGATTGAGTTAGCCAAAACACAACGGGATATTTCTGGTTCCATCCAGTCATATCCGGACAAGGTGGTGTGGGATTTGTTTGCAATGTACCAAGAAAATCAGAGTAAAAATGGTTTTGGAGAAAAGCAAAATCTATTCGTTAGGCAAGTGCATAAAATGTCATCTAGACAACAGAAATATCATGTTTGTTTGCTGCAGTTCCTCTAGCTTTCTCCCTAGAAAATACGAATGCGTAGAGCTGGTGTCTCCATGTGGAACGAATTAGTGTTTCCAAGCACAAAATTAAATGTTCCCTGAAAAAAACATTGAAAAAATAAAGTCCGTGGATAATAATAAGAATACACAAACACAGAGGCTGTAGCAATATTTCGTATTGAGTTAGCCAAAACACAACCAGATATTTCTGGTTTCATCCAGTGATATCCGGATAATGTGATGTGGAATTCGTATGCAATGGACCGAGGAATCACAGTAAAAATGGTTTTGGAGAAAAGCAAAGTCTTTTCATGAGGCAAGTGCATAAAATGTCATGTATACAAACAGAAATATCATGTTTCTTTGCCACAGTTCCTCTAGCTTTCTCCGTAGAAAATACAAATGTGTAGAGCTGGTGTCCCCATGTGGAACCAATTAGTGTTTCCAAGCAAAAAAGGAAATATTCCCTGATAAAAAAAATTCAAAACAACAAAGTCCGTGGATAATATCAGGAATACACAAACACTGAGGCTGTAGCAATATTTCGGATTGAGTTAGCCAAAACGCAACCAGATATTTCCGTTTTTATCCAGTCATATCCGGACTAACTGCTGTGGAATTCGTATGCAATGGACCGAGAAAATCACAGTAAAAATGCTTATGGAGAAAAGCAAAATCTTTTTGTTAGGCAAGTGCATAAAATGTCATCTATACAAACAGAAATATCATGTTTGTTTGCTGCAGTTCCTCTAGCTTTCTCCCTAGAAAATAAGAATGTGTAGAGCTGGTTTCCCCATGATGAACCAATTCGTGTTTCAATGGTACAAAATTAAATGTTCCCTGATAAAAACATTCAAAACAATAAGTCCCTCGATAATATCCAGAAAACACAAACACTGAGGCTTTCACAACATTTCGCATTGTGTTAGCCAAAACACAACCGGATACTTCTGGTTTCATCCAGTCATATCCGGACAAAGTGCTGTGGAATTTGTTTGCAATGTACCAAGAAAATCAGAGTAAAAATGGTTTTGGAGAAAAGCAAAGTCTATTCGTTAGGCAAGTGCATAAAATGTCATCTAGACAACAGAAATATCATGTTTGTTTGCCGCAGTTCCTCTAGCTTTCACCGTAGAAAATACGAATGTGTAGAGCTGGTGTCTCCATGATGAACCAATTAGTGTTTCCAAGCACAAAATTAAATGTTCCCTAAAAAAAAAACATTCAAATCAATAAAGTCTGTGGATATTATCAGGAATACACAAACAGAGAGGCTGTAGCAATATTTTGGATTGAGTTAGCCAAAACACAACCGGATATTTCTGGTTTCATCCAGTCATATCTGGACAAAGTGGTGTGGAATTCGTATGCAATGGACCGAGAAAATCACAGTACAAATGGTTTTGGAGAAAAGCAAGTCTTTACGTTAGGCAAGTGCATAAAATGTCATGTAGACAAACAGAAATATCATGTTTGTTTGTCGCAGTTCCTCTAGCTTTCACCCTAGAAAATACAAATGTGTAGAGCTGGTGTTCCCATGATGAACCTTTAGTGTTTCTACGGTACAAAATAAAATGTTCCCGGATAAAAGCATTCAAACAAGAAGTCCCTCGATAATATCCAGAAAACACAAACACAGAGGCTTTCACGATATTTTGGATTGAGTTAGCCAAAACACAACCGGATATTTCTGTTTTCATCCAGTCATATGAGGACAAAGTCCTGTGGAATTTGTATGCAGTGGACCGAGAAAATCACAGTAAAAATGGGTTTGGAGAAAAGCAAAGTCTTTTCATTAGGCAAGTGCATAAAATGTCATCTATACAAACAGATATATCATGTTTGTTTGCCGCAGTTCCTCTAGCTTTCTCCCTAGAAAATACAAATATGTAGAGCTGGTGTCTCCATGTGTAAGCAATTAATGTTTCCAAGCACAAAATGAAACATTCCCTGATAAAAAAAATTCAAAACAATAAATTCCGTGGATAATATCCAGAAAACACAAACACAGAAGCTGTAGGAATATTTCGGATTGAGTCAGTCAAAACATAACCAGATATTTCCGGTTTCATGCAGTCATATATGGACAAAGTGGTGTGGAATTGGTATGCATTGGACTGAGAAAATCACAGTAAATATGGTTTTGGAGAAAAGAAATGACTTTTCGTTAGGCAAGTGCATAAAATGTCATCTATACAAACAGAAATATCATGTTTGTTTGCCGCAGTTCATCTAGCTTTCTCCCTAGAAAATACGAATGTGTAGAGCTGGTGTCTCCATGTGGAACGAATTAGTGTTTCCAAGCACAAAATTAAATATTCCCTGAAAAAAAATTGAAAAAAATAAACTCCGTGGATAATATCAGGAATACACAAACACAGAGGCTGTAGCAATATTTCAGATTGAGTTAGCCAAAACACAACCAGATATTTCTGGTTTCATCGTGTCATATCCGGACAAAGTGGTGTGGAATTCATATGCACTGGAATGAGAAAATCACAGTAAAAATGGTTTTGGAGAAAAGCAAAGTCTTTTCATTAGGAAAGTGCATAAAATATCATCTATACAAACAGAAATATCATGTTTGCCGCAGTTCCTCTTGCTTTATACCTAGAAAATACGAATGTGTAGAGCTGGTGTCTCCACGTGGAACTAATTACTGTATCCAAGCACAAAATAAAATGTTTCCTGATAAAAAACATTCAAAACAATATAGTCCGTATTAATATCCAGAAAACACAAACACAGAGGCTGTAGCAATATCTGGGATTGAGTTAGCCAAAACACAACCAGATATTTCAGGTTTCATCCAGTCATATCCGGACAAACTGGTGTGGAATTCGTAGGCAATGGGCCGAGAAAATCACAGTAAAAATGGTTTAGGAGAAAAGCAAAGCCTTTTCGTTAGGAAAGTGCAAAAAATGTCATCTATACAAACAGAAATATCATGTTTGTTTTCCACAGTTCCTCTAGTTTTCTCCCTAGACAATAAGAATGTGTAGAGCTGGTGTCTCCATGTGGAACCAATTAATGTTTCAATGGTAGAAAATGAAATGTTCCCTAATAAAAAATTCAAAACCATAAAGTGCATCAATAATATCCTGAAAACACAAACACAGAGGCTTTCAAAATATTTCGGACTGAGTTAGCCAAAACACAGCCGGATATTTCCGGTTTTATCCAGTCATATCCGGACAAAGTGCTGTGGAGTTCGTATGCAATGGACCGAGAAAATCACAGTAAAAATGGGTTTGGAGAAAAGCAAAATGTTTTCATTAGGCAAGTGCATAAAATATCATCGATACAAACAGAAATATCATGTTTGTTTGCCGCAGTTCCTCTAGCTTTCTCCCTAGAAAACGAATATGTAGAGCTGGTGTCTCCCTGTGGAACCAATTAGTGTTTCCAAGCACAAAATTAAATGTTTCCTGAAAAAAAATATTCAAAAAAAAAGTACGTGGATAATATCAGGAATACACAAACACAGAGGCTTTCACAATATTTCGGATTGATTTTGCGAAAACACAACCAGATATTTCTGTTTTCATCCAGTCATATCCGGACAAACTGGTGTGGAATTCATATGCAGTTGACCGAGAAAATCACAGTAAAAATGGTTTTGGAGAAAAGCAAAGTCTTTACGTTAGGCAAGTCCATAAAATGTCATCTACACTAACAGTAATATCATGTTTGTTTGCCACAGTACCTCTAGTTTTCTCCTCAGAAAATGCTAATGTGTAGAGCTGGTGTCCCCATGATGAACCACTTAGTGTTTCTGCGGTACAAAATGAAATGTTCCCCGATTAAAATATTGAAAACAATAAAGTCCATCGATAATATACAGAAAACACAAACACAGAGGCTTTCACAATATTTGAGATTGATTTAGCCAAAACACAACCAGATATTTCCAGTTCCATCCAGTCATATCCGGACAAAGTGGTGTGGAATTCGTATGCAATGGACCGAGAAAATCACAGTACAAATCGTTTTGGCGAAAAGCAAAGTCTTTTCATTAGGCAAGTGCATTCAATATCATCTACACATACATAGATATCATGTTTGCCACAGTTCTTCTAGCTTTCTCCCCAGAAAATACGAATGTGTAGAGCTGGTGTCCCTATGATGAACCGATTCGTATTTCTACGGTACAAAATTAAATGTTCCCTGATAAAAACATTCAAAACAATAAAGTCCGTCGATAATATCCGGAAAACACAAACACAGAGGCTGTAGCAAAATTTCCGAATGAGTTAGCCAAAACACAACCGGATATTTCTGGTTACATCCAGTCATTTCCAGACAAAGTGGTTTGGAATTCGTATGCAATGCACCGAAAAAATCACAGTACAAATGGTTTTGGAGAAAAGCAAAATCTTTTTGTTAGGCAAGTGCATAAAATGTCTTTGATACAAACAGAAATATCATGTTTGTTTGCCTCAGCTCCTGTAGCTATCTCCCTTGAAATTACGAATGTGTAGAGCAGCTGTCTCCATGTGGAACTAATTAGTGTTTCCATGCACAAAATTAAATGTTCACTGAAAAAAATATTCAAAACAATAAAGTTCATGGATAATATCCAGAAAACACAAACACTGAGGCTCTAGCAATATCTGGGATTGAGTTAGCCAAAACAAAACCGGATTTTTCCGGTTTCATCCAGTCATATCCGGACAAAGTGCTGTGGAATTCGTATGCAATGGACCGAGAAAATCACACTAAAAATGGTTTTGGAGAAAAGCAAAATGTTTTCATTAGGCAAGTGCATAAATTGTCATCTCTACAAAAAGAAATATCGTGTTTGTTTGCCGCAGTTCCTCTAGCTTTCTCCCTAGAAAATACAAATATGTAGAGCTGGTGTCCCCATGTGGAACCAATTAGTGTTTCCAAGCAAAAAAGGAAATATTCCCTGATAAAAAAAATTCAAAACAACAAAGTCCGTGGATAATATCAGGAATACACAAACACTGAGGCTGTAGCAATATTTCGGATTGAGTCAGCCAAAACACAACCGGATATTTCTGGTTTAATCCAGTCATTTACGGACAAAGTAGTGTGGAATTCCTATGTAATGCACCGAGAAAATCATAGTCAAAATGGTTTTGCCGAAAAGCAAAGTCTTTTCCTTAGGCAAGTGCATAAAATGTCATCTAGACAAACAGAAAATCATGTTTGTTTCCCGCAGTTCCTCTAGCTTTCTCCCTAGAAAATACGAACATGTAGAGCAGGTGTCCCCATGATGAACCAATTAGTGTTTCCAAGCACAAAATGAAATGTTCCCTAATAAAAAATATTTAAAACAATAAAGTATGTGCATAGTATCAGGAATACACAAACACAAAGGCTGTAGCAATATCTGGGATTGAGTTAGCCAAAACAAAACCGGGTATTTCCGGTTTCATCCAGTCATATCCAGATAAACTGCTGTGGAATTGCTATGCAATGGACCGAGAAAATCAGAGTAAAAACGAATTTGGAGAAAAGCAAAGTCTTTTCGTTAGGCAAGTGCATAAAACGTCATCTACACAAACATAAATATCCTGTTTGCCACAGTACCTCTACCTTTCTCCCTAGAAAATACGAATGTGTAGAGCTGGTGTCCCCATGATGAACCAATTAGTGTTTCTTTGGTACAAAAATAAATGTTCCCTGATAAAAATATTCAAACAATAAACTCCATTGATAATATCCAGAAAACACAAACACAGAGGCTGTAGCAATATCTGGGATTGAGTTAAGCACAACATAACAGGATATTTCTGGTTTCATCCAGTCATATCCGGACAAACTTGTGTGGAATTCTTATGCAATGGACCGAGAAAATCAGAGTAAAAACGAATTTTGAGAAAAGCAAAGTCTTTTCGTTAGGCAAGTGCATAAAATGTCATCTACACAAACAAAAATATCATGTTTACCGCAGTTCCTCTAGCTTTCTCCCTAGAAAATACGAATGGGTAGAGCTGGTGTCCCCATGCTGAACCAATTAGTGTTTCAACGGTACAAAATTAAATGTTCCCTGATAAAAACATTCAAAACAATAACGTCGGTCAATAATATCCGGAAAACACAAACACAGAGGCTGTAGCAATATTTCGGATTGAGTTAACTAAAACACAACCGGATATTTCTGGTTTCATGCAGTCATATCCGGACAGACTGGTGTGGAATTCGTATGCAATGGACCGAGAAAATCACAGTAAAAATGGTTTTGAGAAAAGCAAAGTGTTTTCATTAGGCAAGTGCATAAAATGTCATCTACACAACAGAAATATCCTGTTTGTTTGCTGCATTTCCTCTAGCTTTCTCCCTAGAAAATACAAATGTGTAGAGCTGGTGACTCCAGGTGTAACCAATTACTCTATCCAGGCTCAAAATAAAATGTTCCCCCGTAAAAAACATTCAAGACAATAAAGGCCATGGATAATATCCCGAAAACACAAACACAGAGCCTGTAGCAATATCTGGGATTGAGTTAAGCAAAACACAACCGGATATTTCCGATTTCATCCAGTGATATCGGGACAAACTGCTGTGGAATTCGTATGCAATGGAGTAAGAAAATCACAGTAAAAATGGTTTTGGAGAAAAGCAAAGTATTTTCATTAGGCAAGCAGATAAAATATCATCGATAAAAACAGAAATATCATGTTTGTTTACCACAGTTCCTCTAGCTATCTCCCTAGAAATAACGAATGTGTAGAGCTGGTGTCTCCATGTGGAACGAATTAGTGTTTCCAAGCACAAAATTAAATGTTCCCTGATAAAAAACATTCAAAACAATAATGTCAATGGATAATATCCGGAAAACACAAACACAGTTGCTGCAGCAATAACTGGGATTGAATTAGCCAAAACAAAACCGGATATTCCCGGTTTCATCCAGTCATATCCGTACAAACTGGTGTGGAATTCTTATGCAATGGACCGAGAAAATCAGAGTAAAAATGAATTTGGAGAAAAGCAAAGTCTTTTCATTAGGCAAGTGCATAAAATATCATCTACACAAACAGAAATATCATGTTTACCGCAGTTCCTCTAGCTTTCTCCCTAGAAAATATGAATGGGTAGAGCTGGTGTCCCCATGCTGAACCAATTAGTGTTTCAACGGTACAAAATTAAATGTTCCCTGATAAAAACATTCAAAACAATAACGTCCGTCGATAATATCCGGAAAACACAAACACAGAGGCTTTCACAATATTTCAGATTGAGTTAGCCAAAACACAACCGGATATTTCTGGTTTCATCCAGTCATATCCGGACAGACTGGTGTGGAATTTGTATGCAATGGACCGAGAAAATCACAGTAAAAATGGTTTTGGAGAAAAGCAAAGTGTTTTCATTAGGCAAGTGCATAAAATGTCATCGATACAAAGAGAATTATCATGTTTGTTTGCCGCAGTTCCTCTACCTTTCTCCCTAGAAAATATGAATGTGTAGAGCTGGTCTCCCCAGGATGAACCAATTAGTGTTTCTATGGTACAAAATGAATGGTTCCAAAAAAAAAAAATTCAAAACAATAAAGTCCATCGATAATATCAGGAATACACAAACACAGAGGAGGTAACAATATCTGGGATTGAGTTAGCCAAAACACAACTGGATATTTCTGGTTTCATCCAGTCATATCCGGACAAATTGGTGTGGAATTCGTATGCAATGCACCGAGAAAATAACAGTACAAATGGTTTTTGGGAAAAGGAAAGTCTTTTTGTTAGGCAAGTGCATAAAATGTCATCATACAAACAGAAATATCATGTATGTTTGCCGCAGTTCCTCTAGCTTTCTCCCTAGAAAATACGAATATTTTGAGCGGGTATCTCCATGTGGAACCAATTAGTGTTTGAACGATACAAAATTAAATGTTCCCTGATAAAAAACATTCAAAACAATAAAGTTCATCGATAATATCCAGAAAATACAAACACAGAGGCTTTCACAATATTTCGGATTGAGTTAGCCAAAACAAAACCAGGTATTTCTAGTTTCGTCCAGTCATATCCGGACAAAGTGGTTTGGAATTTGTATGCAATGGGCTGAGAAAATAAGAGTAAAAATTGTTTTGGAGAGGAGCAAAGTCTTTTCATTAGGCGAGTGCATAAAATTTCATCTATACAAACAGAAATATCATGTTTTTTGCCGCAGTTCCTCCAGCTTTCTCCCTAAAAAATACGAATGTGTAGATTTGGTGTCTCCATGTTCAACCAATTAGTGTTTCAACGTTATAAAATTAAATGTTCCCTGATATAACAATTCAAAACAATAAAGTCCGTGGATAATATCAGGAATATAGAAACACAGAGGCTGTAGCAATATCTGGGATTGAGTTAGCCAAATCAAAACCAGATATTTCCGGTTACATCCAGTCATATCCGGACAAAGTGCTGTGGAATTTGTATGCAATGGACCAAGAAAGTCACAGTAAAAATGGTTTTGGAGAAAAGCAAAGTCTTTTCGGTCGGTAACTGCATAAAATGTCATCTCGACAAACAGAAATATCATGTTTGTTTGCTGCTGTTCCTCTAGCGTGATCCCTAGAAAATACGAATACCTAGAGCTGGTGTCTCCATGTAGAACCAATTAGTGCTTCCAAGCACAAAATTAAATGTTCCCTGATAAAAAACATTCAAAATAAAAAAGTCCGTTGATAATATCCAGAAAACACAAACACAGAGGCTGTAGCAATATCTGGAATTGAGTTAACAAAAAGAAACCGGATATTTCTAGTTTCATCCAGTCATATCCGGACAAACGGGTGTGGAATTCGTATGCAATGAACAGAGATAATCAGGGTAAAAATGGTTTTGGAGAAAAGCAAAGTCTTTTCGATAGGCAAGTGCACAAAATGTCATCGATACAAACAGAAATATCATATTTTTTCCCACAGTTTCTCTAGCATTCTCTCTAGAAAATACGAATGTGTAGAGCTGGAGTCTCCATGTGGAAACAATTACTATATCCAACAACAAAATTAAATGTTCCCTGATAAAAAACATTCAAAACAATAAAGTCCGTGGATAATATCAGGAATAAACAAACACAGAGGCTGTAGCAATATCTGGGATTGAGTTAGCCAAAACACAAGATATTTCCGTATTCATCAAGTCATATCCGGACAAAGTGGTGTGGAATTCGTATGCAATGGACCGAGAAAATCACAGTAAAAATGGTTTTGGAGAAAAGCAAAGTCTTTTCGTTTGAAAAGTGCATAAAATGTCATCTATACAAACAGAAATATCATGTTTGTTTGCTGAAGTTCCTCTAGATTTCTCCCTAGAAAATAAGAATGTGTAGAACTGGTGTCCCCATGATGAAACCATTAGTTTTTCAATGGTATAAAATTAAATATTCCCTGATAAAAACATTCAAAACAATAAAGTCCATCGATAATATATGGAAAACTCAAACAGAGAGGCTTTCACTATATTTGGGATTCAATTAGCCAAAGCAGAACCAGAAATTTCCAGTTTCAACCAGTCATGTCCGGACAAACTCTTGTGAAATTCGTATGAAATGGACAGAGAAAATCACAGTAAAAAGGTTTTGGAGAGTAGCAATGTCTTTTGGTTAGGCAAGTGCATAAAATCTCATCTACACAAACAGAAATATCATGTTTGCCGAAGTTCCTCTAGCTTTACCCTAGAAAATACGAATGTGCAGACTTGTGCACCCATGATGAACCAATTAGTGTTCCAACGGTCCAAATTAAATGTTCCCTTATAAAAACATTCAAAACAATAAAGTCCATCAATAATATCCAGAAAACTCAAACACAGAGGCTTTCACAATATTTCGAATTGAGTTAGCCAAAACACAACCGGATATTTCTGGTTTCATCCAGTCATATCCAGAAAATCTGGTGTGTAATTCGTATGAAATGGGCTGAGATAATCACAGTAAAAATGGTTTTGGAGAAAAGAAAAGTCTTTTCGTTAGGCAAGTGCATAAAATGTCATCTATACAATCAGAAATATCATGTTTGTTTGCTGCAGTTCCTCAGGCTTTTTCCTTGAAAATACGAATGTGTAGAGCTGGTGTCTCCATGTGAAACCAATACTGTATCCAAGCTCAAAATAAAATGTTCCCTGATAAAAAACTTTCAAAACAATAAAGTCCATTGATAATATCCAGAAAACACAAACACAAATGCTGTAGCAATATTTAGGATTGAGTTAGCCAAAACACAACCGGATATTTCTGGTTTCATCTAGTCATATCCGGACAAACTGGTATGGAATTGGTATACAATGGATCGAGAAAATCACAGTACAAATGGTTTTGGAGAAAAGCAAAGCCTTTTTGTTAGGCAAGTGCATGAAATGTCATCTACACAAACATAAATATCATTTTTGTTTGCCGCAGTTCCTCTAGCTTTCTCCCTAGAAGTACGAATGTTTAGAGTGGTGTGTACCCATGATAGACGAATTAGAGTTTCAACGGTACAAAATTAAATGTTCCCTGATAAAATCATTCAAAACAATAAACTCCATTGATAATATGAAGAAAACACAAACACAGAAGCTTTCATAATATTTTGGATTGAGTTAGCCAAAACACAACCGGATATGTCTGGTTCCATCCAGTCATATCCGGACAAACTGGTGTGGAATTCGTATGCAATAGACTGAGGAAATCAAAGTAAAAATAGTTTGGGAGAAAAGCAAAGTCTTTTCATTAGGCAAATGCATAAAATGTTATCTAGACAAACAGACATATTACGTTTGTTTCCCGCACTTCCTCTAGGTGTCTCCCTAGAAGTATGAATGTTTAGAGCTGGTGTACCCATGCTGGACCAATTAGTGTTTCAACGGTACAAAATTAAATGTTCCCTGATAAAAACATTCAAAACAATAAACTCCATCGATAATATCCAGAAAACACAAACACAGAGGCTTTGACAATATTTTGGATTGAGTTAGTCATAACACAACCGGATATATCTGGTTTCATCCAGTCATATCCGGAAAAACTGGTGTGGAATTCGAATGCAATGGACCGTGAAAATCACAGTAAAAATGGTTTTGGAGAAAAGCAAAGTCTTTACGTTAGGCAAGTGCATAAAATGTCATCTATACAAACAGAAATATCACGTTTGTTTGCCACAGTTCCTCTAGCTTTCTCCCTAGAAAATATGAATGTGTAGAGCTGGTGTCCCCCTGATGAACCTATTAGTGTTTCCAAGATCAAAATAAAATGTTCCATGATAAAAACATTCAAAACAATAAAGTCCATTGATAATATCCAGAAAACACAAACACAGATGCTGTAGCAATATTTAGGATTGAGTTAGCCAAAACACAACCGGATATTTCTGGTTTCATCTAGTCATATCCGGACAAACTGGTATGGAATTGGTATGCAATGGATCGAGAAAATCACAGTACAAATGGTTTTGGAGAAAAGCAAAGTCTTTTTGTTAGGCAAGTGCATGAAATGTCATCTACACAAACATAAATATCATTTTTGTTTGCCGCAGTTCCTCTAGCTTTCTCCCTAGAAGTACGAATGTTTAGAGCTGGTGTACCCATGATGGACGAATTAGTATTTCAACGGTACAAAATGAAATGTTCCCTGATAAAATCATTCAAAACAATAAACTCCATTGATAATATGAAGAAAACACAAACACAGAAGCTTTCATAATATTTTGGATTGAGTTAGCCAAAACACAACCGGATATGTCTGGTTTCATCCAGTCATATCCGGACAAACTGGTGTGGAATTCGTATGCAATAGACTGAGGAAATCAAAGTAAAAATAGTTTGGGAGAAAAGCAAAGTCTTTTCATTAGGCAAGTGCATAAAATGTTATCTAGACAAACAGACATATTACGTTTGTTTCCCGCACTTCCTCTTGGTGTCTCCCTAGAAGTATGAATGTTTAGAGCTGGTGTACCCATGCTGGACCAATTAGTGTTTCAACGGTACAAAATTAAATGTTCCCTGATAAAAAACATTCAAAACAATAAACTCCATCGATAATATCCAGAAAACACAAACACAGAGGCTTTGACAATATTTTGGATTGAGTTAGTCATAACACAACCGGATATATCTGGTTTCATCCAGTCATATCCGGAAAAACTGGTGTGGAATTTGAATGCAATGGACCATGAAAATCACAGTAAAAATGGTTTTGGAGAAAAGCAAAGTCTTTACGTTAGGCAAGTGCATAAAATGTCATCTATACAAACAGAAATATCACGTTTGTTTGCCACAGTTCCTCTAGCTTTCTCCCTAGAAAATATGAATGTGTAGAGCTGGTGTCCCCCTGATGAACCTATTAGTGTTTCCAAGATCAAAATAAAATGTTCCATGATAAAAACATTCAAAACAATAAAGTCCATTGATAATATCCAGAAAACACAAACACAGAGATTTTCAAAATATTTCGGATTGAGTTAGCCAAAACACAACCGGATATTTCTAGTTTCATCAAGTCATATCGGGACAAACTGGTGTGGAATTCGTATGCAATGGACTGAGAAAATCAGAGTAAAAATGGTTTTGGAGAAAAGCAAAGTTTTTTTGTTAGGCAAGTGCATAAAATGTCATCTATACAAACAGAAATATCATGTTTGTTTGCCGCTGTTCCTCTAGCTTTCTAACTAGAAAATAATAATACGTACAGCTGGATTCTCCATGTAGAACCAATTACTGTATCCAAGCTCAAAATAAAATGTTCCCAAATAAAAAACATTCAAAACAATAAAGTCTGTGGATAATATCCAGAAAACACAAACACAGAGGCTGTAGCAATATGTGGGATTGAGTTAGCAAAAACACAACTATATTTTCCGGTTTCATCCAGTCATATCCGGAAAAACTGGTGTGGTATTTGTATGCAATGGTCTGAGAAAATCAGATTACAAATGGTTTTGGATAAAAGCAAAGTCTTTTCGTTAGGCAAGTGCATATAATGTCATTTATACAAACACAAATATCACGTTTGTTTGCTGCAGTCCCTCCAGCTTTCTCCCTAGAAAATACGAATGTGTAGAGCTGCTGTCCCCATGATGAACCAATTAGTGTCTCAACGGTACAAAATGAAATGTTCCCTGATAAAAACATTCAGATGAATAAAGTCCATCGATAATATCCAGAAAACACCAACACAGAGGCTTTCATAATATTTCGGATTGAGTTAGCCAAACACAACTGCATATTTCTGTTTTCATCCAGTCATATCCGGACAAAGTCCTGTGGAATTTGTATGCAATGGATCGAGAAAATCACAGTACAAATTGTTTTGGAGAAAAGCAAGGTCTTTTCGTTAGGCAACTACATAAAATGTCACCTATACAAACAGAAATTTCGTGTTTGTTTGCCACAGTTCCTCTAGCTTTCTCCCTAGAAAATTTGAATTTGTAGAGCTGGTGTCTCCATGTGGAACCAATTACTGTATCCAAGCTCAAAATAAAATCTTCCCTGATAAAAAACACTCAAAACAATAAAGTCCATTGATAATATCCAGAAAACATAAACACAGAGCCTGTAGCAATATCTGGGATTGAGTTAGCCAAAACAAAAGTAGATATTTCAAGTTTCATCCAGTCATATCCGGAAAACTGGTGTGGAATTCAAATTCAATGGACCAAGAAAATCACAGTAAAAATGGTTTTGAGAAAAGCAAAGTCTTTCGTTAGGCAAGTGCATAAAATGTCTTCTATACAAACAGAAATATCACGTTTGTTTGCTGCATTTCCTCTTGCTTTCTTCCTAGAAAATACAAATGTGTAGAGCTGGTATCTCCATGTGGAACCAATTACTGTATCCAAGCTCAAAATAAAATGTTCCCCGATAAATAATATTCAATACAATATAGTCCACTGAAAATATCCAGAAAACACAAACACAGAGGCTGTAGCAATATCTGGGATTGAGTTAGCCAAAACAAAACTGCATATTTCTGGTTTCATCCAGTCATACCCGGACAGAGTGGTCTGGAATTCGTATACAATGGACCGAGAAAATCACAGTAAAAATGGTTTTGGAGAAAAGCAAAGTCTTTTCGTTAGGCAAGTGCATAAAATATCATCTATACAAACAGAAATATCTTGTTTGTTTGTTGAAGTTTCTCTAGCTTTCACACCAGAAAATACGAATGTGTAGAGCTGGTGTCTCCATGTGGAACCAAATAGTGTTTCCAAGCACAAAATTAAATGTTCCCTGATAAAAACATTCAAAACAATAATCTCAATTGTTAATATCCAGAAAAAAACAAACAGAGGGGTTGTAGCAATATTTTGGATTTAGTTAGCCAAAACACAACCAGATATTTCTGGTTTCAGCCAGTAATATCCGGAGAAAGTGGTTTGGATTATGTATGAAAGGGGCCAAGAAAATCACAGTAAAAATGGTTTTGGAGAAAAGCAAAGTCTTTTTGTTACGCAAGTGCATAAAATGTCATCGATACAAACAGAAATATCATGTTTGTTTGCCATATTTCCTGTAGCTTTCTCCTTAGGAAATAAAAATATGTAGAGCCGGAGTCTCCATGTGGAACCAATTAGTGTTTCCAAGCACAAAATTAAATTTCCCCTGATAGAAAACTTTCAAAACAATAAAGTCCGTGGATAATATCCAGAAAACACAAACACAGTTGCTGTAGCAATATCTGGGATTGAGTTAGGCAAATCACAACTGGATATTTCTGGTTTCATACAGTTATATCCTGACAAACTGTTGTGGAATTCGGATGCAATGGACCGAGAAAATCACAGTTAGCATGATTTTTGAGAAAAGCAAAGTCTTTTTGTTTGACAAGTGGATAAAATGTCATCTATACAAACAGAAATATCATGTTTGTTTGCCGCAGTTCCTCTAGATTTCTCCCTAAAAATACAAATATTTGGAGCTGGTGTCTCCATGAGGAACCAATTAGTGTTTCGCAGCACAAAATTAAATGTTCCCTGATGAAAAAAAATTCAAAACAATAAAGTCTGTGGATAATATCAGGAATACACAAACACAGAGGCTGTAGCAATATCTGGGATTGAGTTAGCCAAAACACAACCGGATATTTCTGGTTTCATCCAGTCATATCCAGACAAACTGGTGTGGAATTCGTATGCAATGGACTGAGAAAATCACAGTAAAAATGGTTTTGGAGAAAAGCAAAGTCTTTTCGCTAGGCGTGCATAAAATATCATCTAGACAAACAGAAATATCATGCTTGTTGCAGCAGTTCCTCTAGCTTTCTCCCTAAAACATACGAATGTGTAGAGCTGGTGCCTCCATGTGGAAACAATTAGTGTTTAAATGGTACAAACTTAAATGTTCCCTGCTAAAAACATACAAAACAATATAGTCCATCGATAATATCCAGAAAACACAAACATAGATGCTTTCACAGTATTTCCGATTGAGTTAGCCAAAACACAATCGGATATTTCCGGTTTCATCCAGTCATATCCGGACAAACTGGTGTGGAATTCATATGCAATGCACCTAGAAAATCACAGTAAAAATGGTTTTGGAGAAAAGCAAATTCTTTACGTTAGGTAAGTGTATAGAATGACATCTATACAAACAGAAATATCATGTTTGTTTGCCGCAGTTCCTCTACCTTTCTCCCTAGAAAATTCAAATATGTAGAGTTGCTGTCTCCGTGTAGAACCGATTAGAGTTTCCAAGCACAAAATTAAATGTTCCCTCATAAAAACTTTCAAAACAATAAAGTCTGTGGATAATATCCAGAAAACACAAACACAGAGGCTGTAGCAATATCAGGGATTGGGTTAGACGAAACAAAATCGGATATTTCCGGTTTCATCCAGTCATATTGAAAGCATTAGGGGAATGAAAGAATTAGGCGGGCTGGGGTTAAAATGAAGTTGCTTGAGCTAACTGCATACTGTTTTGCTTCTGTGCAAAATAGCTGGGCTTGCAAAATGCTTCCATGAGCTAGTTGAACTTTAGTTAAACTTGTAGCATGTGATAATTATTTTAGGAGCTATGTTAAGTTTTTGGTCACGATGACCCCGTATTTGTGCTTGCTCAAGTACTTTGTTCCTTTACCCTGGAAAAACCCTTTACCTTGTGATTTGTTTTGTCATGCTGTGGTTTATCTTGCGATCTTTTGTAATGCTGTGGAGATATGCTAATGTTGTGGTTTTAAGCCTTAAATACTCTGCACCAGAGGGTGCTGTTCTTGCACTGCACCAGAGGGTGCTGTTGTGCTTTGAGACGGCCCATCTGCGCAGATGTAATAAACTTCCTCATGCTTTTTGCATCGATTGGAGTGGAATTCGTGCTTCTGGGGTCGGTAGAATTGTGAGACACCTTTCTGGGGGTCTTACATTCTTGGGGGCTCATCCGGGATTTGAGACCCCAGACCCACGCTCCATTCTCCAATCGGAGGTAAGTTCCTTGTTTTCTGTGAGTCTGTAAAAATTTTTATTGATTGTTTCTGTAGGCGCCTTTTTGGAATTGTGCCTGTACGGGACCTGTATCTGAAAAGAGCCAGTAGTAGGCAAGACAGACGTGTCAAGACCCCTGGCTCAGGCCCTGGAGGACGCTCCAGTGGCGGTATTCTGGGGGAGCCTGGCGGGTGGCAGCCGCTCCGCTCCCATCGGAAGTTTTGGTTTCAGTTTTGTCTTGGTTTTGCGCGCAGTGTCTTTGTGAGTCTTGTGGTTGTTCTCTGTGTTCTAATATACTTTCCTTATTTGCCTTTCCCCTCCAACATGGGACAGGAATTAACTACACCTTTGAGTCTTACTCTAGGTCATTGGAGAGAGGTCCGGGAGCGGGCCCAAAACTTGTCTATAAGAGTGCAGAAGAAGAACTGGACAAGTTTCTGTATGTCCAAGTGGCCAGCCTTAAACATCGGGTGGCCACGGGATGGGACTTTTGACTCTCGAATTATCTTACAGGTGAAGAGCCAGGTCTGCAGGGGAGGTAAAGAAGGGCGCCCGAATCAAGTGCCCTACATCTTTGTGTGGGAGGACCTGGCGAAAAACCCCCCAGACTGGGTAAAACCTTTCCTCCTTTCCAACAGGGCGGTGGCAGAGCTCGATCCTACTATACCCACCACCGCCCTGAGGATGAAGCCCAGTTCTGAGTTGTCAGCAGTTGCCCTGGGGGTGGCGTCGAGCCCCAAACCCCCTCCGATTCTACCCGCAACACCCCTAGTATCGGAAATTGCAGACCAGGGCAAATACCCTACCTCGACCCTCTATCCATTACAGGAATTGGACACCCTCAAACCTGAGAAACCCATAGCTCCTCCAGGCGAGCAGGAAGACCTTTTTGATATTCCACCACCTTATTCCCCCCGCCTCCTTAGAAGGGCACCTTATATCCCCCGCTTTCCAAGAAGGCCCGCGGTGCCCTTTTTGGAAACCAGAAGAGAAATGGAGGAGGAAGAATCCGATGAAATAGAGGAGGAAGGACCCCCAGCCCCTTCTAGCTGGCCGTCCTCCTCCTCCATATAACTGGGATCACAAGCCCTGATAGGACTTGCAGGGCCTGTTTTACTAACATTAATTTTACTACACTTAAATGGAACTCTGTAGGAGACTCAGACTCTACTGCCAGACTCTCCTGAGAGGCTTAGCTAAAGGGGTTACAGGGGTAAAAATTGACATTGCTTAGCTTAAAAGTTATTTAGTTAAAAACAAAAGGGGAAGTTTAGGATGGGCTAAGAAAAAGGAACTAACTAGGATCCTGGCCACCACAGTTAAAAGGAAGCAGAGTAAGGGAGAATCAGGATAGGCAGGGACCCCGGGAGACCGACAAAAGCACAGAGAAGTGCCCAAAGGACAAGTCTGCTTAAGATCCGACTAACAACGGGAATCCAGTGGTGCACGTCTGCCACACGGGACTGAACTGACTGAAAACGGCCTCTGCAAGCCAGCGAGAGGAAAGACGGCAGCAGCGGAGTGGTGAGGCTGGGCGACAGCGGCCCCTCCCTCGCTGGGATACGTGTGGTCCATCACACGGCTGGGGACAGTGTTGGGGATGCAGGCCCTGCCCAGGTTCCCGTGGATAATGCTCCATCACCTCCTGCGGTGTCCGGGACGGGCCCACGTGAGCCGACATATCCCCCTAGCTTCCGGAGTACAAGGGGGACAACAGTGGGAGGCGGCCGAACGAGGTCAGTGGTCTGGGTTTCTACCTCCAACCCCCCCCCAAGAACTTTGCTCGGCGGGCAGAGCTGATCGCTATAGACCAAGCACTCCGTGCAGCCAAGAAAAAGGAATGGGTGGAAATTCACAAGAACAGCAGGTACGCTTTTGCCACTACCCATGGGGAACTCAGAACAGACAGAGGCTTTTCCGACAAAGAAAGGAAATTGCACCAATGTTTCCCCGATTTGGACAACCAAAGGTACCGGAGTCAGATAATGGACCCAGTTCTGTTTCCCGGGCAAGCCAGAGGTGGCCAGGGTGCAGGGGGGTTTAGCTAAAGAAAGCTTTGTTCAGCTAGGGGAGGCTTTAACCAAGTAAATAACGGAGAACTGGCACTGGGGACTGGGTCGAGATGTCGCCGACGGCTTTTATTTGGGGGTTCCTAATACCACGGGTGTTAGACTATATTTGTTTTCCCAATTGATCTGGTCTGGGCTGGATGCGGAGGCGTGGATGCAGCGACAGGCACAGCACTATAACAAACTGGGCAGTGCTGACTTGCGCTGCGTTCAAGCTTCTGTATATGAACTGCATATGGAAACCCACACTCGCGGTAGATCGGTTGGGGCCAAGTATTAATTCTTTTGCAACTTCCCTACCCCGCCAGGCTTTGCTTAAATGTTCGCCTCCCAGGGCTTCGAGGGCTTCCAGGAGGAACAATCCCCGGCTTTGCTCTCCGACCTTTCTGCCATGGAGTCAGCACCTGACAGCAGCCCAGGGAGCTACAACCCTAGGACTGTGGCTGTGAAGGAGAAGCCCCGGGGGCCAGAGGGCAGCCGAGGTGGCAGCCGGGGCAGTTACAATCCCCTGCAGTACCAGGTGGCACACTGCGGGCAGACGACCGTGCACCTGCCCCCAACCCTGACGGCACCAGGCCAGCCCCTGTGCGTCCCCGAGGCCCCCTTGGCCACCACCGTGCCCTCCGTGCACCTGCCCCCAACCCTGATGGCACCGGGCCAGCCCCTGTGCGTCCCCGAGGCCCCCTTGGCCACCATCGTGCCCCCCAGCAGCCCCCTCAAGGCGCCCTCCCCTGCTGACCCCTCGCAGGAGGGCAAGAAGGCAGTGAACAACAGCCTGGAGTACCGGCTGCGGCGGGAGCGCAACAATATCGCCGTGCGCAAGACCAAGCGGCGCATTCTGGAGATACAGCAGTACATGGCAGAAAATGAGCAGCTGCGCAGCCGCGTGGAGCAGCTCACGCAGGAGCTAAATATCCTGCACAGGTTTTTAAAAGCTATTATAAATTTAATGTCATTGGTCAGTACCAATGTTAAAAATTAAGGACATAAAAAAAAAAAGTATTGTTGGTAAAAAGGGCTAAAGAAAAAAAAAGAGCTTTTTTATATAAGGAAAGGACATGGTTTGTAAAAATAACTTTATCCGGATTGCTAGTTTACTCTAGGCTAAAATGGAAGTGGTAAAATGTTTAAAGTAAGTCGAAGAGGGTGTGTGAAAGTCGCAAGAAGTATTTGGGTCAATTCAGCTGAACAGGCACCAGGTATCAACCCAAATTTGTATGACTTCTTCAGGGATGTGTTTTCTGTTTTTGTCTCTGTTGTATTTTCTGTTTTTGAATTCTGATGCCTTTTTGTAATTTTTTCTATCCTGCGGGACATGCTTCCTCTACCCTGTAGACTTGCTTCTGTGCTCATAAAAATCGGCTGCAAGGCACAGAGATGTGCTTGTAAACCTGTGTCTGGCAGCGGATTTGGTGGGCGCATGGGGAGGCGGCCGGCTGCCGCCTATCAGCTTAAACTCGTTCCAGGCTGAGGACACCGTCTACGTTCACGGACACTAGACCAAGACGTGTCGACCTTGGCTCGGGTTCAGTTGCTGTCTTCTCAACAATCAGTACGGGGGGGGGGAATGGAAGAATCTTAGCCCTGCATAATAAATAGGCTTATTCAGTTTGTTAATGATAGATTGTCTGTCACCCCCGCCTTGATCCTAACTCAACAACACCAAAGTTTAAAATCGGAGGACATGGAAGACAAGGTTGCGCTTCCATGTTTGCTTTGGGCTGAGGGGGCGGCTTAAGGTGGACATTGCAACTGGACGGTCTTTTAAGAGTCTTATCTTGAGTGGAGTGGCTCTTAAAATCCGCTCGCTGAACCGGCGCCGCCCCACCTGCATTGTCCGCACTGACAGCGTCCCTGGCTGTGCGGCTGGGCACAGGGGACTGCCCCTTGGACATAATATTAATGGCTGTGGTGCATATTACTAATGTAATATTAAATGGTATAACTCATCCCCATGATTTCACTTAAATTTTAAGATTAAAATTTGACAAAAAGAAAAGGGGGGAATGAAAGCATTAGGGGAATGAAAGAATTAGGCGGGCTGGGGTTAAAATGAAGTTGCATGAGTTAACTGCATACTGTTTTGCTTCTGTGCAAAATAGCTGGGCTTGCAAAATGCTTCCATGAGCTAGTTGAACTTTAGTTAAACTTGTAGCATGTGATAATTATTTTAGGAGCTATGTTAAGTTTTTGGTCACGATGACCCCGTATTTGTGCTTGCTCAAGTACTTTGTTCCTTTACCCTGGAAAAACCCTTTACCTTGTGATTTGTTTTGTCATGCTGTGGTTTATCTTGTGATCTTTGGTAATGCTGTGGAGATATGCTAATGTTGTGGTTTTAAGCCTTAAATACTCTGTGCGGTTGACGATCGGGGCCTCTCTTCTTGCACTGCACCAGAGGGTGCTGTTGTGCTTTGAGACGGCCCATCTGCGCAGATGTAATAAACTTCCTCATGCTTTTTGCATCGATTGGAGTGGAATTCGTGCTTCTGGGGTCGGTAGAATTGTGAGACCCTTTCTGGGGTCTTACAATATCTGGAAAAACTCCTGTGGAATTCCTATGCAATGGACCGAGAAAATCACAGTAAAAATGGTTTTGGAGAAAAGCAAAGTCTTTTCGTTAGGCAAGTGCATAAAATGTCATCTATACAAACAGAAATATCATGTTTGTTTGCCACAGTTCCTCTAGCTGTCTCCCTAGAAAATACGAATGTGTAGAGCAGGTGTTACCATTATGAACCAATTAGTGTTTTAGTGGTACGAAATTAAATGTTCCCTGATAAAAATATTCAAAACAATAAAGTCCATTGATAATACCCAGAAAACACAATCACAGAGGCTGTAGCAATTCTTCGGATTGAGTTAGCCAAAACACAACCAGACATTTCTGGATTCATCCAGTCATATCTGGACAAACTGCTGTGGAATTCGTATGCAATGGAAAGAAAAAATCACAGTATAAATGGTTTTGGAGAAAAGCAAAGTCCTTTCATTAGGCAAGTGCATAAAATGTCATCTAGACAAACAGAAATATCATGTTTGTTTGCCACAGTTCCTCTAGCTTTCTCCCTAGAAAATACGAATGTGTAGAGCTGGTGTCCCCATGATGAACCGATTAATGTTTCTACCGTACAAAATTAAATGTTCCCTGATAAAAACATTCAAAACAATAATTCCGTTGATAATATCCAGAAAACACAAACACAGTGTCTGTAGCAATATTTCGCATTGAGTTAGCCAAACCACAACTGGATATTTCCGGTTTCATCCAGTCATATCTGGACAAAGTGGTGTGGAATTCGTATGCAATGGACCGAGAAAATGACAGGACATATGCTTTGGAGAAAAGCAATGTCTTTTCGTTAGGCAAGTGCATAAAATATCACTTATACAAACAGAAATATCATGTTTGTTTGCCGCAGTTCCTCTAGCTTTCTCCCTAGAAAATACGAATGTGTAGGGCTGGTGTCTCCATGTGGAATGAATTAGTGTTTACAATCACAAAAAAAAAATGTTCCCCGAAAAAAAACATTCAAAAAAATAAAGTCTGTGGATAATATCAGGAATACACAAACACAGAGTCTGTAGCAATATCTGGGATTGAGTTAGCCAAAACACAACCGGATATTTCTGGTTTCATCCAGTCATATCCGGACAAAGTGGTGTGGAATTCGCATGCAATGGACCGAGAAAATCACAGTACAATTGGTTTTGGAGAAAAGCAAAGTCGTTTCGTTAGGCAAGTGCATAAAATGTCATCGATACAAACAGAAATATCATGTTTGTTTGCCACATTTCCTCTAGTTTTCTCCCTGGAAAATACGAATCTGTAGAGGTGTTGTCTCCATGTGGAATGAATTAGTGTTTCAACGCTACAAAATTAAATGTTCCCTGATAAAAAACATTCAAAACAATAAAGTCTGTGGCTAATATCAGGAATACACAAACACAGAGGCTGTAGCAATATTTCGGATTGAGTTAGTCAAAACACAACTGGATATTTGCGCTTTCATCCAGTCATATCCAGGCAAACTGGTGTGGAATTTGTATGCAATGGACTCAGAAAATCAGAGTAAAAATGGTTTTGGCGCAAAGTAAAGTCTTTATATTAGGCAAGTGCACAAAATGTCATCTATACAAACAGAAATATCATGTTTGTTTGCTGCAATTCCTCTAGCTTTCTCCCTACAAAATACGAATGTGTAGAGCTGGTGTTACCATTATGAACCAATTAGTGATTCAATGGTACAAAATTAAATGTTCCCTGAAAAAATCATTCAAAACAATAATTCCGTTGATAATATCCAGAAAACACAAACACAGAGTCTGTAGCAATATTTCGGATTGAGTTAGCCAAAACACAACTGGATATTTCTGGTTTCATCCAGTCATATCTGGATAAAGTTGTGTGGAATTCGTATGCCGTGGACTGAGAAAATTACAGTAAAAATGGTTTTGGAGAAAATCAAAGTGTTTTCGTTAGGCAAGTGCATAAAATGTGATCGATACAAACAGAAATATCATGTTTGTTTGCCGCAGTTCCTCTAGCTTTCTCCCTAGAAAATACGAATGTGTAGAGCTGGTGTCTCCATGTGGAACCAATTAGTGTTTCCAAGCACAAAATTAAATGTTCCCTGGAAAAAAACATTCAACAAAATGAAATCCATGGATGATATCAGCAATACACAAACACAGAAGCTGTAGCAATGTCTGGGATTGAGTTAGGGAAAATTAAACTGGATATTTCCAGTTTCATGCAGTCATATCCGGACAAATTGGTGTGCAATTCGTATGCAATGGACCGAGAAAATGACAGTAAAAATGGTTTTGGAGAAAAGCAAGTCTTTCAAAAGGCAAATAGATAAAATATCTTCTATACAAACAGAAATATCATGTTTGTTTGCCGCAGTACCTCTAGCTTCCTCCCTAGAAATTAAGAATGTGTAGAGCTGGTGTCCGCAGCATGAACCAATTAGTGCTTCTACGGTAAAAAATTAAATGTTCCCTGGTAAAAACATTCAAAACAATAAAGTCCATCGATAATATCTGGAAAACACAAACACAGAGGCTTTCACAATATTTCGGATTGAGTTAGCCAAAACACAACCGCATATTTCTGGTTTCATCCAGTCATATCTGGACAAAGTGCTGTGGAATTCGTATGCAATGGATCGAGAAAATCCCAGTAAAAATGCTTTTGGAGAAAAGCAAAGTCTTTTCATTAGGCAAGTGCATAAAATGTCATCGATACAAACAGAAATATCATGTTTGTTTGCCGAAGTTCCTCTAGCTTTCTACCTAGAAAATAAGAATATGTAGAGCTGGTGTCTCCATGTGGAGCCAATTACTGTATCCATTCCCAAATAAAAAGTTCCCTGGTAAAAAAAACATTCAAAACAATAAAGCCCATTGATAATATCCAGAAAACACATACACAGAGGCTGTAGCAATATCTGGGATTGTGTTAGCCAAAACAAAACCGGATATTTCCGGTTTCATCCAGTGATATCTGGTCAAACTGGTGTGGAATTCATATGCAATGGACTGAGAAAATCACAGTAAAAATGGTTTTGGAGAACAGCAAGTCTTTTCATTAGGCAAATAGATAAAATGTCATTGATACAAACAGAAATATCATGTTTGTTGCCGCAGTTCCTCTAGCTATCTCACTAGAAATTATAAATGTGTAGAGCTGGTATCTCCATTTGGAACCAATTAGTGTTTCCAAGCAAATAATTAAATGTTCCCTGATAAAAAACATTCAAAACAATAAAGTCCATCGAAAATATCAGGAAAACACAAACACAGAGGCTGTAGCAATATCTGGGATTGAGTTAGCCAAAACAAAACCGGATATCTCCGGTTTCATTCAGTCATATCCGGACAAACTGGTGTGGAATTCATATGCAATGGACCGAGAAAATCACAGTAAAAATGGTTTTGGAGAAAAACAAAGTCTTTTCATTAGCCAAGTGCATTAAATGTCATCTACACATACATAAATATCATGTTTGCCACAGTTTCTCTAGCTTTCTCCTTCGAAAATACGAATTTGTAAAGCTGGTGTCCCCATGATGAACGACTGAATGTTTCTACAGTACAAAATTAAATGTTCCCCGAGTAAAATATTGAAAACATTAAAGCCCGTCGATAATATCTGGAAAACACAAATACAGAGGCTGTAGCAATATGTCGGATTGAGTTAGCCAAAACACAACCGCATATTTCTGGTTTCATCCAGTCATATCCAGACAAAGTGGTGTGGAATTCATATACAATGGACCGAGAAAATCACAGTAAAAATGGTTTTGGAGAATAGCAAAGTCTTTTCATTAGGAAAATAGATAAAATGTCATCTATACAAACAGAAATATCATGTTTGTTTGCCGCAGTTCCTCTAGCTTTCTCCCTAGAAAATACGAATGTGTAGGGATGGTGTCTCCATGTGGAATGAATTAGTGTTTACAATCACAAAAAAAAATGTTCCCCGAAAAAAAACATTCAAAAAAATAAAGTCTGTGGATAATATCAGGAATACACAAACACAGAGTCTGTAGCAATATCTGGGATTGAGTTAGCCAAAACACAACCGGATATTTCTGGTTTCATCCAGTCATATCCGGACAAAGTGGTGTGGAATTCGCATGCAATGGACCGAGAAAATCACAGTACAATTGGTTTTGGAGAAAAGCAAAGTCGTTTCGTTAGGCAAGTGCATAAAATGTCATCGATACAAACAGAAATATCATGTTTGTTTGCCACATTTCCTCTAGTTTTCTCCCTGGAAAATACGAATCTGTAGAGGTTTGTCTCCATGTGGAATGAATTAGTGTTTCAACGCTACAAAATTAAATGTTCCCTGATAAAAAACATTCAAAACAATAAAGTCTGTGGCTAATATCAGGAATACACAAACACAGAGGCTGTAGCAATATTTCGGATTGAGTTAGTCAAAACACAACTGGATATTTGCGCTTTCATCCAGTCATATCCAGGCAAACTGGTGTGGAATTTGTATGCAATGGACTCAGAAAATCAGAGTAAAAATGGTTTTGGCGCAAAGTAAAGTCTTTATATTAGGCAAGTGCACAAAATGTCATCTATACAAACAGAAATATCATGTTTGTTTGCTGCAATTCCTCTAGCTTTCTCCCTACAAAATACGAATGTGTAGAGCTGGTGTTACCATTATGAACCAATTAGTGATTCAATGGTACAAAATTAAATGTTCCCTGAAAAAATCATTCAAAACAATAATTCCGTTGATAATATCCAGAAAACACAAACACAGAGTCTGTAGCAATATTTCGGATTGAGTTAGCCAAAACACAACTGGATATTTCTGGTTTCATCCAGTCATATCTGGATAAAGTTGTGTGGAATTCGTATGCCGTGGACTGAGAAAATTACAGTAAAAATGGTTTTGGAGAAAATCAAAGTGTTTTCGTTAGGCAAGTGCATAAAATGTGATCGATACAAACAGAAATATCATGTTTGTTTGCCGCAGTTCCTCTAGCTTTCTCCCTAGAAAATACGAATGTGTAGAGCTGGTGTCTCCATGTGGAACCAATTAGTGTTTCCAAGCACAAAATTAAATGTTCCCTGGAAAAAAACATTCAACAAAATGAAATCCATGGATGATATCAGCAATAAACAAACACAGAAGCTGTAGCAATGTCTGGGATTGAGTTAGGGAAAATTAAACTGGATATTTCCAGTTTCATGCAGTCATATCCGGACAAATTGGTGTGCAATTCGTATGCAATGGACCGAGAAAATGACAGTAAAAATGGTTTTGGAGAAAAGCAAGTCTTTCAAAAGGCAAATAGATAAAATATCTTCTATACAAACAGAAATATCATGTTTGTTTGCCGCAGTACCTCTAGCTTCCTCCCTAGAAATTAAGAATGTGTAGAGCTGGTGTCCGCAGCATGAACCAATTAGTGCTTCTACGGTAAAAAATTAAATGTTCCCTGGTAAAAACATTCAAAACAATAAAGTCCATCGATAATATCTGGAAAACACAAACACAGAGGCTTTCACAATATTTCGGATTGAGTTAGCCAAAACACAACCGCATATTTCTGGTTTCATCCAGTCATATCTGGACAAAGTGCTGTGGAATTCGTATGCAATGGATCGAGAAAATCCCAGTAAAAATGCTTTTGGAGAAAAGCAAAGTCTTTTCATTAGGCAAGTGCATAAAATGTCATCGATACAAACAGAAATATCATGTTTGTTTGCCGAAGTTCCTCTAGCTTTCTACCTAGAAAATAAGAATATGTAGAGCTGGTGTCTCCATGTGGAGCCAATTACTGTATCCATTCCCAAATAAAAAGTTCCCTGGTAAAAAAAACATTCAAAACAATAAAGCCCATTGATAATATCCAGAAAACACATACACAGAGGCTGTAGCAATATCTGGGATTGTGTTAGCCAAAACAAAACCGGATATTTCCGGTTTCATCCAGTGATATCTGGTCAAACTGGTGTGGAATTCATATGCAATGGACTGAGAAAATCACAGTAAAAATGGTTTTGGAGAACAGCAAGTCTTTTCATTAGGCAAATAGATAAAATGTCATTGATACAAACAGAAATATCATGTTTGTTGCCGCAGTTCCTCTAGCTATCTCACTAGAAATTATAAATGTGTAGAGCTGGTATCTCCATTTGGAACCAATTAGTGTTTCCAAGCAAATAATTAAATGTTCCCTGATAAAAAACATTCAAAACAATAAAGTCCATCGAAAATATCAGGAAAACACAAACACAGAGGCTGTAGCAATATCTGGGATTGAGTTAGGCAAAACAAAACCGGATATCTCCGGTTTCATTCAGTCATATCCGGACAAACTGGTGTGGAATTCATATGCAATGGACCGAGAAAATCACAGTAAAAATGGTTTTGGAGAAAAACAAAGTCTTTTCATTAGCCAAGTGCATTAAATGTCATCTACACATACATAAATATCATGTTTGCCACAGTTTCTCTAGCTTTCTCCTTCGAAAATACGAATTTGTAAAGCTGGTGTCCCCATGATGAACGACTGAATGTTTCTACAGTACAAAATTAAATGTTCCCCGAGTAAAATATTGAAAACATTAAAGCCCGTCGATAATATCTGGAAAACACAAATACAGAGGCTGTAGCAATATGTCGGATTGAGTTAGCCAAAACACAACCGCATATTTCTGGTTTCATCCAGTCATATCCAGACAAAGTGGTGTGGAATTCATATACAATGGACCGAGAAAATCACAGTAAAAATGGTTTTGGAGAATAGCAAAGTCTTTTCATTAGGAAAATAGATAAAATGTCATCTATACAAACAGAAATATCATGTTTGTTTGCCGCAGTTCCTCTAGCTTTCTCCCTAGAAAATACGAATGTGTAGGGATGGTGTCTCCATGTGGAATGAATTAGTGTTTACAATCACAAAAAAAAATGTTCCCCGAAAAAAAACATTCAAAAAAATAAAGTCTGTGGATAATATCAGGAATACACAAACACAGAGTCTGTAGCAATATCTGGGATTGAGTTAGCCAAAACACAACCGGATATTTCTGGTTTCATCCAGTCATATCCGGACAAAGTGGTGTGGAATTCGCATGCAATGGACCGAGAAAATCACAGTACAATTGGTTTTGGAGAAAAGCAAAGTCGTTTCGTTAGGCAAGTGCATAAAATGTCATCGATACAAACAGAAATATCATGTTTGTTTGCCACATTTCCTCTAGTTTTCTCCCTGGAAAATACGAATCTGTAGAGGTTTGTCTCCATGTGGAATGAATTAGTGTTTCAACGCTACAAAATTAAATGTTCCCTGATAAAAAACATTCAAAACAATAAAGTCTGTGGCTAATATCAGGAATACACAAACACAGAGGCTGTAGCAATATTTCGGATTGAGTTAGTCAAAACACAACTGGATATTTGCGCTTTCATCCAGTCATATCCAGGCAAACTGGTGTGGAATTTGTATGCAATGGACTCAGAAAATCAGAGTAAAAATGGTTTTGGCGCAAAGTAAAGTCTTTATATTAGGCAAGTGCACAAAATGTCATCTATACAAACAGAAATATCATGTTTGTTTGCTGCAATTCCTCTAGCTTTCTCCCTACAAAATACGAATGTGTAGAGCTGGTGTTACCATTATGAACCAATTAGTGATTCAATGGTACAAAATTAAATGTTCCCTGAAAAAATCATTCAAAACAATAATTCCGTTGATAATATCCAGAAAACACAAACACAGAGTCTGTAGCAATATTTCGGATTGAGTTAGCCAAAACACAACTGGATATTTCTGGTTTCATCCAGTCATATCTGGATAAAGTTGTGTGGAATTCGTATGCCGTGGACTGAGAAAATTACAGTAAAAATGGTTTTGGAGAAAATCAAAGTGTTTTCGTTAGGCAAGTGCATAAAATGTGATCGATACAAACAGAAATATCATGTTTGTTTGCCGCAGTTCCTCTAGCTTTCTCCCTAGAAAATACGAATGTGTAGAGCTGGTGTCTCCATGTGGAACCAATTAGTGTTTCCAAGCACAAAATTAAATGTTCCCTGGAAAAAAACATTCAACAAAATGAAATCCATGGATGATATCAGCAATACACAAACACAGAAGCTGTAGCAATGTCTGGGATTGAGTTAGGGAAAATTAAACTGGATATTTCCAGTTTCATGCAGTCATATCCGGACAAATTGGTGTGCAATTCGTATGCAATGGACCGAGAAAATGACAGTAAAAATGGTTTTGGAGAAAAGCAAGTCTTTCAAAAGGCAAATAGATAAAATATCTTCTATACAAACAGAAATATCATGTTTGTTTGCCGCAGTACCTCTAGCTTCCTCCCTAGAAATTAAGAATGTGTAGAGCTGGTGTCCGCAGCATGAACCAATTAGTGCTTCTACGGTAAAAAATTAAATGTTCCCTGGTAAAAACATTCAAAACAATAAAGTCCATCGATAATATCTGGAAAACACAAACACAGAGGCTTTCACAATATTTCGGATTGAGTTAGCCAAAACACAACCGCATATTTCTGGTTTCATCCAGTCATATCTGGACAAAGTGCTGTGGAATTCGTATGCAATGGATCGAGAAAATCCCAGTAAAAATGCTTTTGGAGAAAAGCAAAGTCTTTTCATTAGGCAAGTGCATAAAATGTCATCGATACAAACAGAAATATCATGTTTGTTTGCCGAAGTTCCTCTAGCTTTCTACCTAGAAAATAAGAATATGTAGAGCTGGTGTCTCCATGTGGAGCCAATTACTGTATCCATTCCCAAATAAAAAGTTCCCTGGTAAAAAAAACATTCAAAACAATAAAGCCCATTGATAATATCCAGAAAACACCTACACAGAGGCTGTAGCAATATTTGGGATTGTGTTAGCCAAAACAAAACCGGATATTTCCGGTTTCATCCAGTGATATCTGGTCAAACTGGTGTGGAATTCATATGCAATGGACTGAGAAAATCACAGTAAAAATGGTTTTGGAGAACAGCAAGTCTTTTCATTAGGCAAATAGATAAAATGTCATTGATACAAACAGAAATATCATGTTTGTTGCCGCAGTTCCTCTAGCTATCTCACTAGAAATTATAAATGTGTAGAGCTGGTATCTCCATTTGGAACCAATTAGTGTTTCCAAGCAAATAATTAAATGTTCCCTGATAAAAAACATTCAAAACAATAAAGTCCATCGAAAATATCAGGAAAACACAAACACAGAGGCTGTAGCAATATCTGGGATTGAGTTAGCCAAAACAAAACCGGATATCTCCGGTTTCATTCAGTCATATCCGGACAAACTGGTGTGGAATTCATATGCAATGGACCGAGAAAATCACAGTAAAAATGGTTTTGGAGAAAAACAAAGTCTTTTCATTAGCCAAGTGCATTAAATGTCATCTACACATACATAAATATCATGTTTGCCACAGTTTCTCTAGCTTTCTCCTTCGAAAATACGAATTTGTAAAGCTGGTGTCCCCATGATGAACGACTGAATGTTTCTACAGTACAAAATTAAATGTTCCCCGAGTAAAATATTGAAAACATTAAAGCCCGTCGATAATATCTGGAAAACACAAATACAGAGGCTGTAGCAATATGTCGGATTGAGTTAGCCAAAACACAACCGCATATTTCTGGTTTCATCCAGTCATATCCAGACAAAGTGGTGTGGAATTCATATACAATGGACCGAGAAAATCACAGTAAAAATGGTTTTGGAGAATAGCAAAGTCTTTTCATTAGGAAAATAGATAAAATGTCATCTATACAAACAGAAATATCATGTTTGTTTGCCGCAGTTCCTCTAGCTATCTCCCTAGAAATTACGAATTTTTAGAACTGGTGTCTCCATGTAGAACCAATTTGTGTTTCCAAGCAAAAAATTAAATGTTCCCTGATAAAAAAACATACAAAACAATAAAGTCCATGGATAATATCAGGAAAACACAAACACAATGCTGTAGCAATATTTCAGCTTGAGTTAGCCAAAACAAAACCGGATATTTCTGGTTTCTTCCAGTCATATCCGGACAAAGTGGTGTGGAATTCGTATGCAATGGACCGAGAAAATCACAGTTAAAATGGTTCTGGAGAAAAGCAAAGTGTTTTTATTAGGCAAGTGCATAAAAAGTCATCTATACAAACAGAAATATCATGTTTGTTTGCCGCAGTTCCTCTAGCTTTCTACCTAGAAAATACGAATGTGTAGCGCTGGTGTCTCCAGGTATAACCAATTACTCTATCCAAGCTCAAAATAAAATGTTCCCCGGTAAAAAATATTCAAAACAATAAAGTCCATGGATAATATCCGGAAAACACCATCACAGAGCCTGTAGCAATATCTGGGATTGAGTTAAGCAAAACACAACCAGATATTTCCGGTTTCATCCAGTCATATCCGGACAAACTGCTGTGGAATTCGTATGCAATGGAGTAAGAAAATCACAGTAAAAATGGTTTTGGAGAAAATCAAAGTCATTTCATTAGGCAAGCAGATAAAATATCATCGATAAAAACAGAAATATCATGTTTGTTTACCGCAGTTCCTCTAGCTATCTCCCTAGAAATAACGAATGTGTAGAGCTGGTGTCTCCATGTGGAACTAATTAGTGTTTCCAAGCACAAAATTAAATGTTCCCTGATAAAAACAATCAAAACAATATTGTCCATAGATAATATCCGGAAAACACAAACACAGAGGCTGCAGCAATATCTGGGTTTGAATTAGCCAAAACAAAACCGGATATTTCCGGTTTCATGCAGTCATATCTGGACAAACTGGTGTGGAATTCTTGTGCAATGGACCGAGAAAATCAGAGTAAAAATGATTTTGGAGAAAAGCAAATTCTTTTCATTAGGCAAGTGCATAAAATGTCATCTACACAAATATAAATATAATGTTTACTGCAGTTCCTCTAGCTTTCTCCCTAGAAAATACAAATGGGTAGAGCTGGTGTCCCCAGGATGAACCAATTAGTGTTTCAATGGTACAAAATTAAATGTTCCCTGATAAAAACATTCAAAACAATAACGTCCATCGATAATATCTGGAAAACACAAACACAGAGGCTTTCACAATATTTCGGATTGAGTTAGCCAAAACACAACCGCATATTTCTGGTTTCATCCAGGCATATCCGCACAAAGTGCTGTGGAATTCGTATGCAATGGACCGAGTAAAGTCTTTTCGTTAGGCAAGTGCGTAAAATGTCATCTATACAAGCAGAAATATCATGTTTGTTTGCCGCAGTTCTTCTAGCTTTCTCCCTAGAAAATACGTATGTGTAAATCTGGTGTCTCCATGTGGAACCAATTAGTGATTCCAAGCAAAAAATTAAATGTTCCCTGATAAAAACCTTCAAAACAATAATGTCTGTGGATAATATCCAGAAAACACAAACACAGAGGCTGTAGCAATATCTGGGATTGAGTTAGCCAAAACCAAACCGGATATTTCCGGTTTCATCCAGTCATATCGGACAAACTGGTGTGGAATTCGTATGCAATGGACCGAGAAAATCGCAGTAAAAATGGTTTTGGAGAAAAGCAAAGTCTTTTCGTTAGGTAAGTGCATAAAATGTCATCGATACAAATATAAGTTGGCTGTAGATGTTTGGATTGATTTCTGGTGTTTCTATTCTGTTCCATTGGTCTATCCATCTGTTTCTGTACCAGTACCATGCTGTTTTGATAACAACTGCCCTGTAGTATGTCCTGAAATCACGTATTGTGATGCCTCCAGCTTTGTTTTTATTGTACAGGATTGCATTGGCTATTCGAGGTCTTCTGTGTCTCCATATGAATTTCAGCATCATTTTTTCCAGATCTGAGAAGAATGTCTTTGGTATCTTGATTGGTATTGCATTGAATGTATAAATTGCTTTTGGAGAACAGACATTTTGATGATATTGATTCTTCCAATCCATGAGCATGGAAGATTTCTCCATTTTTTGGTATCCTCTTCTATTTCTTTCTATATGGTTTTGTAGTTTTCATCGTAGAGATCTTTAGCGTCTTTGGTTAAGTTTATTCCAAGGTATTTGATTGTTTTTGTAGCTATTGTGAATGGGATTGATTTTAGAAGTTCTTCCTTAGCCGTGGCGTTGCCTGTGTATACAAAGGCTGTTGATTTTTGTGCATTGATTTTATATCCTGCCACTTTGCCAAACTCTTCGATGAGTTCCAGCAGTTTCTTAGTAGAGTTCTTTGGGTCCCATAAATAAAGAATCATATCATCTGCAAAGAGGGATAGTTTGAGTTCTTCCTTCCCAATTTGTATCCCTTTAATTTCTTTTTCTTGCCTAATAGCTCTGGCTAAAACTTCCAGAACTATATTGAATAGCAGTGGTGAGAGAGGGCATCCCTGTCTGGTACCAGATTTCAGTGGAAATGCTTCCAACTTTTCCTCATTCAATAGGATGTTGGCCGTGGGTTTTTCATATATTGCTTTGATTGTATTGAGGAATGTTCCTTCCATACCCAGTTTGCTTAGAGTTTTCATCGTGAAAGGGTGTTGTATTTTATCAAATGCTTTCTCTGCATCTATTGAGAGAATCATATGGTTTTTCTTCTGCAGTCTGTTAATGTAGTGTATTACGTTGATTGTTTTGCGAATGTTGAACCATCCCTGCATACTGGGGATGAATCCCACTTGGTCTCTGTGGATGATCTTTCAGATGTGTTGTTGCATTCTATTGGCCAGAATTTTATTGAGTATTTTTGCATCTATGTTCATCAGGGATATTGGTCTGTAATTCTCTTTCAATGTTGCATCTCTTTCTGGCTTAGGAATTAAGGTGATGGTGGCTTCATAGAAAGAATTTGGGAGGATTCCCTCTTTTTCGATTGCTCTGAATAGTTTGAGAAGAATTGGAGTTAGTTCTTCTCTAAATGTCTGGTAGAACTCAGCAGTGAATCCATCTGGCTCTGGGCTTTTCTTTGTTGGGAGGGCCTTTATTACTGTTTCAATTTCTGTGTCAGTTATGGGTCTGTTTAGGTTTTCTATGTCTTCCTGGCTCAATTTAGGTAGGTTGTATGTGTCCAAGAATCTGTCCATTTCTGATAGATTTCCCTGTTTGCTGGCATACAAGTCCTTGTAGTAATTTCTGATGATTCTTTTTATTTCTGCGGTGTCTGTTGTTACGTTTCCCTTTTCATCTCTGATCCTATTGTTTTGGGTCTTTTCTCTTCTTCTTTTAGTGAGTTTGGCCAATGGGGTGTCAATTTTGTTTATTTTTTCAAAAAACCAGCTCCTCGTTTGGCTGATTTTTTGTAATGTTTTTTTGGATTCAATCCTGTTGATTTCTTCTTTGATTTTAATTATTTCTCTTCTCCTACTGGGTTTGGGTTTGGTTTGCTGCCGATTTTCTAGATCCTTGAGATGACTTGAAAGCTCATCTATTTGGTGCCTTTCCAATTTCTTGATGTAGGCACCTATTGATATAAACTTTCCTCTTAACACTGCTTTTGTTGTATCCCAGAGGTTTTGGTATGTTGTGCTGTTATCCTCATTTACTTCCAGAAAATTTTTGATTTCTCTTTTAATTTCTTCTATGACCCATTGTTCATTCAGGAGCATGTTGTTCAATCTCCATGTGTTTGCACGTGCTCTGGGGATTCCCGAGTTGCTAATTTCCAATTTCATTCCTTTGTGGTCTAAGAAGCTGCATGGTATGATTCTAATTCTTTTGAATTTGCTGAAACTTGCTTTATGGCCTAGTATGTGGTCAATCCTAGAGAAGGTTCCATATACTGCTGAGAAGAATGTAAAGTCCTTAGATGTAGGATGAAATGTTCTGTAGATATCTGTTAGATCCATTTGTGCTATAGTTTCATTTAAATCTGCTGTCTCCTTGTTGATCTTCTGTCCTGTTGATCTGTCTATCTCTGAGAGTGGAGTATTGAAGTCCCCCAGTACTATTGTATTCGGGTCTAAGTCTCCCTTTAAGTCCCTTAACAAGTCTTTTAAATAAGCTGGTGCCCTGTGATTAGGTGCATATACATTGATAATCATTATATCTTCCTGTTGAATGGATCCCTTAATCATTAAATAGTGCCCCTCTTTGTCTCTCCTGACAGTTTTTGTGGTAAAGTTTATGTTGTCCGATATTAAGATGGCTACGCCTGCTCTTTTTTCATTTCTGTTGGCATGGTATATCTTTTTCCAGCCTTTCACTTTCAGCCTATATGGATCATTGTTGGATAGATGGGTTTCTTGTAAGCAGCAAAAAGATGGGTTTTGTTCCATAAACCAATCAGCCAATCGGTGTCTTTTAATTGGACAGTTCAAGCCATTAACATTCAATGTGACTATTGTGAAGGAGTAACTTTGCCCTGCCATTTGCCAAAGATACTTTCTAATATATGGTTTGAGATTCCTGTGATCTTTTGGTGTGAGGTTTCCTTCCTTTACCTTCTTTCATATTGGTGACCGTGTTTCTGTGTTTCTGTATGTAACACATCTTTAAGCATCTTTTTTTTTAGGGCTGGATGAGTGGCGACAAATTCTTTCAATTTCTGTTTGCTGTGAAAGGTCTTTATTTCACCTTCATTCACAAATGAGAGCTTTGCATGACATAATATTCTGGGTTGGCAGTTTTTCTCTCTTAGTACCTGGGCTATGTCTCGCCATTCTCTCCTAGCTTGTAGGGTTTCTGAAGAGAAGTCAGCTGTGAGTCTAATTGGAGATCCTCTGAGAGTAATCTGGCGTTTCTCTCTTGCACATTTTAGGATCTTTTCTTTATGTTTCACTGTGGTGAGTTTGATTACGACGTGTCGTGGTGAGGATCTCTTTTGGTCATGTTTATTAGGGGTTCTATGAGCTTCCTCTTCTAGGATATCCCTGACCTTCTCCAAACCTGGGAAATTTTCTGCTAGTATCTCACTAAAAAGGTCTTCTAAACCTTTCTCCCTCTCCATGCCTTCAGGAACTCCTAGGACCCGAATGTTCGGTTTTTTAATAGTATCCTGTAGATTCCCGACAATATTTTTTAGATTTCTAATTTCCTCTTCTTTTCTTTGGTTTGCCTGTTTCCTTTCTTGTTCTCTGTCTTCTAATTCCGATATTCTCTCTTCTGCTTCACCCATTCTGAACGGGGCCATCAAAGAAGGAGGTACCTTTCTCCGAAGGTAGGAGAGAACTTCCACTTTGACTATGACCCTATCGGAATAAGATTAAAGTCAGCAAACTCTAAAGGCTTCCATAGCCATGGCAACTCATGACCAGAGCCTAGGGAGGTTACTGACGCCATGAACAGGAGTGTCAAATTGTTAAATCAGCAAGAGGAGTCACTGTGTACTTACACCCCATGTGGGATCTGTCCTTAATGTGTTGTCTAATGTGAAGTGATGCTATAACTAGTACTGAAACAGTATTTTTATACTTTGTGTTTCTGTGTGGGTACAAACTGATGAGGTCTTCACTAATTATATACTGAATTGATCTTCTGTATATAAAGAGAATTGGAAATGAAAAAAACAACCTGGTGTTAAATTGGAAATGGCATAGAAAATTAATTAATTTTTTTTAAAAAAACTATTATGTAGTATCTCTGTCTTTAATGTGCTGTACATTGTTATTTAATGCTATAATTAGTACTCCAATGGTAGTTTTTTCACTTTGTGTTGCTATATGGGCAAACTGTTGAAATCTTTACCTAATATGTACTAAACTGATCTTCTGTATATAAAGAGAATTGAAAATGAATCTTTATGTGAATGGAAGGGGAAAGGGAGGGGTGGGGAGAGGGTTGCGGGTAGGTGGGAAGTTATGGGAAGGGGTAAGCCATTGTAACGCATAAGCTGTACTTGGGAAATTTACATTCATTAAATAAAAAAAATGTCATTGATACAAAGAGAAATATCATGTTTGTTTGCCGCAGTTCCTCTAGCTTTCTCCCTAGAAAATACGTATGTGTAGAGCTGGTGTCTCCATGTGGAACCAATTAGTGTTTCCAAGCTCAAAATAAAATGTTCCCTGATAAAAAACATTCAAAACAATAAAGTCCGTGGATAATATCAGGAATACACAAACCCAGAGGCTGTAGCAATATCTGGGATTGAGTTAGCCAAAACAGAACCGGATATTTCTAGTTTCATCTAGTCATATCCTCTTCCATGCCAGCTCTCTGCTATGGTCTGGGAGTGCAGTGGAGGATGGCCCAAGTCCTTGGGCCCTGCACCCGCATGGGAAACCAGGAGAAGTACCTGGCTCCAGGCTTCGGATCAGTGAGATGAGCCGGCTGCAGCGGCCACTGGAGGGTGAACCAACAGCAAAAAGGAAGACCTTTCTCTCTGTCTCTCTCTCTATCACTATCCACTCTGCCTGTCAAAAAAAATAAAAAACAAACAAAAAAAACAAAAAAAAACACAACTTACCGAGCATCAAAAAGGAAACCTGTTGAAGTGAAATGGACACTATGAGAAACAATGACTTGATCAGCCCTTGTCGTCTCTGTTGATGTACAATTTAATATTTTATCCCTTTTAGTATTTTTGTTTGTTCTACTTAATACTGTTGGTTGAGCTATGTAATTAACACACGATTATTCTTAGGCATTTAAAGTTAACTGAAAAGTGATCTCTGTTAAATATAAGAGTGGGAATAAGAGAGGGAGGAGATGTACAATTGGGGACATATTCAAGCTGACTTGCCCTAAGTGGTGGAGTTAGAAAAGTGCCAGGGGATTCCAATACAATCACATCAAGGTTGCATGTACCAATGCCATCTCACTAGTCCAGGTGATCAATTTCAGTTCACAGTTGATCACAGTGATAGGTCTAAGAGTCAAAGGTATCACATAAACAAGAATAGTGTCTGATAATACTAACTGATAGAATAAAAAAGGGAAAGAACGATCCAACATGGGAAGCGGGATACACAGCAGACTCATAGAATGGCAAATGTCCTAAATAACACTCTGGTCTCAGAATCAGCCCTTAAGGCATTCGGATCTGGCTGAAGATCCCTAAATGAAGGATCTCTGTGAGTGATATGCCAGTAGAAAGAATGGGCCATCAAAGAAGGAGGTACCTTTCTCTGAAGGGAGGAGAGAACTTCCACTTTGACTATGACCTTGTCGAAATAAGATCAAAGTCGGCGAGCTTAGGGGGCTTCCATGGCCTTGGCAACTCATGACTAGAGCCTGGGGAGATTGCTGACACCTTAAACAAGTGTGGCAATTTGTTAAGTCAACAATGCACTTACTCCCCACTGTGCACTTACTCCCCATGTAGGATCTCTGTCCTTAATGTGTAGTTCAATGTGAATTAATGATATGACTAGTGCTCAAACAGTATTTGGCACTTTGTGTTCTGTGTGGGTGCAAACTGATGAAATCTTTACTTAATATATACTAAATTGATCTTCTGTGTATAAAGATAATTGAAAATTAATCTTGATGTGAATGAAATGGGAGAGGGAGTGGGAGATGGGAGGGTTGCAGGTGACAGGGATGTTATGGGGGGGAAGCCATTGTAATCCATAAACTGTACTTTGGAAACTTGTATCTACTAAATAAAAGTTAAAAAAAAGAGAGACAAAGGACAGAGGAACAGAAAAAAACAGTAAACCTGACCCCTATTTAAAATTATAACATGGCTTCCTTTAGAATAGAATTAAATGTGTTCATATAGCTCCTAAACTGATCTGTCTCTGCCTGCCTCTCAGGCCCATATTGTCCTTATCTTCCCTCTCTCTGCTCCAGCTACTTTCACATGATTTTATGTCTTTGAATGTGCTTTATTTGGTAACTTTTGTACATGTTGCTATTGCTTCTTTAATTACACTTCTCCTGTTTTTGTCCAAGGTAACTTTTTACTAATGTTTCCAGCTAAGCTTAAATGACTTCCTCAGGAAAAGCTTGCTTGATACTAAAACTAGAGTATCACACTCATGTCATGTTGTGATAGCGTAAGGTAGAGCTATTTTTATTTGTAAGCATGTATCAAACTTAGCATGAACTAAACTGTGCACCCCCAAATTCATGTGTTGCATCTCTAACCCCCAGTGTAGCTGTACAAAGGCACTTCAGAAAGTTCACAGAAATATGAAAATAAACATGTAAGATTATTTGGTTGCAAAAGAAATTTTGAAATTCATGCATACTTTTTATGATACATATTTTCTGCATATTATAAAAAGAAATTCCTGCAATCCCCAAATTATTACTCCGAAATGAACTCACAAATTTAAGATATTTTATTATTATTTGATAGGTAGAGACAGAGAGGCAGAGACAGTGCTCCCATATGCCAGTTATTTCCTCTAAATTCCTGCAAAGGCAGGAGGTAGACCAGGATGAAGCCAGGTGCTGGGAATGAAATCTAGGCCTCCCACCTAAGTGGCAGGGATCCAATTACTTGAGCCCTCACAGCTACCTCCTAGGGTCTACACTAATGGGAATCTGGAATCAGGAGCCAGAACTAGGTTTCAAACCCTGGCACTGTGATATGGAATGTGAACATCTTAACTGCTATGCTACACACTCACGTTCTAAATTCATATTTTTATTTCCATTTTTCCATAAGCATTTTGAAGTATCCTTGTATATTAAGATGGATTTTTTCAGGAGGTAATTAGGTTAAAAGAGGTCATAACGTAAACCTAGGGGCAGGTGTTTGGTGCAGTGGTTAAAATTCACAGTTGGGATACCTGCATCCTATGTGATTGCCTGGTTTGATCCTAGTTCCTCTGCTTCTGATTCAGTTTCCTACCAATGTGCATCCTGGGAGGTAACAGCTGATAGCTTTAGTTCCTAGTTCCCAGCCACCCACATGAGAGACATGAATGGAGATCCAGGCTCCTGGATTTTGCCTGGCCCAGCACTGGTTGTTGTGGACATATGTGGAGTGAACCAGTGGTTATGAGAGAGATCTCTCCCTATCTGTCTAACTGTCTCTTTCTCCTTATCTATGTCTCTACAAAAAAAAGTGGTCCAACAGTACTGCTTCCTTATAATAAGAGTAAAAGAAACCAAAAACCTTCTCTCTTTCTGTGCCTGCACAGAGAAAAAAATATGTGAGGACACACAGAGAAAGTGACAATCTATAAACTGAATAGAGAGGTCTCACCAAAAACCAATACTACTGGCACTTTGATCTAGGACTTCTGGCCTTCAGAAATGTGAAAAAAAATATTGTTGAAGCCAAATGATCTGTGGTATTCAATTTGGCAGCCTGAGCAGACTATTATAAACCTACAGTATTCTAATTGTTTAATGTCTGCCTTCCTTGAGTACTTCCTTATGAACCAGAAATAGTTAACTGTCTCATTTATTTTTTAATACCTTCACGATCTTTGAGAGCACTTGGTACATAGTAGGTTTTCAGTAAATATTTATTCAATGAGTAAAATGGCAGTTCCGCTATTTTCCCTTTAAAAACTTGGGAGTTGTTAGGGAACATGTCTCTTGTTCACTGCTACATGTTAAGTAACGTAACAAAGGACAATGCATTTACACATTTACCAAACGCATATTAAGAGCAAAGTGCAAACTTGTGATGATTACAGCAGAAAACCAAAGATGCGGTTTTGTTTCAAAATCTTTTCTCTGCTTCCTTTTTGACAAAACTTAAACAAAATAGATGAAAACCAACATTCCTATTATTCTTTATCTGGATAATCATGTAGGTTCTTAGAGGTTAAATTTTGTGGAAATATATTCCTAAATTACCAACATTAATTTAAATCTTGAAAAGTCTATTAATACAGGTGAATAAAATTTTCTTATAGGCATCTTCAATAGTGCAGGATTCAGATTCTAATTTACATAGTTTGGCTAAAGAATCAGCTTCTTGCTATTCGATGTCTTACCATCTATCAGTCTTAATATACACAAACACTATAATGTTTTCCCTGGAAATATCATATCAGAACTTGCTTGGTAATGACGCCCTTCTTCCTCTATCCTTCTCATACTAGCTCTTGTCACCATCAACAAGATAATAAATAATAAATAAATAACCTTATTAAGACTAAGGATATCGGCCAGTGCCGCAGCTCACTTGGCTAATCCTCTGCCTGCGGCGCCGGCACACCGGGTTCTAGTCCCGGTCGGGGCGCCGGATTCTGTCCCAGTTGCCCCTCTTCCAGTCCAGCTCTCTTCTGTGGCCCGGGAGGGCAGTGGAGGATGGCCCAAGTGCTTGGGCCCTGCACCCACATGGGAGACCAGGAGGAAGCACCTGGCTCCCGGCTTTGGATCAGCACAGCGCCGGCCATAGCAGCCACTTGGGGGTGAACCAACTGAAGGAAGACCTTTCTCTCTGTCTCTCTCTCACTGTCTAACTCTGCCTGTCAAAAAAAAAGACTAATGATATCATTAACAACTTCCCTAGTCTGTGTTAGTAATAAGGAAATGCTTCCTATATCAGAGAATAAAAAGTCATCTATAAATTTGGGAATACCTGCTACATTTTATACCATTTAGTGATACATGTAATGAGCATTTTCACTGTGGTGTCTTGCAGACCTCCTGGAGTACTATTCTTTCAGGCTTTAAACAAATCTACTTTGGGATGGTTTCAAATTCAGCAGTCGGAATCTTTTTATACCATTTATTAGAAAAGATGGGATATTTGTACCATCAATTTTGCTAAATGTTGTTGCTACACTATTTGTCTCTAATGCAGATTAGGGAGATAAAGAAATATAAGTAGATATGTAAAGCCAATTTTCTACTCAAAGGAGCTAGCCCTCTATTAGTGAAGGAGGTGCATTCTGATGACAGATTCTGTTGTCAGAAACTTTGTGAGCAGATGTTAACAATATTGAAGAGGCCTGAAATATGTCATTTTAGCCCCATGTTACCATGATTGCACTGCTTTCTATCTTTGGGGTCTTGCTGATCCACTCCACAAATTCCTGACTCTCTTTCCTAAAATCATTTGTCATACCCTATTGACCTATGAAACACATTATTCTCAACCTGTGACCCAGATCCATAATCTGTTCTACTGGGTTAGGTCATATACTTCAAAATGAAGCTTACTATTTCTTTGTAAATTGCTTTCACCTCTAACTCTGTTGGATGGACTGGAATTTATCCCAGTCCTTCTGATGTCAGGATATAATTTTTTAAAAAAAATAAATTTGGCCCTTGACAATTAATGAATTGAAATAACATAGAATCTGTGAACTTAGAAGACATTATCAGACATATTTCCTTAGAAATGAATTCTCTGCTGTTTAGTAATTTCAATAGTCTAATTAAGAAGTTCCAGGGTTAAAATGGCAGAATATCATAGAATATTATATATCCCCATCAATTTATTCATAAACAAAAACATAAGAACGTAAAACCAAAAAGGTACTCTTCATCAATCAGTTTGAGAATCAAGCTAACCTGTTTTGGAGGATAATCCCACAATGATATCATCTTGATGGTTTGTTTATTGTCAAAGTACTGGACAGTAGAAAAGTAATTGTTGAGTATCTATGTAACTAGTAGTAGAAGTTAGTGAAGGTGGAAATTGCAGTGTAATAACACAGGAAAAATGGAAATAGGGTTCTGGAGTCAGGAAGGTCTGGGATTGTATCCTAATTCCTCAGTTTTAGTGGTTGTACGACCTTTGAAAAGTTAATTTTTAATCTCAGTTTCCTTAAGGGCTAGTCATTTTCTCCCCATTTTTTGTCCCTTTATGCCTAGATGAAGGTCCTTCATCTTCCTGGCTTTTAAAAAATTGTTTATTAATTTTTTTAACTTTTATTTAATGAATATAAATTTCCAATGTACAGCTTATGGATTACAATGGCTTCCCCCTCACATAACTTCCCTCCAACCCACAACCCTCCCCTCTCCAGCTCCCTCTCCCCTTCCATTCACATCAAGATTCATTTTCAATTCTCTTTATATACAGAAGATCAATTTAGTATATATTAAGTAATGATTTCAACAGGTTGCACCGACATAGAAACACAAAGTGAAACATACTGTTTGAGTACTAGTTATAGCATTAAATCAAAATGTACAGCACATTAAGGACAGAGATCCCACATGAGGAGCAAGTGCACAGTGACTCCTGTTGTTGACCCAACAAATTGACACTCTAGTTTATGGCACCAGTAACCACCCTAGGCTGTCGTCATGAGTTGCCAAGGCTATGGAAGCCTTCCAAGTTTGCCAACTTTGATCATATTTAGACAAGGTCATAAAAGACAGAGTGAGGATAACAACCAATGATCCTAAGAGTGGCATTAACCAGGCCTGAACAATTATATAGCATTAAGTGGGGAAGGGGACCATCAGTACACACAGGTTGGGAGTAGAGCCATTGGTGGTAAAGTAGAGGTTATAATTACGAAGGAATGAGGCCCAAGTGCACTAGACAGGGTCTAGAACAAAGGACAGAGTCATTATTAGAGGAGCTAAGAAAGGTGCTGTCTAAGCTACAAGTAATTTTTCTGATTGAGAGGCAAATAGAACCTGACAGAAGGGGCTTGTTAATAATCTGTTGGGCTTTAGGCCTTGTAAGTTAAGAGGCCCAGACCTATCTAAATCTTCACATGGGGTACATCCTAAGGGAGGTGTGAACCTCCTAGGGGAAGGCACTCTGTTGACTTTCATTACTTAGCTGGCCTGGGAGGAGAGCTGGCCAGGTAAAGGCAGGTGGCATCTCTAACAAGAAATTTACAGTTCTGCCTACAATGTTGCTGACCCTACTTGGCCGTCCCCTCAGCTGCAGTGGTCACTTTGGAAGTTGGGCTGAGTGAAGGGCTTTTCAGCTTAGAGCCAATAAGATCTGTGGCTCTGACCTGGGCATCCTTCGATTCCAGGCCAGGTCCATTTCCAGTGGTCCAACTCTTGGCAGAGCTGCCAGGGCTCTTCACATGTTCACTTTTGCTGAAGCCCAGGCTTACCACATTGAAAGCCACTGCAGTGGACTGGCCTGTTGGGTCTCCTTGAGGGCAGATCACTGTACAGATCAGCCATTAATAGGCCTGCCACCCATTGCTTCTAATGCCTAACTTTCTTTTCCTCTTGGTTTTTGTTCAACCAGACCAGAGGATGCAAGTCAAGGGAGAGCCCAAGTCCCATCTCTAATCTTCGGTGGCCTGAACTACAAGTCTATAGTCAGAGGCATGTTCTGTAGTAGTTTTTCTAAGGTAGACAATGCCCATGAGGAAAATTATATTCTCACTTAAAAACTTTCTTTCCCTTTGGTCTGAAAGGGAGGTTTTTTCTGCTTGCTGTTTACTTTGCTGATGGCAAAGTAAATCTAGCTATGAGATTATAATTTAAGCTCTTGTTTTGGCTATGCTATTACAGAAAACTGTTAGCCATCTCTTTTACAAGGTCTAAAGATTAAATTGTGCGTCCTACAGATTCCTTCATAATAGAATTAGTTTCCTACCTTGAGGAGAATAGAGAAATGAAAGAACAAGTTGGGCTTAGAATAGAGAAATGAGGGAGCAAGTCCTAGACCGCTTGCTGACAATAGCAATATTACATGAATACTTAGCAAACAGTTTCAACCATTAGATAACAACTTAAGGAAACATTTACCAGAAAGTTCAATGCCTTCTATAAATTTTAAGAATCATGTATTTGAAAACACCTCTTAAATATCTAACATGGTGTACTTTGCTTAACCAGTAAACTTAAGCACAACCATATAAAATGATTTTAGTTTCTTTCTACCAACAAATATAAAATATATGATGCAGAGATTCAGGTCCCACAAATTAAAATGTATCTTTGATTAATTTTAGCAGCTTCAATTTATGGACAATCTTATCTATAAGCCAATTAAAATAAAACTCTTAATAAAATTTTCCCACGTGGACATACAATATGTACACACATATAACATAACATAATAGACCAATATAGCAATTTTAATAATAGCTTTTAAAATCTTTAACTCTTTTGTAAATTGCCAATTGATTTGAATTGCTTTTTGTTTTTAGTAACCTCAGCTAACCATACTTTCTCTCAGTCGGTACTGTTAATACATTATTGGCTTCATCTGTTTACAGAGCCATCCCAAAGTACTGAATCCAATAGAAGTGGCTGGAAAAAGTCCATAGGAACCTATAGGAGGACAGCTAAACACAGAACCAACAACACTTTAGTTTTATGAGCAGCAAATCATATATAACTGTGGATGACAAAAGACTTTAAGTTGCCATGTTTAAAATTATACACTCATCAACCAACAAGAGGCACTTGCTTACTTCACAGTATTTTCGAAAGCACCTGTAGGATTTGACAAGTATTTAACCCTTTAGGCCTCTGGGGCTTTCTCATTAAGATAACTATCATGTCTAGTTAACACAAGATCATTAGATTTTTAATTCTCAAACATTTGTATTAATAGTATTTTCCATTATAGAAACTTAAAATTTGGTACCACGTCACATCTTGACAGTGCTTCTAATATAATCCGAATATCCTGATTAGTTGGTGTCTCTATAAGATGAGAGACATAGGTCCTTTGATTTTTTCAGTTGGGCCCAAACTGGAAAAACCAAAGTCCAAGATTCACTGGACATTTTAGAGTCCAGATTGTTTGAAACTTTGATTTTTTGAATGCCTGTCAAGAATGCCAAGAAGGCTCAAAATCCAAAATATCTGGTTGAAATAAGATTCCTTAAAATCATGACATAACATAGACCAAATTTGATCATTGTTGCAAGGTGATTCTTCAAATCTTTGAAAATGAGCACATATTTAAATAACCCATAGCTCTTAATAAAAATTCAGCTGTTTTTGAACAGTTAGAATTTAACAGACATCAAGAGAACATAATAGATTAACACATTGCTTTAACAGAGAATCAGATTTTAATTCTATATCAAAGAGAAATTGAGCTTCCTGTGATCTTTTGCTGTGAGGTTTCCTTCCTTTACCTTCTTTCATATTGATGACCGTGTTTCTGTGTTTCTGTGTGTAACACATCTTTAAGCATCATTTGCAGGGCAGGATGAGTGGCAACAAATTCTTTCAATTTCTGTTTGCTATGAAAAGTCATTATTTCACCTTCATTCACAAATGAGAGCTTTGCAGGATTAATATTCTGGGCTGGCAGTTTTTTCTCTCTTAGTACCTGGGCTATGTCTCTTCATTCCCTTCTATCTTGTAGCATTTCTGATGAGAACTCTGCTGTGAGTCTAATTAGAGATCCTCTGAGAGTAATCTGACGTTTCTCTCTTGCACATTTTAGAATCTTTTCTTTATGTTTCACTGTGGTGAGTTTGATTACAACATGTCGTGGTGAGGATCTCTTTTGGTCATGTTTACTAGGGGTTCTATGATTTTCCTGTACTAGGATGTCTCTGTTCTTCTCCAAACCTGGGAAGTTCTCTGTAAGTATCTCACTAAAAAGGCCTTCTAATCCTTTCTCCCTCTCCATGCCTTCAGGAACTCCTAGAACCCGAATGTTCGGTTTTTTAATAGTATCCTGTAGATTCCCCACAATATGTTTTAGATTTCTAATTTCCTCTTCTTTTCTTTGGTTTGCATGTTTCCTTTCCTGTTCTCTGTTATCTAAGTCCGATATTCTCTCTTCTGCTTCGCCCATTTTGTTTTTAAGGCTCTCTAATGCGTTTGTCATTTGATCTATTGAATTCTTCATTTCATTATGATTTCTCGTCACTATCACAGTTTCTTGTTCTACTCGTTGTTTCATTTCATTTTGATTCCTCCTTAATATTTCATTTTCACGAGAGAGATTTTCTATCTTGTCCATTAAGGATTTCTGTAGTTCAAGAATTTGTTTTTGAGAACTTCTTAATGTTCTTATCAATTTTTTGAGATCCGCTTCTTGCATTTCTTTGATCTCATCATCTTCATAATCTTGAATTGGGGTGTCTTTTTCATTTGGGGGCATCATAGTGTCTTCCTTGTTCTTGTTACCTCGGTTTTTGCGTTTGTTGTTTGGCATGTTGGAGATATTTGGTTTCTTCACTGTGGTGATTTTTCATGTTACACTATGGCTCTATATTAAGTGGACTGTCTGCTTTTGGTGGAGCCTTAGAGGCTTGAGATGAGTGTGGCCTGAGAGCTCTGTTTGGTTCCTCAGGGCTGAGGGTGTGTCAAAAGTGACACTCCCAGGTTAGGCGTGGTAAATCTCTCTTTCTTTCATTCTTTTTTTTTTTGATTCAAAAGGGACGTAATTCCACACAGCTGAACATAATTGGAGGTAGTTAGCAGGCGAATGATATACCCACAGGAGCCAGAGATCAGAAGCTCTTTCCCAAGGACCACACAGGGAAACTCTGCTGCCCTCCTTGTGGGCTCCAATTCTCCTGCAGTCTCCCACTGGGTTGCCAAGTTAGATCCTAATCTCCTGTTATTTCACCACCACCCCCCAGAGTCAGGTTTTTCTTAATTTTTTATTTGTATAAAGGAAAAAAATTATGTATTTCATATATGCCATTTTAAGAACATAATGATATTTCCCAGATCATCTCCTGTGTCACCCTCCCAAATTCTTCCTTTTTTATTTTTCTTTTAATTTTGCAATGACATACTTTCAACTTACTTCATAATCAAAGCATATGCCTTTACTTTTATTATTTTGTGTGGAGTTGAGTGTCTTAATTTGTGTATGTGGAAGGTAAGCAAAGAGTTTATAGCCCAATTTAGTTTCCTTTTCTTCCTTGTGGAAGACAGGCTGACTGTAAGCAGCACATGCTCTGTTCTCTTGCCTCATCCCACAGAGGACCCTGGTGGCAGCAAAAGCCTGCAGTGGTGCAATGTTGCTGGGAACTGGTTGCAAGATTCATCTGTCCAGTTTTGGGTGTTGAGTCTGTCCAATTCTGTTATTCAATATTGTGAAATCTGCTGTCCATGGATATAAACCATCCATCCAATTTATGTGTTTTTTTTTACTGGGAAAAGGAAATGTTTTTCCTTCTGTGGTAATCTATATGGACCCAGTTCTTGATTGGATCAGAGCAGGGAAAGAAAAGAGATGTTATTTCTTGGTTGCCTTTAGTTACCCCAACATGTTGTCATTATAATCAAGTTAGATAATGTAAGCAAAATGCTAGCAAAGTTCCCTGCATATAGAAAGTGATCAGTACATGCTATGTCTTAGCCATAGAGGTAATCAGAGGTATGCCATATTCTTTCACTTAAATTCATATATGAATGGTACAACTGTCATTAGATCCAGTATCATTAAAATAGAATGTCATTCATTCTATTAATCTCAGCTCCTTTTGATTCTATACATGTTTTAAGAAAGTTGGAGAACAAAGGTTTGAGGGAAAATTAGGATGCATTATTGGAAGGACTTAATCTTTAAATCCTAATGCTTTAAAATAACAACATTTTATCATCTAGAATAGGTTGAATTGTTTGGTCCAATTCATCAATGTACAGATTCAGAAACTGAAGAGAGAAGGTTTTAAGGGATTTCCTCATAGCTATAGAGATACTAGCGGATAGGAATTACAATTCAGATCTGTTCATTGCACTATGCAGATAAGAAAGGGAACATAAATCACTTTCCACTAAAAGTTAGGCTACTAGAAAAATTTAGTTTAAACTTCCTGGTACTGATTGCCTTAGAATCTGTCTGAAATCTAAATGAGCATTTCTTGTTTTTGACATGAGGTCTATCACACTACTAGATTAGGAGATCTTCAGTGGTGGGTATCATGAAAAAACATCTTGGTAAATGGTAATGACCCATATACATGGTATGGAATTTGTATGCAATGGACCGAGAAAATCACAGTAAAAATGGTTTTGGAGAAAAGCAAAGGCTTTTCATTAGGCAAGTGGATAAAATGTCAGCTATACAAACTGAAATATCATGTTTGTTTGTCATTTCCTCTAGCTTTCTCCCTAGAAAATACAAATATGTAGAGCTGGTGTCTCCATGTGGAATCAATTACTGTATCCAATATAAAAATAAAATGTTCCCCAATAAAAGACATTCAAAACAATAAAGTTCATTGATAATATCCACAAAACACAAACTCAGAGGATGTAGCAATATCTGGGATTGAGTTAGCCAAAACAAAACCGGATATTTCCGGTTTCATCCGGTCATATCCGGTCAAACTGGTGTGGAATTCGTATGCAATGGACTGAGAAAATCAGAGTAAAAATGGTTTTGGAGAAAAGCAAAGTCTTTTTGTTAGGCAAGTGCATTAAATGTCATCTAGACAAACAGAAATATCATGTTTGTTTGCCGCAATTCCTCTAGCTTTCTCCCTAGAAAATACGAATACCTAGAGCTGGTGTCCCCTTGATGAACCAATTAGTGTTTCTACGGTACTAAAATAAACGTTCCCTAATAAAAACATCAAAACAATAAAGTCCATCGATAATATCCAGAAAACAGAATCACAGAGGCTGTAGCAATATCTGGGATTGAGTTAGCCAAAACAAAACGGGATATTTCTGGATTCATCCAGTCATATCCAGACAATGTGGTGTGGAATTCGTATGCAATGGACCAAGAAAATCACAGTAAAAACGGTTTTGGAGAAAAGCAAAGTCTTTTCGTTAGGCAAGTGCATAAAATGTCATCTCTACAAACAGAAATATCATGTTTGTTTGCGGCAGTTCCTCTAGCTTTCTCCCTAGAAAATACGAATGTGTAGAGCTGGTGTCTCCATGTGGAGCCAATTAGTGTTCCCAAGCACAAAATAAAATGTTCCCTGATAAAAAAAATGCAAAACAGTAAAGTCCCTGGATAATACCAGGAATACACAAACACAGAGGCTGTAGCAATATCTGGGATTGTGTTAGCCAAAACAAAACCGGATATTTCCGGTTTCATCCAGTCATATCCAGACAAACTGGTGTGGAATTCCTATGCAATGGACCGAAAAAATCACAGTAAAAATGGTTTTGGAGAAAAGCAAAGTCTTTTTGTTAGGCAAGTGCATAAAATGTAATCGATACAAACAGAATTATCATGTTTGTTTGCCGCAGGTCCTCTAGCATTCTCGCTAGAAAATACCAATGTGCAGAGCTGGTGTCTCCATTTGGAACCAATTAGTGTTGCCAAGCAAAAAATTAAATGTTCCCTGAAAAAAAAACACTCAAAACAATAAAGTCCATCTTTAATATCCAGAAAACACAAACACAGAGGATTTCACAATATTTTGGATTGAGTTAGCCAAAAATAACTGGATATTTCCGGTTTCATCCAGTCAGATCCGACAAACTGGTGTGGAATTCGTATGCAAGGGACCGAGAAAATCACAGTAAAAATGGTTTTGGAGAAAAGCAAAGTGTTTTCGATAGACAAGTGAATAAAATGTCATTGATACAAATAGAAATATCATGTATGTTTGCCGCAGTTCCTCTAGTTTTCTCCCTAGAAAATATGAACGCATAGAGCTGGTATCTCCATGTGGAACCAATTAGTGATTCCAAGCACAAAATAAATTGTTCCCGGATAAAAAACATTCAAAACAATAAAGTCCGTGGATAATATCAGAAATACACAAACAGAGATTCTGTAGCAATATCTGGGATTGAGTTACCCAAAACAAAACCGGATATCTCTGGTTTCATCCAGTCATATCCGGACAAACTGGTGTGGAATTCGTATGCAATGGCCCCAGAAAATGACAGTAACAATGGTTTGGAGTAAAGCAATGTCTTTTCCTTAGGCAGGTGCATAAAATGTCATCTATACAAACAGAAATATCATGTTTGTTTGCCGCACTTCCTCTAGATTTCTCCCTAGAAAATATGAATACGTAGAGCTGTTGTGTACCTGTGGAACCAGTTACTGTATCCAAGCTCAAAATAAAATGTTCCCCGATAGAAAACATTCCAAAAAATAAAGTCTGTGGATAATATCCAGAAAACTCAAACACAGAGGCTGTAGCAATATTTGGGATTGAGTTAGCCAAAACAAATCCGGATATTTCCGGTTTCATCCAGTCATGTCCAGACAAATTGGTGTGGAATTCATATGTAACGGACCGAGAAAATCACAGTAAAAATGCTTTTGGAGAAAAGCAAATCTTTTCGTTAGGCAAGTGCATGAAATGTCATCTATACAAACAGAAATATCATGTTTGTTTGCCGCAGTTCCTCTGGCTCTCTCACTAGAAAATACGAATACCTAGAGCTGGCGCCCCCATGATGACCCAATTAGTGTTTCAACGGTACAAAATTAAATGTTCCCCGATAAAAAACATTCAAAACAATAAAGTCCATCGTTAATATCCAGAAAACACAAAAACAGAGGCTTTCACAATATTTCGCATTGAGTTAGCCAAAACAAAACCAGGTATTTCTGGATTCATCCAGTTATATCTGGACAAACTGGTGTGGAATTCATATGCAACGGACCGGGAAAATCACAGTAAAAATGGTTTTGGAGAAAAGTAAAGTCTTTTCGATAGGCAAGTGCATAAAATGTCATCGATACAAACAGAAATATCATGTTTGTTTGCGGCAGTTCCTCTAGCTTTCTCCCTAGAAAATACGAATGTGTAGAGCTGGTGTCTCCATGTGGAACCAATTAGTGATTCCAAGCACAAAATAAAATGTTCCCTGATAAAAAACATTCAAAACAATAATGTCCGTGGATAATATCATGAATACACAAACACATAGGCTGTAGTAATATCTGGGATGAGTTAGCCAAAACAAAACCGGATATTTCTGGTTTCATCCAGTCATATCCGGACAAACTGCTGTGGTATTCGTATGCAATGGTCCGAGAAAATCACAGTAAAAATGGTTTTGGAGAAAAGCAATATCTTTTTGTTAGGCAAGTGCATAAAATATCTTCTATAGAAACAGAAATATCATGTTTGTTTGCCACAGTTCCTCTAGCTTTCTCCCTAGAAAATACGAATACCTAGAGCTGTTGTGTCCCTGTGGAACCATTTACTGTATCCAAGCTCAAAATAAAATGTTCTCCGATAAAAACATTCCAAAAAGTAAAGTGTGTGGATAATATCCAGAAAACTCAACACAGAGGCTGTAGCAATATTTGGGATTGAGTTAGCAAAAACAAATCCGGATATTTCAGGTTTCATCCAGTCATGTCAGGACAAACTGGTGTGGAATTCGTATGCAATGGACCAAGAAAACCACAGTAAAAATGCTTTTGGAGAAAAGCAAATCTTCTCATTAGGCAAGTGCATAAAATGTCATCGATACAAACAGAAATATCATGTTTGTTTGCCGCAGTTCCTCTAGCTTTCTCCCTAGAAAATATGAATGTGTAAAGCTGATCTCTCCATGTGGAACCAGTTAGTGTTTCCAAGCTCAAAATAAAATGTTCCCTGATAAAAAACATGCAAAACAATAAAGTGCATGGATAATATCGGGAATACACAAACCCAGAGGCTGTAGCAATATCTGGGATTGAGTTAGCCAAAACACAACCGGATATTTCCGGTTTAATCCAGTCATATCCGTACAAACTGGTGTGGAATTCGTATGCAGTGTATCGAGAATATCACAGTGAAAATGGTTTTGGAGAAAAGCAAAGTCTTTTCGTTACGCAAGTGCATAAAATATCATCTACACAAACAGAAATATCATGTTTATTTGCCACAGTTCCTCTGCCTTTCTCCCTAGAAAATATGAATGTGTAGAGCTGGTGTCTCCATGTGGAACCAATTAGTGTTTCCTAGGACAAATTAAATGTTCCCCGATAAAAACATTAAAAACAATAAGGTCCATGGATAAATCAGGAATACAGAAACACAGAGGCTGTAGCAATATCTGGGAGTGAGTTAGACAAAAAAAAAATCGGATATTTCCGGTTTCATCCAGTCATATCTGGACAAACTGGTGTGGAATTCGTATGCAATGGACCGAGAACATCACAGTAAAAGTGGTTTTGGAGAAAGGCAAAGTCTTTTCGTTAGGGAAGTGCATAAAATGTCATCTATACAAATAGAAATATCATGTTTGTTTGCCGCAGTTCCTCTAGGTTTCTACCTAGAAAATACGAATGTGTAGAGCTGGTGTCCCGATGATGAAACAATTACTGTTTCCAAAAACGAAATTAAATGTTCCCTGATAAAATATTCAAAGCAATAAAGTCCGTGGATAATATCAGGCATACACAAACACAGAGGCTGTATCAATAGCTGGGATTGGGTTAGCCAAACCAAAACCCGATATTTCTGGTTTCATCCAGTCATATCCGGACAAACTGGTGTGGAATTCGTATGCAGTGTATCGAGAAAATCACAGTAACAATGGTTTTGTAGAAAAGCAATGCCTTTTAGTTAGGCAACTGCATAAAATGTCATCTATACAAACAGAAATATCATGTTTGTTTGCCACAGTTCCTCTATCTTTCTTCCTAGAAAATACGTATACGTAGAGCTGGTGTCTCCTTGTGGAACTAGTTACTATATACAAGCTCAAAAACAAAAAAACTTTCACATATTTCGCATTGTGTTAGCCAAAACACAACCGGATATTTCTGGTTTCAGCCATTCATATCAGGTAAACTGGTGTTGAGTTCGTATGCAATGGATTGAGAATATCACAGTACAAATGGTTTTGGAGAGAAGCAAAGTATTTTCGTTAGGCAAGTGCAGAAAATGTCATCTATACAAACAGAAATATCATGTTTGTTTGCCGCAGGTCCTCTAGCATTCTCCCTAGAAAATACAAATGTGTAGAGCTGGTGTCTCCATGAAGAACCAATTAGTGTTTCCCAGCACAAAATGAAATGTTCCCTGATAAAAACATTCAAAACAATAAAGTCCATCGATAATATCTGGAAAACAAACACAGAGGCTGTCGCAACATGTGGGATTGAGTTAGCCAAAACACAGCCTGATATTTCTGGTGTCATCCAGTCATATTCGTACAAATTCTTGTGGAATTCGTATGCAATTGAAACAGACAATCACAATAAAAATGGTATTGGAGAAAAGCAAAGTGTTTCCATTTAGCAAGTGCATAAAATGTCACCTATACAAACAGAAATATCTTGTTTGTTTGCCGCAGTTCATCTAGCTTTCTCCCAGAAAATACGAATGTGTAGAGCTGGTGTCTCCATGTGGAACCAATTAGTGTTTCGAAGCACAAAATTAAATGTTCCCTGAGAAAAAACATTCAAAATAATAAAGTCTGTCCATAATATCCAGAAGACACAAACACAGAGGTGTCGCAACATGTGGGATTGAGTTAGCCAAAATGCAACCGGAAATTTCTGGTTTCATGCAGCCATATCCGGACAAAGTGGTGTGGAAATCGTATGCAATGGACCGAGAAAATCACAGTAAAAATGGTTTTGGAGAAAAGCAAAGTATTTCTGTTAGGCAAGTGCATAACATGTCATCTATACAAACCGAAATGTTTGTTTTCCGCACTTCCTTTTTTTTCACTTTATACATGTTTAATGAGGATAGGCATAAACCAAAACAGAAAAAAAAGATAAAGTGTCACTGTCACTTTGTTTGCAGGTAAGAGTCAGGAATTGGAACAAATTACCAGGAAAACATTTTTCCTAAGTAGGTAGGTTACATAATTTTAACATTCAGATGCCAAAATTAGTATTATTCTACTTAATCTACAAATGAAAAGAGGAATCAAAAGTTCATCCTGTTTCGTATAAGAAATTTTACATTAAATATATAGCGCTTTGTTTCTCAGGAAGCAGTACTGGCAACTTGGAGAAGATATTTCTGTTACGTGATGCCTAGAAAATGTCAAATACAACCAAGCAGCTATGCTATGGCTCAGAAAGTACTATTAACCTCTTTTGGGCTAGTGCACATTTCAGTTTAATACAGAACTACATCTTGAGTTTTAGGAAGGCAGCAATAATTATATTTTGGCTTTTGTTCTAGAGCTTAGCATAGTTAAGGCGACAGTTGAAGCATATTAGTGAAGGTAGTTAAAATTTAATGACAATCATCATAATCTCTTATAACCTACATAAACTGTATAATGCTTACATGGAATGAAACCAGCATTACCTAATTGGTGTTTACATACATACAGAGAGAGAAAAAAACCTACCAAAGGCAATCACTCTAAATGTACTATCACGTACTTGTTAAAAATGCAAATATACCATAGAACTAAAATGACGTGAAGAGCACTACTCATTACCTAGAAGAAAGGTAACTGGTTCTCATACAAAGCTAAGCTGGCATCAATCACCCTCGTCACAATGGCTTAGAAAAGCATCAGGTTTCCAGTAGAGAAACTATTCTAGGAAAGTCAGTCAATCTTGTGAAAGTTTCACAGCTGTAAAACCAGGCTAAGACTACAACGACCGTGAAATCTGAGGAGATCAGATGAACCAGTAGATTCCCAGCCATAACGTGAGATGGGAAGGTCCTCATGCAGCATATGCTCCCTGGCTCCGGGAAAGCTTCGTGTGCATAATACAGAAGTAGTTGAGAAAGGAAACTGGAGACGCTCAGCTGTTTCCATTGTGTCCTAACTGTTAAACTTCAGGGATGGTGTGATCCATCAGGCTTTTCATAATGCTTGGCGCCATCCGTTTAATAATATGTTCAAAGATAAAAGCAGGCATGATTGTGACGGTAACTACAGTCCCAGATGTTGATAGTATGTCTGCAATTTGAGAGTCCTTCAATCCAATGACGTTCTGGCCGTTGATCTCACAGATGTTATGTTCCGTGAGAAGACCCTTTCTGGCTGCAGAACTATCTTTCACTATGGATATTACTTTCCCATTTTTAAAGATAAAGCCAACGTTTCCAGTACTGTCCTTATGCATAGTAATTGTCCGCTCAAAAGGCCTGTCACGAATGGTCATTGTGATCTTCTCTCCAAAAGCCTGTTTGAGCACCTTGTGAGCTTTATCAGAGCTCCAGCCTGCACAGTTTTCACCATTGATCTGGAGTACCTGGTCGCCAAATCTCAAACCAACCAATGAGGCTGGAGAATTTGCCTGGACTAGCTGAACAAATATACCATTATCTATTGATTTAAGCCTGAGTCCAATTTTTCCATCTTGATCCTTACATAAAATGACTTCACGAATCCCTTGTTTAATTTCTGCTCTGCGAATCCCAACATCATTTCCAGTTACAGGAGCCACCATATAGTTCATACTGGAAGGTCTTGCTACCAACTGCCCCTGAAGTGGTGCTCCAGAGACCATCACCAGATTTGCATGTATTTCTTCTTCATTTAAACTCAGGCCCATGTATTGAGAAAGTTCCGGATACAGTTTAGGATAAAGATTTCCATCTTGAGAGATGGGAGCAGAAGCTTCTGACAAAATTGCTGGGTTGGCAGGGTTTGCAGAAAAAGCAGTCTGAGCCTGAATTACTTTGTCTACCTTCAAGTCTTCAAGAGATGGATAGAGAGACATTTTTCCTGATTTATCTAGACCACAAGGAATCACTCGCTGCCGCCGCCCCATCGATCACAGCTAGCGACTTCCGAGACCTGAGAAAAGGAGAGCAGCGCGCGCGCAAGGACCGCCCACCAGGCGCGTCACAGCACCGCCCCCCCTGTGTTTTCCTCACTTCCTCTAGCTTTCTCCCTAGAAAATACGAATGTGTGGAGCTGGTGTCTCCATGTGGAAGCTGTTAGTGTTTCCAAGCACAAAATTAAATGTTCCCTTATAAAAAAAATTCAAAACAATAAAGTTTGTCAATGATATCCAGAAAACACAAACACAGAGGCTGTCGCAATATGTGTAATTGAGTTAGCCAAAACACAACCGGATATTTATGGTTTCATCGAGTCATATCCATACAAAGTGGTGTGGAATTCGTATACAATGGACACAAACAATCAGAGTAAAAATGGTTTTGAAGAAAAGCAAAGTCTTTCCTTTAGGCAAGTGCATAAAATGTCATTATACAAACAGAAATATCATGTTTGTTTCCTGCAGTTCCTTGAGCTTTCTCCCTACAAAATACAAATGTGTAGAGCTGTTGTCTCCATGTGGAGTCAACTAGTGTTTCCCAGCACAAAATTAAATGTTCCTTGATAATAAACATTCAATAAAATAAAGTCCGTCGATAATATCCAGAAAACACAAACACAATGGCTCTCACAAAATGTGGCATTGAGTTAGCTGAAACACAACCGGATATTTCTGGTTTCATCCAGTCATATCCGGACAAAGTGGTGTGGAATTTGTATACCTAACACACAGACAATCACAGTAAAAATGGTTTTGGAGAAAAGCAAAGTCTTTTTGTTAGGCAAGTGCATAAAATGTCACCTACAAAAACAGAAATATCATGTTTGTTTGCGGCAGTTCCTCTAGCTTTCTCCCTAGAAAATACGAATATATAGAGCTGGTGTATCCATGTGGAACCAATTAGTGTTTCCAAGCACAAAATTCAATGTTCCCTGATAAAAAAACATTTAAATCAATAAAGACCGTGGATAATATCCAGAAAACACAAACACAGAGGCTGTCGCAAGATGTGGGACTGAGGTAGGCAAAACACAACTGGATATTTCTGCTTTCATCCAGCCATATATGGACAAAGTGGTGTGGAATTCGTACACAATGGACACAGACAATCACAGTAAAAATGATATTGGATAAAAGCAAAGTGTTTCTGTTAGGCAAGTGCATAAAATGTCACCTATACCAACTGAAATATCATGTTTCTTTGCCGCAGTTCCTCTTGCTTTCTCCCTAGAAAATACGAATGTGTAGAGTCGGTGTCTCCATGTGGAACCAATTAGTGTTTCCAAGCACAAAATTAAATGTTGCCTTATAAAAAACACTTAAAATAATAAAGTTCCTCGATAATATCCAGAAAACACAAACACAGAGGCTGTCGCAATATGTGGGATTCAGTTAGCCAAAACACAACCGGATATTTCTGGTTTCATCCTATCATATCCTGACAAAGTTGTGTAGAATTCATATGCAATGGACTGGGAATATCACAGTAAAAATGGTTTTGAAGAAAAGCAAAGTTTTTCATTACACACGTGCATAAAATGTCACCTATCCAAACAGAAATATCAGGTTTGCTTGCTGTAGTTCCTCTAGCTTTCTCCCTAGACAATACGAATGTGTAGAGCTGGTGTCTCCATGTGGAACCAATTAGTGTTTCCAAGCACAAAATTAAATGTTCCCTTATAAAAAAACATTTAAAACAATAAAGTCCGTCGATAATATCCAGAAAATACAAACACAGAGGCTGTCGCAACATGTGGGATTTTGTTAGCCAAAACACAATCGGATATTTCTGGTTTCATCCAGTCATATCCTGACAAAGTGATGTGGAATTTTTATGCAATCAACCGGGAACATCACAGTAAAAATATTTTTGAAGAAAAGCAAAGTATTTCCGTTAGGCAAATGTATAAAATGTCACCTATACAAACAGAAATATCATGTTGTTTACCGCAGTTCCACTTGCTTTGTCCCTACAAAATATGAATGTGTAGAGCTGGTGTCTCCATGTGGAACCAAATAGTGTTTCCAAGCAGAAAATTAAATGTTCCTTGATAAAAAACATCCAATAAAATAAAGTCCTTCGAAAATATCCAGAAAACACAAACACAGTGGCTCTCGCAAAATGTGGGATTGAGTTAGCCAAAACACAACTGGGTATTTCTGTTTTCATCCAGTCATATCCGGACAAAGTGGTGTGGAATTTGTATACAATACACAAAGACAATAACAGTAAAAATGGTTTTGGAGAAAAGCAAAGTCTTTTCGTTAGGCAAGTGCATAAAATGTCATCTACACAAACAGAAATATCATCTTTGTTAGCAGCAGTTCCTCTAGCTTTCTCCCTATAAAATACGAATATGTAGAGCTGGTGCCTCAATGTGGAAACAATTAGTGTTTCCAACCACAAATATAATGTTCCCATATAAAAAACATTCAAAACAATAAAGTCCGTTGAGAATATCCAGAAAACACAAACACAGAGTCTGTCGCAATATGTGGGATTGAGTTAGCCAAAACACAACCGGATATTTCTGGTTTCATCCAGTCATATCCGGTCAAAGTGGTGTGGAATTCCTATGCAATGGACCGGGAACATCACCGTAAATATGGTTTTGGAGAAAAGGAATGTCTTTTCCTTAGGCAAGTGCATAAATTGTCATGTATACAAACAGAAATATCATGTTTCTTTGCCGCATATCCTCTAGCTTTCTCCATAGAAAATACGAATGTGTAGATCTGGTGTCTGCACATGGAACCAATTAGTGTTTCCAAGCACAAAAATAAATGTTCCCTTATAAAATACATTCAACACCATAAAACCGTTCATAATATCCGGAATACACAAAGAAAGAGGCTGTAGCTATATGTGGGATGCAGTTAGCCAAAACACATCCAGATATTTCTGATTTCAACCAGTCTTATCCGGGCAAAGGGGTGTGGCATTTGTATGCAATGGAGCAAGAAAATAAAAATACAAATGGTTTTGGAGAAAAGCAAAGTCGTTTCCTAGGCAAGTGCATAAAAAGTCATCTATACAAACAGAAATATCATGTTTGTTTGCGGCAGTTCCTCTAGCTTTCTCCCTAGAAAACACGAATGTGTAGTGCTGGTGACTCCATGTGGAACCAATTAGAGTTTCCAAGCAGAAAATTAAATGTTCCCTTGTAAAAAAACATTCAAAACAATAAATTCTGTCGATAATATCCAGAAACACAAACACAGACGCTTTCACAATATTTCGGATTCAGTTAGCCGAAACACAACCGGATATTTTGGTTTAATTCAGTCATATCTGGAGAAAGTCGTGTGCAATTCGCATGCCATGTACCAATAAAATCAGAGTAAAAATGGTTTTGGAGAAAAGCAAAGTCTTTTCATTAGCCAAGTGTATAAAATGTCATCTATTCAAACAGAAATATCATATTTGTTTGCCATAGTTCCTCTAGATTTCTCCCTAGAAAATACGAATTTGCAGAGCTGGTGTCTCCATGTGGAACCAATTAGTGTTTCTATGGTACAAAATTAAGAGTTCCCTTATAAAAACATTCAAAACAATAAAGTCCATTAATAATATCCAGAAAACACAAACACAGATGCTGTTTCGATATCTGGGATTGAGTTAGCCAAAACTCAAACGGATATTTCTGGATTAATCCAGTCATATCTGGACAAAGTGGTGTGGAATTCGTATACAATGGACCGAAAAATCACAGTAAAAACGGTTTTGGAGAAAAGCAAATTATTTTCTTTAGACAAGTGCATAAAATGTCATCTTACAAACAGTAATATCATGTTTGTTGCCGCATTTCCTCTAGCTTTCTCCCTAGAAAATAAGAATGTGTAGAGCTGGTGTTTCAATGTGGAATCAACAAGTGTTTCCCAGAACAAAATTACATGTTCTCTGATAAACAACATTCAAAACAATAAAGTCCATCAATAATATCCAGAAAACAAAAAACACAGAGGCTTTCATAATATTTCAGATTGAGGTAGTAAAACACAACCGGATATTTCTGGTTTCATCCACTCATACCCGGACAAAGTGGCATGGAATTCATATGCAATGGACTGATAAAATCAGAGTAAAAATAGTTTTGGAGAAAAGCAAAGTCTTTTCCTTGGCGCAATGCATAAAATGTCATGTATACAAACAGAAATATCATGTTTGTTTGCCGCAGTTCCACTAGTTTTCCCCTAGAAAATACGAATGTGTAGAGCTGGTGTCTCCATTTGGAGTCAACTAGTGTTTCTACGGTACAAAATTAAATGTTCCCTGATAAAAACATTCAAAACAATAAAGTCTGTCGAGAATATCCGGAAAACTTTAACACAGAACCTGTAGCAATAACTGGGATTGAGTTAGCCAAAACACAACCGGATATTTCTGGTTACATCAAGTCATATCTTGAAAAAGTGGTGTGGAATTCGTATGCATTGGACTTAGAAAATCACAGTAAAAATGGTTTTGGAGAAAAACAAAGTCTTTTCCTTGGGAAAGGGCATAATATGTCATCTATACAAACAGAAATGTCAAGTGTGTTTGCCGCACTTCCTCTAGCTTCCTCCCTAGAAAATATCAATGTGTAGAGCTGGTGTCTCCATGTGGAACCAATTAGTGTTTCCCAAAACAAAAATTAAATGTTCCCTGTTAAAAACATTCAAAATAATAAAGTCCCTCGATAATATACAGAAAACACAAACACAGAGTCTGTAGCAATATCTGGGATGGAGTTAGCGAAAACATAACTGGATATTTATCATGTCTTCCAATCATATCCGGACAAAGTGGTGTGGAATTCATATGCAACAGATTGGGAACATCACAATAAAAATGGTTTTGGAGAAAAGCAAAGTCTTTTCCATGGGCTAGTGCATAAAATGTCATCTATAGATACTGAAATATCATGTTTCTTTGCCGCAGTACCTCTAGCTTCCTCCCTAGAAAATACGAATGTGTAGAGCAGTGTCTCCATGTGGAATCAACAAGTGTTTCCCAGCACAAAATTAAATGTTCTCTGATAAAAAAACATTCAAAACAATAAAGTCTGTCGATAATATCCGGAAAAAACCTAGACAATGGCAGTAGCAATATCTGGGACTGAGATAGCCACAACACAACCGGATATTTCTGGTGTCATCCAATCATATCAGGACAATGTGGTGTGGAATTCGTATGCAATGGGCCGAGAAAATCACAGTGAAAAAGGTTTTGGAGAAAAGCAAAGTCTTTTCATTAGGCAAGTGCACAAAATGTCATGTAAACAAACAAAAATATCATGTTTGTTTGCCGCAGATCCTCTGGCTTTCTCCCTAGAAAATACGAATGTGTAGAGCTGGTGTCTCCATGTGGAATCAACTAGTGTTTCCCAGCACAAAACTAAATGTTCCATGATAAAAGAATTCAAAACTATAAAGTCCTTCGATAATATCCAGAAAACACAAACACAGAGGCTGTCGCAATATCTGGGATTTAGTTAGCCAAAACACAACCGCATATTTCTGGTTTCATCCACTCATATATGGACAAAATGGTGTAGAATTCGTATGCAATGGACTGAGAAAATCACAGTAAAAATGGTTTTGGAGAAAAGCAAAGTCATTTCGTTAACCAAGTGCATAAAATGTCATCTATGCAAAGAGAAATATCATGATTGTTTCCCAAAGTTCCTCTTGCTTTCTCCCTGAAAACACGAAAGGGTAGAGCTGGTGTCTCCATGGGGAACCAATTAGTGTTTCCCAGTACAAAATTAAATGTTCCATGATAAAAACATTGAAAACAATAAAGTCCATCGATAATATCCAGAAAACACAAACACAGAGGCTGTAGCAATATCTGGGATTGAGTTAGCCAAAACTAAACCGCATATTTCTGGTTTCATCCAGTAATATCCGGACAAAGTGATGCGGAATTCGTATGCAATAGACCGAAAAATCACAGTGAAAATGGTTTTGGACGAAAGCAAAATCTTATCGTTAGGAAGTGCATAAAATATCATGCATACAATCAGAAATATCATGTTTGTTTCCCACGGTTCCTCTAGCATTCTCCTAGAAAATACGAATGTGTAGAGCTGGTGTCTCCATGTGGAACCAATTAAAGTTTCCCAGTTCAAAATAAAATTTTCCCTGATAAAAAAACATTCAACACAATAAAGTGCATCGATAATATCCAGAAAACACAAACACAGAGGTGGTAGCAAGATCTGGGATTGAGTGAGCCATAACATTAGAGGATATTTCTGGTTTCATCCAGGCATATCCGGACAAAGTTCTGTGGAACTGGTATGCAATGGACTCAGATAATCACAGTCAAACTGGTTTTGGAGACTAGCAAAGTATTTTCTTAGGCAAGTGCATAAAATGTCATCTACACCAAAACAAATATTCTGCCTAGACAGCACGAATGTGTTGAGTTTGTGTCTCCATGTGGAGCTAATTAGTGTTTCCCATCACCAAAGAAAATATCCCCTGCTTAAATTCATTCAAAACCATAAAGTCCATTTATAATATCAAAAAACACAAAGCAGAGCCTGTAGCAAGATCTGGGATTGAGTTAGCCAGAACACAGAGCATATTTGTGGTTTCATCCAGTCATATCCTGACAATGTGTTGTGGAACTTGTATACAATGAACTCAGAAAATCACTCTCAAGCTGGTTTGGAGAAAAGCACTCTTTTTCTTGGCCAAGTGTATAAAAAGTCATGTTTGCAAATATCAATATCCTGGTTGTTTGCAACGATTGCTCTAGCTTTCTGCGTAGAAAACACAAATGTGAACACATTGGGCCTGCATATGGAATCACTTAGCATTTCCAGCACAAAACAGAATTTCTTCTACAGAAATTCATTCTAAAACGTAAAGTCCATTGATATTATCCAGAAAACACAAACACAGAGGTTGTAGCAAGATCTGGGATTGAGTTAGCCATAACACAAGAGGATATTTCTGGTTTCATCCAGTCATATCCACACAAAGTGCTGTAAAACTGGTATGCAATGGACTCAGATAATCACAGTCAAACTGGTTTTGGAGACTAGCAAAGTATTTTCTTAGGCAAGTGCATAAAATGTCATCTACACCAACACAAATATCATGTTTCTTTGCAGCAATTGCTGTAGTTTTCTGCCTAGAAAACACAAATGAATGAGGTGGAGTCTCAATGTGGAAATAATTAGAGTTTCCCAGCATGAAAGCAAATATTCCTGCTTAAATTCATTCAAAACCATAAAATCCATTGATAATATCAAAAGGCACAAAGCAGAGCCTGTAGCAAGATCTGGGATTGAGTTAGCCATAACACAAGAGGATATTTCTGGTTTCATCCAGGCATATCCAGACAAAGTGCTGTGGAACTGGTATGCAATGGACTCAGATAATCACAGTCAAACTGGTTTTGGAGACTAGCAAAGTATTTTCTTAGGCAAGTGCATAAAATGTCGTCTACACCAACACAAATATCATGTTTCTTTGCAGCAATTGCTGTAGTTTTCTGCCTAGACAGCACAGATGTGTTGAGTTTTTGTCTCCATGTGGAACTTATTAGTGCTTCTCAGCACCAAATAAAATACCCCCTGCTTAAAATCATTCAAAACCATAAAGTGCATTGATAATATCAAAAAACACAAAGCAGAGCCTGTAGCAAGATCTGGGATTGAGTTAGCCATAACACAAGAGGATATTTCTGGTTTCATCCAGTCATTTCCAGACAAAGTGTTGTGGAACTGGTATGTAATGGACTCAGAAAATCACCCTCAAACTGCTTTTGGAGAAAAGCAAACTCTTTTTCTTGGCCAAGTGGATAAAAAGTCATGTTTACGAATATAAATATCCTGTTTGTTTGCAATGATAGCTCTAGCTTTCTGCGTAGAAAACACAAATGTGAACATGTTTGGCCTGCATATGAAACTAATTAGCATTTCCAGCAGAAAACAAACTTTCCTCTGCTGAAATTCATTCTAAAACATAAAGTCCATTGATAATATCCAGAAAACACAAACACAGAGGTTGTAGCAAGATCTGGGATTGAGTTAGCCATAACACAAGAGGATATTTCTCGTTTCATCCAGGCATATCCGGAAAAAGTGTTGTGGAACCGATATGCAATGGACTAGAAAATCTCCCTCAAACTGGTTTTGGAGAAAAGCAAAATCTTTTAATTCGCCAAGTGGATAAAAAGTCATGTTTACAAATATAATTCTCATGTTTGTTGGAACGATTGCTCAAGCTTTCTGCGTAGAAAACACGAATGTGAACACATTTGGCCTACGTATGGAAGCACTTAGCATTTCCAGCACAAAACAAAATTTCCTCTACTGAAATTCATTCTAAAATGTAAAGTCCATTGATAACATCCAGAAATATAAACACAGAAATTGTAGCAAGATCTGGGATTGAGTTAGCCAAAACACAAGAGGATATTTCTGGTCTCATCCTGGCATATCCAAAGTGCTGTGGAACTGGTATGCAATCGACTCAGATAATCACAGTCAAACTGGTTTGGTAGAATAGCAAAGTATTTTCTTAGGCAAGTGCATAAAATGCCATCTACACAAATACAAATTTCTTGTTTGTTTGCAGCAGTTGCTGTAGTTTCCTGCCTCGATAGCACGAATGTGTTGAGTTTGTGTCTCCATGTGGAGCTAATTAGTGTTTACCAGCACCAAAGAAAATATTCCCTGCTTAAATTCATTCAAAACCATAAAGTCCATTGATAATATCAAAAAACACAAAGCAGAGCCTGTAGCAAGATCTGGGATTGAGTTAGCCATAACACAGAATATATTTCTGGATTCATCCAAGAATATCCGGACAAAGTGCACTGGATTTGGTATGCAATGGACTCAGATAATCACAGTCAAATTGGTTTTAGAGACTAGCAAAGTATTTTCTTAGGCAAGTGCATAAAATGTCATCTACATCAACACAAATATCATGTTTCTTTGCAGCAATTGCTGTAGTTTTCTGCCTAGACAGCACGAATGTGTTGAGTTTGTGTCTCCATGTGGAACTAATTAGTGTTTCCCAGCACCAAATAAAATATCCCCTGCTTAAATTCATTCAAAACCATAAAGTCCATTGATAATATCAAAAAACACAAAGCAGAGCCTGTAGCAAGATCAGGGATTGAGTTAGCCATAACACAAGAGGATATTTCTGGTTTCATCCAGTCATTTCCATTCACCCTGTTGTGGAACTGTAGGCAATGGACTCAGAAAATTTCCCTCAAACTGGTTTTGGAGAAAAGCAAAGTCTTTTTCTTGGCCAAGTGCCTAAACAGTCATGTTTACCAATATAAATATCCTATTTGTTTGCAATGAGAGCTCTAGCATTCTGCGTAGAAAACACAAATGTGAACATGTTTGGCCTGCATATGAAACCAATTAGCATTTCCAGCACAAAACAAAATTTCCTCTACTGAAATTCAATCTAAAACGTAAAGTCCATTGATAATATCCAGAAAACACAAACACAAAGTTTGTAGACAGATGTGGGATTGAGTTAGCCATAACACAAGAGGATATTTCTCGTTTCATCCAGGCATATCCGGACAAAGTGCTGTGGAACTGGTATGCAATGGACTCAGATAATCACAGTCAAACTGGTTTTGGAGAATAGCAAAGTATTTTCTTAGGCAAGTGCATAAAATATCATCTACACCAATACAAATATCATGGTTCTTTGCAGCAATTGCTGTAGTTTTCTGCCTAGACAGCACGAATGTGTTGAGTTTGTGTCTCCATGTGGAACTAATTAGTGCTTCCCAGCACCAAAGAAAATATTCCCTGCTTAAATTCATTCAAAACCATAAAGTCCATTGATAATACCAAAAAACACAAAGCAGAGCCTGTAGCAAGATCTGGGATTGAGTTAGTCATAACACAAGAGGATATTTGTGCTTTCATCCAGTCATTTCCATTCAACCTGTAGTGGAACTGGTAGGCAATGGACTCAGAAAATCACCCTCAAATTGCTTTTGTAGAAAACCAAACTCTTTTTCTTGGCCAAGTGGATAAAAAGTCATGTTTGCAAATATCAATATCCTGTTTGTTTGCAACGATTGCTCTAGCTTTCTGCATAAAAACAGAAATGTGAACACATTGGGCCTGCATATGGAATCACTTAGCATTTCCAGCACAAAACAGAATTTCTTCTACAGTAATTCATTCTAAAACGTAAAGTCCATTGATAATATCCAGAAAACACAAACACAGAGGTTGTAGCAAGATCTGGGATTGAGTTTGCCATAACACAAGATGATATTTCTTGTTTCATCCTGCATATCCGGAAAAGTGCACTGGCATTGGTATGCAATGGACTCAGATAATCACAGTCAAACTGGTTTTGGAGACCAGCAAAATATTTTCTTAGGGAAGTGCATAAAATGTCATCTACACCAACACAAATATCATGTTTCTTTGCAGCAATTGCTGTAGTTTTCTGCCTAGACAGCACGAATGTGTTGATTTTGTGTCTCCATGTGGAACTTATTAGTGCTTCCCAGCACCAAAGAAAATATTCCCTGCTTAAATTCATTCTAAACCATGAAGTCCATTGATAATATCAAAATACACAAAGGAGAGCCTGTAGCAAGATCTGGGATTGAGTTAGCCATAACACAAGAGGATATTTCTGGTTTCATCCAGTCATTTCCATTCAACCTGTTGTGGGACTGGTAGGCAATGGACTCAGAAAATCACCCTCAAACTGGTTTTGGAGAAAAGCAAACTCTTTTTCTTGGCCAAGTGTATAAAAAGTCATGTTTGCCAATTCAATATCCTGTCTGTTTGCAATGATAGCTCTAGCTTTCTGCGTAGAAAACACAAATGTGAACATGTTTGGCCTGCATATGGAATCACTTAGCATTTCCAGCACAAAACAAAATTTCCTCTACTGAAATTAATTCTAAAATGTAAAGTCCATTGATAATATCCAGAAAACACAAACACAGAGGTTGTAGCAAGATCTGGGATTGAGTTAGCCAAAACACAAGAGGATATTTCTCGTTTCATCCAGGCATATCCGGACAAAGTGCTCTGGAACTGGTATGCAATGGACTCAGATAATCACAGTCAAACTGGTTTGGGAGAAGAGCAAAGTATTTTCATAGGCAAGTGCATAAAATCTCATATACACAAATACAAATTTCTTGTTTGTTTGCAGCAATTGCTGTAGTTTTCTGCCTAGATAACATGAATGTGTTGAGTTTGTGTCTCCATGTGGAACTTATTAGTGCTTCCCAGCACCAAAGTAAATATTCCTGCTTAAATTCATTCAAAACCATAAAGTGCATTGATAATATCAAAAAACACAAAGCAGAGCCTGTAGCAAGATCTGGGATTGAGTTAGCCATAACACAGGAGGATATTTCTGGTTTCATCCAGTCATTTCCATTCAACCTGTTGTGGAACTGATAGGGAATGGACTCAGAAAATCACCCTGAAACTGGTTTTGGAGAAAAGCAAACTCTTTTTCTTGGCCAAGTGTCTAAAATGTCATGTTTGCCAATATCAATATCCTGTTTGTTTGCAACGATTGCTCTAGCTTTCTGCGTAGAAAACCCAAATTTGAACACATTGGGCCTGCATATGGAATCACTTAGCATTTCCAGCACAAAACAGAATTTCTTCTACAGAAATTCATTCTAAAACGTAAAGTCCATTGATAATATCCAGAAAACATGAACACAGAGGTTGTAGCAAGCTCTGGGATTGAGTTAGCCATAACACAAGAGGATATTTCTGGTTTCATCCAGGCATATCCACACAAAGTGCTGTAAAACTGGTATGCAATGGACTCAGATAATCACAGTCAAACTCGTTTTGGAGACTAGCAAAGTATTTTCCTAGGAAGTGCATAAAATGTCATCTACACCAACACAAATATCACATTTCTTTGCAGCAATTGCTGTAATTTTCTGCCGAGAAAACACAAATGAATGAGTTTGAGTCTCCATGTGGAAATAGAGTTTCCCAGCACCAAAGTAAATATTCCCTGCTTAAATTTATTCAAAACCATAAAGTCCATTGATAATATCAAAAAACAAAAAGCAGAGCCTGTAGCAAGATCTGGAATTGAGTTAGCCATAACACAAGAGTATATTTCTGGTTTCATCCAGGCATATCCGGAAAAAGTGCACTGGATTTTGTATGCAATGGACTCAGATAATCACAGTCAAATTGGTTTTGGAGACCAGCAAAATATTTTCTTAGGCAAGTGCATAAAATGTCATCTATACCAACACAAATATCATGTTTCTTCGCAGCAATTGCTGTAGTTTTCTGCCTAGACAGCACGAATGTGTTGAGTTTGTGTCTCCATGTGGAACTTATTAGTGCTTCCCAGCACCACAGAAAATATCCCCTGCTTAAATTCATTCAAAACCATAGAGTCCATTGATAATATCAAAAAACTCAAAGGAGAGCCTGTAGCAAGTTCTGTGATTGAGTTAGCCATAACACAAGAGGATATTTCTGGTTTCACCCAGTCATTTCCAGACAAAGTGTTGTGGAACTGGTATGCAGTGGACTCTGAAAATCACCCTCAAACTGGTTTTGGAGAATAGCAAACTCTTTTTCTTGGCCAAGTGTATAAAATGTCATGTTTGCCAATATCAATATCCTGTTTGTTGCAATGATAGCTCTAGATTTCTGTGTAGAAAACACAAATGTGAACATGTTTGGCCTGCATATGAAAACAATTAGCTTTTCCAGCACAAAACAAAATTTCCTCTACTGAAATTCATTCTAAAACATAAAGTCCATTGATAATATCCAGAAAACACAAACACAAAGTTTGTAGCAAGATCTGGGATTGAGTTAGCCGTAACACAAGAGGATATTTCTGGTTTCATCCAGGCATATTCGGACAAAGTGCTCTGGAACTGGTATGCAATGGACTCAGATAATCAGTGTCAAACTGGTTTTGGAGACTAGCAAAGTATTTTCTTAGGCAAGTGCATAAAATATCATGTACACAAAAACAAATACCATGTTAGTTTGCAGCAATTGCTGTAGTTTTCTGCCTAGACAGCAGGAATGTGTTGAGTTTGTGTCTGCATGTGGAACTAATTAGTGTTTCCCAGCACCAAATAAAATATCCCCTGCTTAAATTCATTCAAAACCATAAAGTCCATGGATAATATCAAAAAAGACAAAGCAGAGCCTGTAGCAAGATCTGGGATTGAGTTAGCCATAACACAGAGGATATTTGTGGTTTTATCCAGTCATTCCCAGACAAAGTGTTGTGGAACTGGTATGCAATGGACTCAGAAAATCACCCTCAAACTGGTTTTGGAGAAAAGCAAACTCTTTTTCTTGGCCAAGTGCCTAAAAATCATGTTTACGAATATAAATATCCTGTTTGTTTGCAATGAGAGCTCTAGCTTTCTGCATAGAAAACACAAATGTGAACATGTTTGGCCTGCATATGAAACCAATTAGCATTTCCAGCACAAAACAAACTTTCCTCTGCTGAAATTCATTCTAAAACATAAAGTCCATTGATAATATCCAGAAAACACAAACACAGAGGTTGTAGCAAGATCTGGGATTGAGTTAGCCATAACACAAGAGGATATTTCTGGTTTCATCCAGTCATATCCACACAAAGTGCTGTAAAACTAGTATGCAATGGACTCAGATAATCACAATCAAACTGGTTTTGGAGACTAGCAAATTATTTTCTTAGGGAAGTGCATAAAATGTCATCTACACCAACAGAAATATTATGTTTCTTTACAGTAATTGCTGTAGTTTTCTGCCTAGACAGCACGAATGTGTTGAGGTTGTGTCTCCATGTGGAAATTATTAGTGCTTCCCAGCACCAAATAAAATATCCCCTGCTTAAATTCATTCAAAACCATAAAGTCCATTGATAATACCAAAAAACACAAAGCAGAGCCTGTAGCAAGATCTGGGTTTGAGTTAGCCATAACAGTGGTTTCATGCAGTCATATCTGGACAAAGTTGTGTGGAATTCCTATGCAATGGATCGAGTAAATCACAGTAAAAATGGTTTTGGAGAAATGCAAATCTTTTCATTAGGCAAGTGTATAAAATGTCATCTAATCAAACAGAAGTATCGTGCTTGTTTGCCACAGTTCCTCTAGATTTCTCCTTAGAAAATAAGAATGTGCAGAGCTTGTGTCTCCATGGGGAACCAATTAGTGTTTCTCTGGTACAAAATGAAATGTTCCCCATTAAAAACACTCAAAACAATAAATTCCATCGAAAATATCCAGAAAACACAAACACAGAGGCTTTCACAATATTTTGGGTTGAGTTAGCCAAAACACAACCGGATATTTCTGGTTTCATGCAGTCATATCCGGACAAACTGGTGTGGAATTCGTATGCAATGGACCGAGAAAATCATAGTAAAAATGCTTTTGGAGAAAAGCAAAGTCTTTTCGTTAGGCAAGTGTATAAAATGTTATCTATACAAACAGAAATATCATGTTTGTTTGCTGCAGTTCCTCTAGTTTCTCCCTAGAAAATACGAATGTGTAGAGCCGGTGTTCCCATGTGGAGTCAACTACTGTTTCTCTGCACAAAATTAAATGTTCTCCGATAAAAAACATTCAAAGCAACAAAGCCTGTCGATAATATCCAGAAAACATTATCACAGTGCCTGTAGCAATATCTGGGATTGAGTTAGCCAAAACACAACCGGATAATTCTGGTTTCATCCAGGTAGAGCCGGACAACGTGGTGTGGAATTCGTATACATTGGACCGAGACAATCACAGTATAAATGGTTTTGAAAAAAAGCAAAGTCTTTTCGTTAGGCAAAAGTATAAAATGTCATCTATTCAAACAGAAATATCATGTTTGTTTGCAGCAGTTCCTCTAGCTTCTCCCTAGAAAATACGAATATGCAGAGCTGGTTTCTCCATGTGGAACCAATTAGTGTTTGTATGGTACAAAATTAAATGTTCCCCGATAAAAAACATTCAAAACAATAAAGTCATCAATAATATCTAGAAAACACAAACACAGAGGCTGTAGAAATATCTGGGATTGACTTAGCCAAAACACAACTGGATATTCTGGTTTCATTCAGGCATATCGGACAAAGTGGTATTGAATTCATATACAATGGATTGAGAAAATCAGAGTAAACATGGTTTTGGAGAAAAGCAAAGTCTTTTCATTAGGCAAGTGCTTAAAATGTCATATATACAAACAGAAATATCATGTTTGTTTGCCGCTGTTCCTCTAGCTTTCTCCCTAGAAAATACGAATGTGTAGAGCTGGTGTCTCCACAGGGAGGCAACTAGTGTTTCCCAGCAGAAAATTAAATATTCCCTAATAAAAAATATTAAAAATCATAAAGTCCGTTGATAATATGCGGAAATCACAAACACAGAGACTTTCACAATATTTTGGATTGAGTTAGTCAAAACACAAAAGGATATTTCTGGTTTAATTCATTCAGTTCCGGAAAAAACTGGTGTAGAATTCGTATGCAATGGACCGAGAAAATCACAGTAAATATGGTTTTGGAGAAAAGCAAAGTCTTTCCCTTTGTCCAGTGCATAAAATGACATCTATACAAACAGAAATATCATATTTGTTTGCCGCAGTTCCTCTAGCTTTCTCCCTAGAAAATATGAATTTGTAGAGATGGTGTCTCCATGTGGAGTCAACTAGTGTTTACCAGCCCAAAATTAAATGTTCTCTCATAAGAAACATTCAAAATAATAAATCTGTGGATAATATCCGAAACATTAACACAGAAACTGTAGCAATATCTGGCATTGAGTTAGCCAAAACACAACCGGATATTTCTGGTTTCATCCAGGCATATCTGGACAAAGAGGTGTGGAATTCGTATACAATGGACCGAGAAAATCACAGTAAAAATGGTTTTGGAGCAAAGCAAAGTCATTTCTTTAGGGAAGTGCATAAAATATCATCAATTCAGACAAAAATATCATGTTTGTTTGCCGCAATTCCTCTAGCTATCTTCCAAGAAAATACGAATATGTAGAGGTGGTGTCTCCATGTGAAACCAATTAGTGTTTCCCAGCAAAAATTAAATGTTCCCTGATAAAAACATTCAAATAATTAGGTCTGTCGATAATATCCAGAAAACACAAACACAGAGCCTGTGGCAATATCTGGGATTGAGTTAGCCAAAATACAACTGGATATTTCTGGTTTCACCAAGTCCTATCTGGAAAAAGTGGTATGGAATTTGCATGCAATGGACCGAGAAAATTACAATAAAAATGGATATGGAGGAAAGCAAAGTCTTTTCTTTAGGCACGTGCATAAAATGTTATCTATACAAACAGAAATATCATGTTTCTTTGCCGCAGTTCCTCTAGATTTCTCCCTAAAAAATTCGAAAGTGTAGAGCTGGTGTCTCCATGTGGAACCAATTAGTGTTTCCCAGAACAAAATTAAATTTACCCTTATAAAAAAAATTCAAAACAATAAAAACCTGGATAATATCCGGGAAACAGAAACACAGAGCATGGAGCAATATCTGGGTTTGAGTTAGCTAAAACACAACCGGATATTTCTAGTTTCATCCAGTCATATCCAGATAAAGTGGGATGGAATTCGTATGCAATGGACCGAAAAAATCACAGTGCAAATGGTTTTGGAGAAAAGCAAAGTCTTTTTGTTAGGCAAGTGCATAAAATGTCATCTATACACACAGAAATATCATGTTTGTTTGCCGCAGTTCCTCTAGCTTTCTCCCTAGAAAATACGAATGTGTAGATCTTCTGTCTCCATGTGGAGTAACTAGTGTTTCTACGGTACAAAAATAAATGTTCCCTGATAAAAAACATTCAAAACAATAAAGTACATCGATAATATCCTGAAAACACAAACACAGAGGCTGTAGCAATATCTGGGATTGTGTTAGCCAAAACACTACCGGGTATTTCCGGTTTCATAGAGTGATATCCAGTCAAACTGGTGTGGAATTCGTATGCAATGGACCGAAAAAATCACAGTCAAAATGCTTTTGGAGAAAAGTAAAGTCTTTTCATTAGGCAAGTGGATAAAATGTCAGCTATACAAACAGAAATATCATGTTTGTTTCCCGCAGTTCCTCTAGCTTTCTCCCTAGAAAATAAGAATATGTAGAGCTGGTGTCTCCATGTGGAACCAATTACTGCATCCAAGCTCAAAATAAAATGGTCCCTGAAAAAAAAACATTCAAAACAATAAAGTCCATTGATAATATCCTGAAAACACAAACATAGAGGCTGTAGCAATATCTGAGATTGTGTTAGCCAAAACACTACCGGATATTTCCGGTTTCATTCAGTCATATCTGGACAAAGTGGTGTGGAATTCGTATGCAATGTACTGAGAAAATCACAGTAAAAATGGTTTTGGAGAAAAGCAAAGTCTTTTCATTAGGCAAGTAGATAAAATGTCATCTATACAAACAGAAACATCATGTTTGTTTGCTGCAGTTCCTCTAGCTATCTCCCTAGAAATAACGAATGTGTAGAGGTGGTGTCCCCATGTTGAACCAATTAGTGTTTCTACGGTATAAAATTAAATGTTCCCTGATAAAAAAAAATTCAAAACTATATAATCCATCGATAATATCCGGAAAACACAAACACAGAGGCTGCAGCAATATCTGAGATTGAGTTAGCCAAAAGAAAACGGGATATTTCTGGTTTCATCCAGTCATATCCGGACAAAGTGGTGTGCAATTCGTATGTAATGGACCGAGAAAATCACTGTAAAAATGGTTTTGGAGAAAAGCAAAGTCTTTTCGTTAGGCAAGTGCATTAAATGTCATCTACACATACATAAATATCATGTTTGTCACAGTTCCTCTAGCTTTCTCCCAAGAAAATAAGAATGTGTAGAGCTAGTGTCCCCATGTTGAACCAATTAGTGATTCTACGGTACAAAATTAAATAATCCCAGATAAAAACATTGAAAACCATAAAGTCCGTCGACAGTATACGGAAAACACAAACACAGATGCTTTCACAATATTTCGGATTGAGTTAGCCAAAACACAACCGGATATTTCTGGTTTCATCCAGTCATAACCTTACAAAGTGGTGTGCAATTTGTATGCAATGGACCGAGTAAATCACAGTACAAATGGTTTTGGAGAAAAACAATGTATTTTCATTAGGCAAGTAGATAAAATATCATTGATAGAAACAGAAATATCATGTTTGTTTGCCGCAGTTCCTCTAGCTTTCTCCCTAGAAAATACAAATATGTAGAGCTGGTGTCTCCATGTGGAACCAATTAGTGTTTCCAAGAACAAAATTAAATTTTCCCTGATAAAAAATATTCAAAACAATAAAGCTCATGGATAATATCAGGAATACACAAACACAGAGGCGGTAGCAATATCTGGGATTGAGTTAGCCAAATTAAAACCGGATATTTCCGGTTACATCCAGTCATATCCGGACAAACTGGTGTGGAATTCGTATGCAATGGACTGAGAAAATCACAGTAAAAGTGGTTTCGGAGAAAAGCAAAGTCTTTTCATTAGGCAAGTAGATAAAATATCATTGATACAAACAGAAATATCATGTTTGTTTGCCGCAATTCCTCTAGCTTTCTCCCTAGAAAATACACATATGTAGAGCTCGTGTCTCCATGTGTAAACAATTAGTGTTCCAAGAAAAAAATTAAATGTTCCCTGATAAAAAGCATTCAAAACATAAACTACATCGATAATATCCAGAAAACACAAACACAGAGGCTTTCAAAATAATTCGGATTGAGTTAGCCAAAACACAACTGGATATTTCGGTTTTCATCCAGTCATATCAGGACAAAGTAGTGTGGAATTTGTTTGCAATGGACCAAGAAAATCACAGTAAAAATGTTTTTGGAGAATAGCAAAGTCTTTTCATTAGGTAAGTGGATAAAATGTCAGCTATACAAACCTAAATATCATCTAGCTTTGTCAGTTACTCTACATTTCTCCCTAGAATATACGAATATGTAGAGCTAGTGTCTCCATGTGGAACCAATTACTGTATACAAGATCAAAATAAAATGTTCCCTGATAAAAAACATTCAAAACTGTAAAGTCCATTGATAATATCCTGAAAACACAAACACAGAGGCTGTAGCAATATCTGGGATTGTGTTAGCCAAAACACTACTGGATATTTCCGGTTTCTTCCAGTCATATCTGGACAAAATGGTCTGGAATTTGTATGCAATGGACCGAGAAAATCACAGTAAAAATGGTTTTGGAGAAAAGCAAAGTCTTTTCATTAGGCAAGTACATAAAATGTCATCTAGACACGAAGAAATATCAAGTTTGTTTGCTGCAGTTCCTCTAGCTATCTCCCTATAAATTATGAATTTGTAGAGATGGTGTCTCCATTTGGAACCAATTTCTCTTTCCAAGCAAAAAATTAAATGTTCCCTAATAAAAAACATTCAAAACAATAAAGTCCATGATAATATCCGGAAGACACAAACACAGAGGCTGTAGCAATATCTGAGATTGAATTAGCCAAAACACAACCGGATATTTCCGTTTTCATCTAGTCATATCCGGACAATGTGGTGTGGAATTCGTATGCAATGGACCGAGAAAATCACAGTCAAAATGTTTTGGAGAGAAGCAAAGTCTTTTCGTTAGGCAAGTGCATAAAATGTCATCTATACAAACAGAAATATCATGTTGTTTGCCGCAGTTCCTCAAGCTTTCTCCCTAGAAAATGCAAATATGTAGAGCTAGTGTCTCCATGTGGAACCAATTAGTGTTTGCAAGCACAAAATTAAATGTTCCCTGATAAAAAAACATTCAAAACAATAAAGTCCGTGGATAATATCAGAAATACGCCAACACAGAGGCTGTAGAAATATCTGGGATTGAGTTAGCCAACACAAAACCGGATATTTCCGATTTCATCCAGTCATATCCGGACAAACTGATGTGGAATTCGTATGCACTGGACCGAGAAAATCACAGTAAAAATGGTTTTGGAAAAAAGCAAAGTCTTTTCGTTAGGCAATGTCATCTATACAAACAGAAATATGATGTTTGTTTGCCGCAGTTCCTCTAGCTTTCTCCGTTGAAAATACGAATATGTAGAGCAGGTGTCTCCATGCTGAAACATTTAGTGTTTCAACGGTACAAAATTAAATGTTCCCTGATAAAAAACATTCAAAACATAAAGTCTGTGGATAATATCAGGAATGCACAAACACAGAGGCTGTAGCAATATCTGGGATTGAGTTACCCAAAACAAAACCGGATTTTTCCGGTTTCATGCAGTCATATCCGGACAAACTGGTGTGGAATTCGTATGCAATGTACCGAGAAAATCACAGTATAAATGGTTTTGGAGAAAAGCAAAGGCTTTTCATAAGGCAAGTAGATAAAATATCATCGATACAAATAGAAATATCATTTTGTTTGCCGCAGTTCCTCTAGCTTTCTCCCTAGAAAATACTAATATGTAGAGCTGCTGTCTCCATGTGCAACCGGTTAGAGTTTCCAAGCACAAAATTAAATGTTCCCTGATAAAAAACATTCAATACAATAATGTCCGTGGATAATATAAGGAATACACAAACATAGAAGCTGTAGCAATATCTGGGATTGGGTTAGCCAAAACAAAACCGGATTTTTCCGGTTTCATGCAGTCATATCCGGACAAAGTGGTGTGGAATTTGTATGCAATGGACCGAGAAAATCACAGTCAAAATGGTTTTGGAGAACAGCAAAGTCTTTTCATTAGGCAAGTAGATAAAATATCATCGATAAAAACAGAAATACCATGTTTGTTTACCGCAGTTCCTCTAGCTATCTCCCTAGAAATAACGAATGTGTAGAGCTTGTGTCTCCCTGTGCAACCAATTAGTGTTTCCAAGCAAAAAATTAAATGTTACCTGATAAAAAAAATTCAAAACAATATAGTCCATGGATAATATCCGGAAAACACAAACACAGAGGCTGCAGCAATATTTCGGATTGAGTTAGCCAAAACACAACCAGATATTTCTGGTTTCATCCAGTCATTTCCAGACAAAGTGGTTTAGAATTCGTATGCAATGGACCGAGAAAATCACAATAAAAATGGTTTTGGAGAAAAGCAAAGTCTTTTCATTAGGCAAGTGCATAAAATGTCATCTATACAAACAGAAATATCATGTTGTTTGCCGCAGTTCCTCAAGCTTTCTCCCTAGAAAATGCAAATATGTAGAGCTAGTGTCTCCATGTGGAACCAATTAGTGTTTGCAAGCACAAAATTAAATGTTCCCTGATAAAAAACATTCAAAACAATAAAGTCCGTGGATAATATCAGAAATACGCCAACACAGAGGCTGTAGAAATATCTGGGATTGAGTTAGCCAACACAAAACCGGATATTTCCGATTTCATCCAGTCATATCCGGACAAACTGATGTGGAATTCGTATGCACTGGACCGAGAAAATCACAGTAAAAATGGTTTTGGGAAAAGCAAAGTCTTTTCGTTAGGCAAGTGTACAAAATGTCATCTATACATACAGAAATATGATGTTTGTTTGCCGCAGTTCCTCTAGCTTTCTCCGTTGAAAATACGAATATGTAGAGCAGGTGTCTCCATGCTGAAACATTTAGTGTTTCAACGGTACAAAATTAAATGTTCCCTGATAAAAAACATTCAAAACAATAAAGTCTGTGGATAATATCAGGAATGCACAAACACAGAGGCTGTAGCAATATCTGGGATTGAGTTACCCAAAACAAAACCGGATTTTTCCGGTTTCATGCAGTCATATCCGGACAAACTGGTGTGGAATTCGTATGCAATGTACCGAGAAAATCACAGTATAAATGGTTTTGGAGAAAAGCAAAGGCTTTTCATAAGGCAAGTAGATAAAATATCATCGATACAAATAGAAATATCATTTTGTTTGCCGCAGTTCCTCTAGCTTTCTCCCTAGAAAATACTAATATGTAGAGCTGCTGTCTCCATGTGCAACCGGTTAGAGTTTCCAAGCACAAAATTAAATGTTCCCTGATAAAAAACATTCAAAACAATAGTGTCCGTGGATAATATAAGGAATGCACAAACGTAGAAGCTGTAGCAATATCTGGGATTGGGTTAGCCAAAACAAAACCGGATTTTTCCGGTTTCATGCAGTCATATCCGGACAAAGTGGTGTGGAATTTGTATGCAATGGACCGAGAAAATCACAGTCAAAATGGTTTTGGAGAACAGCAAAGTCTTTTCATTAGGCAAGTAGATAAAATATCATCGATAAAAACAGAAATACCATGTTGGTTTACCGCAGTTCCTCTAGCTATCTCCCTAGAAATAACGAATGTGTAGAGCTTGTGTCTCCCTGTGCAACCAATTAGTGTTTCCAAGCAAAAAATTAAATGTTACCTGATAAAAAAATTCAAAACAATATAGTCCATGGATAATATCCGGAAAACACAAACACAGAGGCTGCAGCAATATTTCGGATTGAGTTAGCCAAAACACAACCAGATATTTCTGGTTTCATCCAGTCATTTCCAGACAAAGTGGTTTAGAATTCGTATGCAATGGACCGAGAAAATCACAATAAAAATGGTTTTGGAGAAAAGCAAAGTCTTTTCGTTAGGCAAGTGCATAAAATGTCATCTATACAAACAGAAATATCATGTTGTTTGCCGCAGTTCCTCGAGCTTTCTCCCTAGAAAATGCAAATATGTAGAGCTAGTGTCTCCATGTGGAACCAATTAGTGTTTGCAAGCACAAAATTAAATGTTCCCTGATAAAAAACATTCAAAACAATAAAGTCCATGGATAATATCAGAAATACGCCAACACAGAGGCTGTAGAAATATCTGGGATTGAGTTAGCCAACACAAAACCGGATATTTCCGATTTCATCCAGTCATATCCGTACAAACTGATGTGGAATTCGTATGCACTGGACCGAGAAAATCACAGTAAAAATGGTTTTGGAGAAAAGCAAAGTCTTTTCGTTAGGCAAGTGTACAAAATGTCATCTATACAAACAGAAATATGATGTTTGTTTGCCGCAGTTCCTCTAGCTTTCTCCGTTGAAAATAGGAATATGTAGAGCAGGTGTCTCCATGCTGAAACATTTAGTGTTTCAACGGTACAAAATTAAATGTTCCCTGATAAAAAACATTCAAAACAATAAAGTCTGTGGATAATATCAGGAATGCACAAACACAGAGGCTGTAGCAATATCTGGGATTGAGTTACCCAAAACAAAACCGGATTTTTCCGGTTTCATGCAGTCATATCCGGACAAACTGGTGTGGAATTCGTATGCAATGTACCGAGAAAATCACAGTATAAATGGTTTTGGAGAAAAGCAAAGACTTTTCATAAGGCAAGTAGATAAAATATCATCGATACAAATAGAAATATCATTTTGTTTGCCGCAGTTCCTCTAGCTTTCTCCCTAGAAAATACTAATATGTAGAGCTGCTGTCTCCATGTGCAACCGGTTAGAGTTTCCAAGCACAAAATTAAATGTTCCCTGATAAAAAACATTCAAAACAATAGTGTCCGTGGATAATATAAGGAATGCACAAATGTAGAAGCTGTAGCAATATCTGGGATTGGGTTAGCCAAAACAAAACCGGATTTTTCCGGTTTCATGCAGTCATATCCGGACAAAGTGGTGTGGAATTTGTATGCAATGGACCGAGAAAATCACAGTCAAAATGGTTTTGGAGAACAGCAAAGTCTTTTCATTAGGCAAGTAGATAAAATATCATCGATAAAAACAGAAATACCATGTTTGTTTACCGCAGTTCCTCTAGCTATCTCCCTAGAAATAACGAATGTGTAGAGCTTGTGTCTCCCTGTGCAACCAATTAGTGTTTCCAAGCAAAAAATTAAATGTTACCTGATAAAAAAATTCAAAACAATATAGTCCATGGATAATATCCGGAAAACACAAACACAGAGGCTGCAGCAATATTTCGGATTGAGTTAGCCAAAACACAACCAGATATTTCTGGTTTCATCCAGTCATTTCCAGACAAAGTGGTTTAGAATTCGTATGCAATGGACCGAGAAAATCACAATAAAAATGGTTTTGGAGAAAAGCAAAGTCTTTTCGTTAGGCAAGTGCATAAAATGTCATCTATACAAACAGAAATATCATGTTGTTTGCCGCAGTTCCTCAAGCTTTCTCCCTAGAAAATGCAAATATGTAGAGCTAGTGTCTCCATGTGGAACCAATTAGTGTTTGCAAGCACAAAATTAAATGTTCCCTGATAAAAAAACATTCAAAACAATAAAGTCCGTGGATAATATCAGAAATACGCCAACACAGAGGCTGTAGAAATATCTGGGATTGAGTTAGCCAACACAAAACCGGATATTTCCGATTTCATCCAGTCATATCCGGACAAACTGATGTGGAATTCGTATGCACTGGACCGAGAAAATCACAGTAAAAATGGTTTTGGAAAAAAGCAAAGTCTTTTCGTTAGGCAATGTCATCTATACAAACAGAAATATGATGTTTGTTTGCCGCAGTTCCTCTAGCTTTCTCCGTTGAAAATACGAATATGTAGAGCAGGTGTCTCCATGCTGAAACATTTAGTGTTTCAACGGTACAAAATTAAATGTTCCCTGATAAAAAACATTCAAAACATAAAGTCTGTGGATAATATCAGGAATGCACAAACACAGAGGCTGTAGCAATATCTGGGATTGAGTTACCCAAAACAAAACCGGATTTTTCCGGTTTCATGCAGTCATATCCGGACAAACTGGTGTGGAATTCGTATGCAATGTACCGAGAAAATCACAGTATAAATGGTTTTGGAGAAAAGCAAAGGCTTTTCATAAGGCAAGTAGATAAAATATCATCGATACAAATAGAAATATCATTTTGTTTGCCGCAGTTCCTCTAGCTTTCTCCCTAGAAAATACTAATATGTAGAGCTGCTGTCTCCATGTGCAACCGGTTAGAGTTTCCAAGCACAAAATTAAATGTTCCCTGATAAAAAACATTCAATACAATAATGTCCGTGGATAATATAAGGAATACACAAACATAGAAGCTGTAGCAATATCTGGGATTGGGTTAGCCAAAACAAAACCGGATTTTTCCGGTTTCATGCAGTCATATCCGGACAAAGTGGTGTGGAATTTGTATGCAATGGACCGAGAAAATCACAGTCAAAATGGTTTTGGAGAACAGCAAAGTCTTTTCATTAGGCAAGTAGATAAAATATCATCGATAAAAACAGAAATACCATGTTTGTTTACCGCAGTTCCTCTAGCTATCTCCCTAGAAATAACGAATGTGTAGAGCTTGTGTCTCCCTGTGCAACCAATTAGTGTTTCCAAGCAAAAAATTAAATGTTACCTGATAAAAAAAATTCAAAACAATATAGTCCATGGATAATATCCGGAAAACACAAACACAGAGGCTGCAGCAATATTTCGGATTGAGTTAGCCAAAACACAACCAGATATTTCTGGTTTCATCCAGTCATTTCCAGACAAAGTGGTTTAGAATTCGTATGCAATGGACCGAGAAAATCACAATAAAAATGGTTTTGGAGAAAAGCAAAGTCTTTTCATTAGGCAAGTGCATAAAATGTCATCTATACAAACAGAAATATCATGTTGTTTGCCGCAGTTCCTCAAGCTTTCTCCCTAGAAAATGCAAATATGTAGAGCTAGTGTCTCCATGTGGAACCAATTAGTGTTTGCAAGCACAAAATTAAATGTTCCCTGATAAAAAACATTCAAAACAATAAAGTCCGTGGATAATATCAGAAATACGCCAACACAGAGGCTGTAGAAATATCTGGGATTGAGTTAGCCAACACAAAACCGGATATTTCCGATTTCATCCAGTCATATCCGGACAAACTGATGTGGAATTCGTATGCACTGGACCGAGAAAATCACAGTAAAAATGGTTTTGGGAAAAGCAAAGTCTTTTCGTTAGGCAAGTGTACAAAATGTCATCTATACATACAGAAATATGATGTTTGTTTGCCGCAGTTCCTCTAGCTTTCTCCGTTGAAAATACGAATATGTAGAGCAGGTGTCTCCATGCTGAAACATTTAGTGTTTCAACGGTACAAAATTAAATGTTCCCTGATAAAAAACATTCAAAACAATAAAGTCTGTGGATAATATCAGGAATGCACAAACACAGAGGCTGTAGCAATATCTGGGATTGAGTTACCCAAAACAAAACCGGATTTTTCCGGTTTCATGCAGTCATATCCGGACAAACTGGTGTGGAATTCGTATGCAATGTACCGAGAAAATCACAGTATAAATGGTTTTGGAGAAAAGCAAAGGCTTTTCATAAGGCAAGTAGATAAAATATCATCGATACAAATAGAAATATCATTTTGTTTGCCGCAGTTCCTCTAGCTTTCTCCCTAGAAAATACTAATATGTAGAGCTGCTGTCTCCATGTGCAACCGGTTAGAGTTTCCAAGCACAAAATTAAATGTTCCCTGATAAAAAACATTCAAAACAATAGTGTCCGTGGATAATATAAGGAATGCACAAACGTAGAAGCTGTAGCAATATCTGGGATTGGGTTAGCCAAAACAAAACCGGATTTTTCCGGTTTCATGCAGTCATATCCGGACAAAGTGGTGTGGAATTTGTATGCAATGGACCGAGAAAATCACAGTCAAAATGGTTTTGGAGAACAGCAAAGTCTTTTCATTAGGCAAGTAGATAAAATATCATCGATAAAAACAGAAATACCATGTTGGTTTACCGCAGTTCCTCTAGCTATCTCCCTAGAAATAACGAATGTGTAGAGCTTGTGTCTCCCTGTGCAACCAATTAGTGTTTCCAAGCAAAAAATTAAATGTTACCTGATAAAAAAATTCAAAACAATATAGTCCATGGATAATATCCGGAAAACACAAACACAGAGGCTGCAGCAATATTTCGGATTGAGTTAGCCAAAACACAACCAGATATTTCTGGTTTCATCCAGTCATTTCCAGACAAAGTGGTTTAGAATTCGTATGCAATGGACCGAGAAAATCACAATAAAAATGGTTTTGGAGAAAAGCAAAGTCTTTTCGTTAGGCAAGTGCATAAAATGTCATCTATACAAACAGAAATATCATGTTGTTTGCCGCAGTTCCTCGAGCTTTCTCCCTAGAAAATGCAAATATGTAGAGCTAGTGTCTCCATGTGGAACCAATTAGTGTTTGCAAGCACAAAATTAAATGTTCCCTGATAAAAAACATTCAAAACAATAAAGTCCGTGGATAATATCAGAAATACGCCAACACAGAGGCTGTAGAAATATCTGGGATTGAGTTAGCCAACACAAAACCGGATATTTCCGATTTCATCCAGTCATATCCGGACAAACTGATGTGGAATTCGTATGCACTGGACCGAGAAAATCACAGTAAAAATGGTTTTGGAGAAAAGCAAAGTCTTTTCGTTAGGCAAGTGTACAAAATGTCATCTATACAAACAGAAATATGATGTTTGTTTGCCGCAGTTCCTCTAGCTTTCTCCGTTGAAAATACGAATATGTAGAGCAGGTGTCTCCATGCTGAAACATTTAGTGTTTCAACGGTACAAAATTAAATGTTCCCTGATAAAAAACATTCAAAACAATAAAGTCTGTGGATAATATCAGGAATGCACAAACACAGAGGCTGTAGCAATATCTGGGATTGAGTTACCCAAAACAAAACCGGATTTTTCTGGTTTCATGCAGTCATATCCGGACAAACTGGTGTGGAATTCGTATGCAATGTACCGAGAAAATCACAGTATAAATGGTTTTGGAGAAAAGCAAAGACTTTTCATAAGGCAAGTAGATAAAATATCATCGATACAAATAGAAATATCATTTTGTTTGCCGCAGTTCCTCTAGCTTTCTCCCTAGAAAATACTAATATGTAGAGCTGCTGTCTCCATGTGCAACCGGTTAGAGTTTCCAAGCACAAAATTAAATGTTCCCTGATAAAAAACATTCAAAACAATAGTGTCCGTGGATAATATAAGGAATGCACAAACGTAGAAGCTGTAGCAATATCTGGGATTGGGTTAGCCAAAACAAAACCGGATTTTTCCGGTTTCATGCAGTCATATCCGGACAAAGTGGTGTGGAATTTGTATGCAATGGACCGAGAAAATCACAGTCAAAATGGTTTTGGAGAACAGCAAAGTCTTTTCATTAGGCAAGTAGATAAAATATCATCGATAAAAACAGAAATACCATGTTGGTTTACCGCAGTTCCTCTAGCTATCTCCCTAGAAATAACGAATGTGTAGAGCTTGTGTCTCCCTGTGCAACCAATTAGTGTTTCCAAGCAAAAAATTAAATGTTACCTGATAAAAAAATTCAAAACAATATAGTCCATGGATAATATCCGGAAAACACAAACACAGAGGCTGCAGCAATATTTCGGATTGAGTTAGCCAAAACACAACCAGATATTTCTGGTTTCATCCAGTCATTTCCAGACAAAGTGGTTTAGAATTCGTATGCAATGGACCGAGAAAATCACAATAAAAATGGTTTTGGAGAAAAGCAAAGTCTTTTCGTTAGGCAAGTGCATAAAATGTCATCTATACAAACAGAAATATCATGTTGTTTGCCGCAGTTCCTCAAGCTTTCTCCCTAGAAAATGCAAATATGTAGAGCTAGTGTCTCCATGTGGAACCAATTAGTGTTTGCAAGCACAAAATTAAATGTTCCCTGATAAAAAAACATTCAAAACAATAAAGTCCGTGGATAATATCAGAAATACGCCAACACAGAGGCTGTAGAAATATCTGGGATTGAGTTAGCCAACACAAAACCGGATATTTCCGATTTCATCCAGTCATATCCGGACAAACTGATGTGGAATTCGTATGCACTGGACCGAGAAAATCACAGTAAAAATGGTTTTGGAAAAAAGCAAAGTCTTTTCGTTAGGCAATGTCATCTATACAAACAGAAATATGATGTTTGTTTGCCGCAGTTCCTCTAGCTTTCTCCGTTGAAAATACGAATATGTAGAGCAGGTGTCTCCATGCTGAAACATTTAGTGTTTCAACGGTACAAAATTAAATGTTCCCTGATAAAAAATATTCAAAACATAAAGTCTGTGGATAATATCAGGAATGCACAAACACAGAGGCTGTAGCAATATCTGGGATTGAGTTACCCAAAACAAAACCGGATTTTTCCGGTTTCATGCAGTCATATCCGGACAAACTGGTGTGGAATTCGTATGCAATGTACCGAGAAAATCACAGTATAAATGGTTTTGGAGAAAAGCAAAGGCTTTTCATAAGGCAAGTAGATAAAATATCATCGATACAAATAGAAATATCATTTTGTTTGCCGCAGTTCCTCTAGCTTTCTCCCTAGAAAATACTAATATGTAGAGCTGCTGTCTCCATGTGCAACCGGTTAGAGTTTCCAAGCACAAAATTAAATGTTCCCTGATAAAAAACATTCAATACAATAATGTCCGTGGATAATATAAGGAATACACAAACATAGAAGCTGTAGCAATATCTGGGATTGGGTTAGCCAAAACAAAACCGGATTTTTCCGGTTTCATGCAGTCATATCCGGACAAAGTGGTGTGGAATTTGTATGCAATGGACCGAGAAAATCACAGTCAAAATGGTTTTGGAGAACAGCAAAGTCTTTTCATTAGGCAAGTAGATAAAATATCATCGATAAAAACAGAAATACCATGTTTGTTTACCGCAGTTCCTCTAGCTATCTCCCTAGAAATAACGAATGTGTAGAGCTTGTGTCTCCCTGTGCAACCAATTAGTGTTTCCAAGCAAAAAATTAAATGTTACCTGATAAAAAAAATTCAAAACAATATAGTCCATGGATAATATCCGGAAAACACAAACACAGAGGCTGCAGCAATATTTCGGATTGAGTTAGCCAAAACACAACCAGATATTTCTGGTTTCATCCAGTCATTTCCAGACAAAGTGGTTTAGAATTCGTATGCAATGGACCGAGAAAATCACAATAAAAATGGTTTTGGAGAAAAGCAAAGTCTTTTCATTAGGCAAGTGCATAAAATGTCATCTATACAAACAGAAATATCATGTTGTTTGCCGCAGTTCCTCGAGCTTTCTCCCTAGAAAATGCAAATATGTAGAGCTAGTGTCTCCATGTGGAACCAATTAGTGTTTGCAAGCACAAAATTAAATGTTCCCTGATAAAAAACATTCAAAACAATAAAGTCCGTGGATAATATCAGAAATACGCCAACACAGAGGCTGTAGAAATATCTGGGATTGAGTTAGCCAACACAAAACCGGATATTTCCGATTTCATCCAGTCATATCCGGACAAACTGATGTGGAATTCGTATGCACTGGACCGAGAAAATCACAGTAAAAATGGTTTTGGGAAAAGCAAAGTCTTTTCGTTAGGCAAGTGTACAAAATGTCATCTATACATACAGAAATATGATGTTTGTTTGCCGCAGTTCCTCTAGCTTTCTCCGTTGAAAATATGAATATGTAGAGCAGGTGTCTCCATGCTGAAACATTTAGTGTTTCAACGGTACAAAATTAAATGTTCCCTGATAAAAAACATTCAAAACAATAAAGTCTGTGGATAATATCAGGAATGCACAAACACAGAGGCTGTAGCAATATCTGGGATTGAGTTACCCAAAACAAAACCGGATTTTTCCGGTTTCATGCAGTCATATCCGGACAAACTGGTGTGGAATTCGTATGCAATGTACCGAGAAAATCACAGTATAAATGGTTTTGGAGAAAAGCAAAGGCTTTTCATAAGGCAAGTAGATAAAATATCATCGATACAAATAGAAATATCATTTTGTTTGCCGCAGTTCCTCTAGCTTTCTCCCTAGAAAATACTAATATGTAGAGCTGCTGTCTCCATGTGCAACCGGTTAGAGTTTCCAAGCACAAAATTAAATGTTCCCTGATAAAAAACATTCAAAACAATAGTGTCCGTGGATAATATAAGGAATGCACAAACGTAGAAGCTGTAGCAATATCTGGGATTGGGTTAGCCAAAACAAAACCGGATTTTTCCGGTTTCATGCAGTCATATCCGGACAAAGTGGTGTGGAATTTGTATGCAATGGACCGAGAAAATCACAGTCAAAATGGTTTTGGAGAACAGCAAAGTCTTTTCATTAGGCAAGTAGATAAAATATCATCGATAAAAACAGAAATACCATGTTGGTTTACCGCAGTTCCTCTAGCTATCTCCCTAGAAATAACGAATGTGTAGAGCTTGTGTCTCCCTGTGCAACCAATTAGTGTTTCCAAGCAAAAAATTAAATGTTACCTGATAAAAAAATTCAAAACAATATAGTCCATGGATAATATCCGGAAAACACAAACACAGAGGCTGCAGCAATATTTCGGATTGAGTTAGCCAAAACACAACCAGATATTTCTGGTTTCATCCAGTCATTTCCAGACAAAGTGGTTTAGAATTCGTATGCAATGGACCGAGAAAATCACAATAAAAATGGTTTTGGAGAAAAGCAAAGTCTTTTCGTTAGGCAAGTGCATAAAATGTCATCTATACAAACAGAAATATCATGTTGTTTGCCGCAGTTCCTCGAGCTTTCTCCCTAGAAAATGCAAATATGTAGAGCTAGTGTCTCCATGTGGAACCAATTAGTGTTTGCAAGCACAAAATTAAATGTTCCCTGATAAAAAACATTCAAAACAATAAAGTCCGTGGATAATATCAGAAATACGCCAACACAGAGGCTGTAGAAATATCTGGGATTGAGTTAGCCAACACAAAACCGGATATTTCCGATTTCATCCAGTCATATCCGGACAAACTGATGTGGAATTCGTATGCACTGGACCGAGAAAATCACAGTAAAAATGGTTTTGGAGAAAAGCAAAGTCTTTTCGTTAGGCAAGTGTACAAAATGTCATCTATACAAACAGAAATATGATGTTTGTTTGCCGCAGTTCCTCTAGCTTTCTCCGTTGAAAATACGAATATGTAGAGCAGGTGTCTCCATGCTGAAACATTTAGTGTTTCAACGGTACAAAATTAAATGTTCCCTGATAAAAAACATTCAAAACAATAAAGTCTGTGGATAATATCAGGAATGCACAAACACAGAGGCTGTAGCAATATCTGGGATTGAGTTACCCAAAACAAAACCGGATTTTTCTGGTTTCATGCAGTCATATCCGGACAAACTGGTGTGGAATTCGTATGCAATGTACCGAGAAAATCACAGTATAAATGGTTTTGGAGAAAAGCAAAGACTTTTCATAAGGCAAGTAGATAAAATATCATCGATACAAATAGAAATATCATTTTGTTTGCCGCAGTTCCTCTAGCTTTCTCCCTAGAAAATACTAATATGTAGAGCTGCTGTCTCCATGTGCAACCGGTTAGAGTTTCCAAGCACAAAATTAAATGTTCCCTGATAAAAAACATTCAAAACAATAGTGTCCGTGGATAATATAAGGAATGCACAAACGTAGAAGCTGTAGCAATATCTGGGATTGGGTTAGCCAAAACAAAACCGGATTTTTCCGGTTTCATGCAGTCATATCCGGACAAAGTGGTGTGGAATTTGTATGCAATGGACCGAGAAAATCACAGTCAAAATGGTTTTGGAGAACAGCAAAGTCTTTTCATTAGGCAAGTAGATAAAATATCATCGATAAAAACAGAAATACCATGTTGGTTTACCGCAGTTCCTCTAGCTATCTCCCTAGAAATAACGAATGTGTAGAGCTTGTGTCTCCCTGTGCAACCAATTAGTGTTTCCAAGCAAAAAATTAAATGTTACCTGATAAAAAAATTCAAAACAATATAGTCCATGGATAATATCCGGAAAACACAAACACAGAGGCTGCAGCAATATTTCGGATTGAGTTAGCCAAAACACAACCAGATATTTCTGGTTTCATCCAGTCATTTCCAGACAAAGTGGTTTAGAATTCGTATGCAATGGACCGAGAAAATCACAATAAAAATGGTTTTGGAGAAAAGCAAAGTCTTTTCGTTAGGCAAGTGCATAAAATGTCATCTATACAAACAGAAATATCATGTTGTTTGCCGCAGTTCCTCAAGCTTTCTCCCTAGAAAATGCAAATATGTAGAGCTAGTGTCTCCATGTGGAACCAATTAGTGTTTGCAAGCACAAAATTAAATGTTCCCTGATAAAAAAACATTCAAAACAATAAAGTCCGTGGATAATATCAGAAATACGCCAACACAGAGGCTGTAGAAATATCTGGGATTGAGTTAGCCAACACAAAACCGGATATTTCCGATTTCATCCAGTCATATCCGGACAAACTGATGTGGAATTCGTATGCACTGGACCGAGAAAATCACAGTAAAAATGGTTTTGGAAAAAAGCAAAGTCTTTTCGTTAGGCAATGTCATCTATACAAACAGAAATATGATGTTTGTTTGCCGCAGTTCCTCTAGCTTTCTCCGTTGAAAATACGAATATGTAGAGCAGGTGTCTCCATGCTGAAACATTTAGTGTTTCAACGGTACAAAATTAAATGTTCCCTGATAAAAAACATTCAAAACATAAAGTCTGTGGATAATATCAGGAATGCACAAACACAGAGGCTGTAGCAATATCTGGGATTGAGTTACCCAAAACAAAACCGGATTTTTCCGGTTTCATGCAGTCATATCCGGACAAACTGGTGTGGAATTCGTATGCAATGTACCGAGAAAATCACAGTATAAATGGTTTTGGAGAAAAGCAAAGGCTTTTCATAAGGCAAGTAGATAAAATATCATCGATACAAATAGAAATATCATTTTGTTTGCCGCAGTTCCTCTAGCTTTCTCCCTAGAAAATACTAATATGTAGAGCTGCTGTCTCCATGTGCAACCGGTTAGAGTTTCCAAGCACAAAATTAAATGTTCCCTGATAAAAAACATTCAATACAATAATGTCCGTGGATAATATAAGGAATACACAAACATAGAAGCTGTAGCAATATCTGGGATTGGGTTAGCCAAAACAAAACCGGATTTTTCCGGTTTCATGCAGTCATATCCGGACAAAGTGGTGTGGAATTTGTATGCAATGGACCGAGAAAATCACAGTCAAAATGGTTTTGGAGAACAGCAAAGTCTTTTCATTAGGCAAGTAGATAAAATATCATCGATAAAAACAGAAATACCATGTTTGTTTACCGCAGTTCCTCTAGCTATCTCCCTAGAAATAACGAATGTGTAGAGCTTGTGTCTCCCTGTGCAACCAATTAGTGTTTCCAAGCAAAAAATTAAATGTTACCTGATAAAAAAAATTCAAAACAATATAGTCCATGGATAATATCCGGAAAACACAAACACAGAGGCTGCAGCAATATTTCGGATTGAGTTAGCCAAAACACAACCAGATATTTCTGGTTTCATCCAGTCATTTCCAGACAAAGTGGTTTAGAATTCGTATGCAATGGACCGAGAAAATCACAATAAAAATGGTTTTGGAGAAAAGCAAAGTCTTTTCATTAGGCAAGTGCATAAAATGTCATCTATACAAACAGAAATATCATGTTGTTTGCCGCAGTTCCTCGAGCTTTCTCCCTAGAAAATGCAAATATGTAGAGCTAGTGTCTCCATGTGGAACCAATTAGTGTTTGCAAGCACAAAATTAAATGTTCCCTGATAAAAAACATTCAAAACAATAAAGTCCGTGGATAATATCAGAAATACGCCAACACAGAGGCTGTAGAAATATCTGGGATTGAGTTAGCCAACACAAAACCGGATATTTCCGATTTCATCCAGTCATATCCGGACAAACTGATGTGGAATTCGTATGCACTGGACCGAGAAAATCACAGTAAAAATGGTTTTGGGAAAAGCAAAGTCTTTTCGTTAGGCAAGTGTACAAAATGTCATCTATACATACAGAAATATGATGTTTGTTTGCCGCAGTTCCTCTAGCTTTCTCCGTTGAAAATATGAATATGTAGAGCAGGTGTCTCCATGCTGAAACATTTAGTGTTTCAACGGTACAAAATTAAATGTTCCCTGATAAAAAACATTCAAAACAATAAAGTCTGTGGATAATATCAGGAATGCACAAACACAGAGGCTGTAGCAATATCTGGGATTGAGTTACCCAAAACAAAACCGGATTTTTCCGGTTTCATGCAGTCATATCCGGACAAACTGGTGTGGAATTCGTATGCAATGTACCGAGAAAATCACAGTATAAATGGTTTTGGAGAAAAGCAAAGGCTTTTCATAAGGCAAGTAGATAAAATATCATCGATACAAATAGAAATATCATTTTGTTTGCCGCAGTTCCTCTAGCTTTCTCCCTAGAAAATACTAATATGTAGAGCTGCTGTCTCCATGTGCAACCGGTTAGAGTTTCCAAGCACAAAATTAAATGTTCCCTGATAAAAAACATTCAAAACAATAGTGTCCGTGGATAATATAAGGAATGCACAAACGTAGAAGCTGTAGCAATATCTGGGATTGGGTTAGCCAAAACAAAACCGGATTTTTCCGGTTTCATGCAGTCATATCCGGACAAAGTGGTGTGGAATTTGTATGCAATGGACCGAGAAAATCACAGTCAAAATGGTTTTGGAGAACAGCAAAGTCTTTTCATTAGGCAAGTAGATAAAATATCATCGATAAAAACAGAAATACCATGTTGGTTTACCGCAGTTCCTCTAGCTATCTCCCTAGAAATAACGAATGTGTAGAGCTTGTGTCTCCCTGTGCAACCAATTAGTGTTTCCAAGCAAAAAATTAAATGTTACCTGATAAAAAAATTCAAAACAATATAGTCCATGGATAATATCCGGAAAACACAAACACAGAGGCTGCAGCAATATTTCGGATTGAGTTAGCCAAAACACAACCAGATATTTCTGGTTTCATCCAGTCATTTCCAGACAAAGTGGTTTAGAATTCGTATGCAATGGACCGAGAAAATCACAATAAAAATGGTTTTGGAGAAAAGCAAAGTCTTTTCGTTAGGCAAGTGCATAAAATGTCATCTATACAAACAGAAATATCATGTTGTTTGCCGCAGTTCCTCGAGCTTTCTCCCTAGAAAATGCAAATATGTAGAGCTAGTGTCTCCATGTGGAACCAATTAGTGTTTGCAAGCACAAAATTAAATGTTCCCTGATAAAAAACATTCAAAACAATAAAGTCCGTGGATAATATCAGAAATACGCCAACACAGAGGCTGTAGAAATATCTGGGATTGAGTTAGCCAACACAAAACCGGATATTTCCGATTTCATCCAGTCATATCCGGACAAACTGATGTGGAATTCGTATGCACTGGACCGAGAAAATCACAGTAAAAATGGTTTTGGAGAAAAGCAAAGTCTTTTCGTTAGGCAAGTGTACAAAATGTCATCTATACAAACAGAAATATGATGTTTGTTTGCCGCAGTTCCTCTAGCTTTCTCCGTTGAAAATACGAATATGTAGAGCAGGTGTCTCCATGCTGAAACATTTAGTGTTTCAACGGTACAAAATTAAATGTTCCCTGATAAAAAACATTCAAAACAATAAAGTCTGTGGATAATATCAGGAATGCACAAACACAGAGGCTGTAGCAATATCTGGGATTGAGTTACCCAAAACAAAACCGGATTTTTCTGGTTTCATGCAGTCATATCCGGACAAACTGGTGTGGAATTCGTATGCAATGTACCGAGAAAATCACAGTATAAATGGTTTTGGAGAAAAGCAAAGACTTTTCATAAGGCAAGTAGATAAAATATCATCGATACAAATAGAAATATCATTTTGTTTGCCGCAGTTCCTCTAGCTTTCTCCCTAGAAAATACTAATATGTAGAGCTGCTGTCTCCATGTGCAACCGGTTAGAGTTTCCAAGCACAAAATTAAATGTTCCCTGATAAAAAACATTCAAAACAATAGTGTCCGTGGATAATATAAGGAATGCACAAACGTAGAAGCTGTAGCAATATCTGGGATTGGGTTAGCCAAAACAAAACCGGATTTTTCCGGTTTCATGCAGTCATATCCGGACAAAGTGGTGTGGAATTTGTATGCAATGGACCGAGAAAATCACAGTCAAAATGGTTTTGGAGAACAGCAAAGTCTTTTCATTAGGCAAGTAGATAAAATATCATCGATAAAAACAGAAATACCATGTTGGTTTACCGCAGTTCCTCTAGCTATCTCCCTAGAAATAACGAATGTGTAGAGCTTGTGTCTCCCTGTGCAACCAATTAGTGTTTCCAAGCAAAAAATTAAATGTTACCTGATAAAAAAATTCAAAACAATATAGTCCATGGATAATATCCGGAAAACACAAACACAGAGGCTGCAGCAATATTTCGGATTGAGTTAGCCAAAACACAACCAGATATTTCTGGTTTCATCCAGTCATTTCCAGACAAAGTGGTTTAGAATTCGTATGCAATGGACCGAGAAAATCACAATAAAAATGGTTTTGGAGAAAAGCAAAGTCTTTTCGTTAGGCAAGTGCATAAAATGTCATCTATACAAACAGAAATATCATGTTGTTTGCCGCAGTTCCTCAAGCTTTCTCCCTAGAAAATGCAAATATGTAGAGATAGTGTCTCCATGTGGAACCAATTAGTGTTTGCAAGCACAAAATTAAATGTTCCCTGATAAAAAAACATTCAAAACAATAAAGTCCGTGGATAATATCAGAAATACGCCAACACAGAGGCTGTAGAAATATCTGGGATTGAGTTAGCCAACACAAAACCGGATATTTCCGATTTCATCCAGTCATATCCGGACAAACTGATGTGGAATTCGTATGCACTGGACCGAGAAAATCACAGTAAAAATGGTTTTGGAAAAAAGCAAAGTCTTTTCGTTAGGCAATGTCATCTATACAAACAGAAATATGATGTTTGTTTGCCGCAGTTCCTCTAGCTTTCTCCGTTGAAAATACGAATATGTAGAGCAGGTGTCTCCATGCTGAAACATTTAGTGTTTCAACGGTACAAAATTAAATGTTCCCTGATAAAAAACATTCAAAACATAAAGTCTGTTGATAATATCAGGAATGCACAAACACAGAGGCTGTAGCAATATCTGGGATTGAGTTACCCAAAACAAAACCGGATTTTTCCGGTTTCATGCAGTCATATCCGGACAAACTGGTGTGGAATTCGTATGCAATGTACCGAGAAAATCACAGTATAAATGGTTTTGGAGAAAAGCAAAGGCTTTTCATAAGGCAAGTAGATAAAATATCATCGATACAAATAGAAATATCATTTTGTTTGCCGCAGTTCCTCTAGCTTTCTCCCTAGAAAATACTAATATGTAGAGCTGCTGTCTCCATGTGCAACCGGTTAGAGTTTCCAAGCACAAAATTAAATGTTCCCTGATAAAAAACATTCAATACAATAATGTCCGTGGATAATATAAGGAATACACAAACATAGAAGCTGTAGCAATATCTGGGATTGGGTTAGCCAAAACAAAACCGGATTTTTCCGGTTTCATGCAGTCATATCCGGACAAAGTGGTGTGGAATTTGTATGCAATGGACCGAGAAAATCACAGTCAAAATGGTTTTGGAGAACAGCAAAGTCTTTTCATTAGGCAAGTAGATAAAATATCATCGATAAAAACAGAAATACCATGTTTGTTTACCGCAGTTCCTCTAGCTATCTCCCTAGAAATAACGAATGTGTAGAGCTTGTGTCTCCCTGTGCAACCAATTAGTGTTTCCAAGCAAAAAATTAAATGTTACCTGATAAAAAAAATTCAAAACAATATAGTCCATGGATAATATCCGGAAAACACAAACACAGAGGCTGCAGCAATATTTCGGATTGAGTTAGCCAAAACACAACCAGATATTTCTGGTTTCATCCAGTCATTTCCAGACAAAGTGGTTTAGAATTCGTATGCAATGGACCGAGAAAATCACAATAAAAATGGTTTTGGAGAAAAGCAAAGTCTTTTCATTAGGCAAGTGCATAAAATGTCATCTATACAAACAGAAATATCATGTTGTTTGCCGCAGTTCCTCGAGCTTTCTCCCTAGAAAATGCAAATATGTAGAGCTAGTGTCTCCATGTGGAACCAATTAGTGTTTGCAAGCACAAAATTAAATGTTCCCTGATAAAAAACATTCAAAACAATAAAGTCCGTGGATAATATCAGAAATACGCCAACACAGAGGCTGTAGAAATATCTGGGATTGAGTTAGCCAACACAAAACCGGATATTTCCGATTTCATCCAGTCATATCCGGACAAACTGATGTGGAATTCGTATGCACTGGACCGAGAAAATCACAGTAAAAATGGTTTTGGAGAAAAGCAAAGTCTTTTCGTTAGGCAAGTGTACAAAATGTCATCTATACAAACAGAAATATGATGTTTGTTTGCCGCAGTTCCTCTAGCTTTCTCCGTTGAAAATACGAATATGTAGAGCAGGTGTCTCCATGCTGAAACATTTAGTGTTTCAACGGTACAAAATTAAATGTTCCCTGATAAAAAACATTCAAAACAATAAAGTCTGTGGATAATATCAGGAATGCACAAACACAGAGGCTGTAGCAATATCTGGGATTGAGTTACCCAAAACAAAACCGGATTTTTCTGGTTTCATGCAGTCATATCCGGACAAACTGGTGTGGAATTCGTATGCAATGTACCGAGAAAATCACAGTATAAATGGTTTTGGAGAAAAGCAAAGACTTTTCATAAGGCAAGTAGATAAAATATCATCGATACAAATAGAAATATCATTTTGTTTGCCGCAGTTCCTCTAGCTTTCTCCCTAGAAAATACTAATATGTAGAGCTGCTGTCTCCATGTGCAACCGGTTAGAGTTTCCAAGCACAAAATTAAATGTTCCCTGATAAAAAACATTCAAAACAATAGTGTCCGTGGATAATATAAGGAATGCACAAACGTAGAAGCTGTAGCAATATCTGGGATTGGGTTAGCCAAAACAAAACCGGATTTTTCCGGTTTCATGCAGTCATATCCGGACAAAGTGGTGTGGAATTTGTATGCAATGGACCGAGAAAATCACAGTCAAAATGGTTTTGGAGAACAGCAAAGTCTTTTCATTAGGCAAGTAGATAAAATATCATCGATAAAAACAGAAATACCATGTTGGTTTACCGCAGTTCCTCTAGCTATCTCCCTAGAAATAACGAATGTGTAGAGCTTGTGTCTCCCTGTGCAACCAATTAGTGTTTCCAAGCAAAAAATTAAATGTTACCTGATAAAAAAATTCAAAACAATATAGTCCATGGATAATATCCGGAAAACACAAACACAGAGGCTGCAGCAATATTTCGGATTGAGTTAGCCAAAACACAACCAGATATTTCTGGTTTCATCCAGTCATTTCCAGACAAAGTGGTTTAGAATTCGTATGCAATGGACCGAGAAAATCACAATAAAAATGGTTTTGGAGAAAAGCAAAGTCTTTTCGTTAGGCAAGTGCATAAAATGTCATCTATACAAACAGAAATATCATGTTGTTTGCCGCAGTTCCTCAAGCTTTCTCCCTAGAAAATGCAAATATGTAGAGATAGTGTCTCCATGTGGAACCAATTAGTGTTTGCAAGCACAAAATTAAATGTTCCCTGATAAAAAAACATTCAAAACAATAAAGTCCGTGGATAATATCAGAAATACGCCAACACAGAGGCTGTAGAAATATCTGGGATTGAGTTAGCCAACACAAAACCGGATATTTCCGATTTCATCCAGTCATATCCGGACAAACTGATGTGGAATTCGTATGCACTGGACCGAGAAAATCACAGTAAAAATGGTTTTGGAAAAAAGCAAAGTCTTTTCGTTAGGCAATGTCATCTATACAAACAGAAATATGATGTTTGTTTGCCGCAGTTCCTCTAGCTTTCTCCGTTGAAAATACGAATATGTAGAGCAGGTGTCTCCATGCTGAAACATTTAGTGTTTCAACGGTACAAAATTAAATGTTCCCTGATAAAAAACATTCAAAACATAAAGTCTGTTGATAATATCAGGAATGCACAAACACAGAGGCTGTAGCAATATCTGGGATTGAGTTACCCAAAACAAAACCGGATTTTTCCGGTTTCATGCAGTCATATCCGGACAAACTGGTGTGGAATTCGTATGCAATGTACCGAGAAAATCACAGTATAAATGGTTTTGGAGAAAAGCAAAGGCTTTTCATAAGGCAAGTAGATAAAATATCATCGATACAAATAGAAATATCATTTTGTTTGCCGCAGTTCCTCTAGCTTTCTCCCTAGAAAATACTAATATGTAGAGCTGCTGTCTCCATGTGCAACCGGTTAGAGTTTCCAAGCACAAAATTAAATGTTCCCTGATAAAAAACATTCAATACAATAATGTCCGTGGATAATATAAGGAATACACAAACATAGAAGCTGTAGCAATATCTGGGATTGGGTTAGCCAAAACAAAACCGGATTTTTCCGGTTTCATGCAGTCATATCCGGACAAAGTGGTGTGGAATTTGTATGCAATGGACCGAGAAAATCACAGTCAAAATGGTTTTGGAGAACAGCAAAGTCTTTTCATTAGGCAAGTAGATAAAATATCATCGATAAAAACAGAAATACCATGTTTGTTTACCGCAGTTCCTCTAGCTATCTCCCTAGAAATAACGAATGTGTAGAGCTTGTGTCTCCCTGTGCAACCAATTAGTGTTTCCAAGCAAAAAATTAAATGTTACCTGATAAAAAAAATTCAAAACAATATAGTCCATGGATAATATCCGGAAAACACAAACACAGAGGCTGCAGCAATATTTCGGATTGAGTTAGCCAAAACACAACCAGATATTTCTGGTTTCATCCAGTCATTTCCAGACAAAGTGGTTTAGAATTCGTATGCAATGGACCGAGAAAATCACAATAAAAATGGTTTTGGAGAAAAGCAAAGTCTTTTCATTAGGCAAGTGCATAAAATGTCATCTATACAAACAGAAATATCATGTTGTTTGCCGCAGTTCCTCGAGCTTTCTCCCTAGAAAATGCAAATATGTAGAGCTAGTGTCTCCATGTGGAACCAATTAGTGTTTGCAAGCACAAAATTAAATGTTCCCTGATAAAAAACATTCAAAACAATAAAGTCCGTGGATAATATCAGAAATACGCCAACACAGAGGCTGTAGAAATATCTGGGATTGAGTTAGCCAACACAAAACCGGATATTTCCGATTTCATCCAGTCATATCCGGACAAACTGATGTGGAATTCGTATGCACTGGACCGAGAAAATCACAGTAAAAATGGTTTTGGGAAAAGCAAAGTCTTTTCGTTAGGCAAGTGTACAAAATGTCATCTATACATACAGAAATATGATGTTTGTTTGCCGCAGTTCCTCTAGCTTTCTCCGTTGAAAATACGAATATGTAGAGCAGGTGTCTCCATGCTGAAACATTTAGTGTTTCAACGGTACAAAATTAAATGTTCCCTGATAAAAAACATTCAAAACAATAAAGTCTGTGGATAATATCAGGAATGCACAAACACAGAGGCTGTAGCAATATCTGGGATTGAGTTACCCAAAACAAAACCGGATTTTTCCGGTTTCATGCAGTCATATCCGGACAAACTGGTGTGGAATTCGTATGCAATGTACCGAGAAAATCACAGTATAAATGGTTTTGGAGAAAAGCAAAGGCTTTTCATAAGGCAAGTAGATAAAATATCATCGATACAAATAGAAATATCATTTTGTTTGCCGCAGTTCCTCTAGCTTTCTCCCTAGAAAATACTAATATGTAGAGCTGCTGTCTCCATGTGCAACCGGTTAGAGTTTCCAAGCACAAAATTAAATGTTCCCTGATAAAAAACATTCAAAACAATAGTGTCCGTGGATAATATAAGGAATGCACAAACGTAGAAGCTGTAGCAATATCTGGGATTGGGTTAGCCAAAACAAAACCGGATTTTTCCGGTTTCATGCAGTCATATCCGGACAAAGTGGTGTGGAATTTGTATGCAATGGACCGAGAAAATCACAGTCAAAATGGTTTTGGAGAACAGCAAAGTCTTTTCATTAGGCAAGTAGATAAAATATCATCGATAAAAACAGAAATACCATGTTGGTTTACCGCAGTTCCTCTAGCTATCTCCCTAGAAATAACGAATGTGTAGAGCTTGTGTCTCCCTGTGCAACCAATTAGTGTTTCCAAGCAAAAAATTAAATGTTACCTGATAAAAAAATTCAAAACAATATAGTCCATGGATAATATCCGGAAAACACAAACACAGAGGCTGCAGCAATATTTCGGATTGAGTTAGCCAAAACACAACCAGATATTTCTGGTTTCATCCAGTCATTTCCAGACAAAGTGGTTTAGAATTCGTATGCAATGGACCGAGAAAATCACAATAAAAATGGTTTTGGAGAAAAGCAAAGTCTTTTCGTTAGGCAAGTGCATAAAATGTCATCTATACAAACAGAAATATCATGTTGTTTGCCGCAGTTCCTCAAGCTTTCTCCCTAGAAAATGCAAATATGTAGAGATAGTGTCTCCATGTGGAACCAATTAGTGTTTGCAAGCACAAAATTAAATGTTCCCTGATAAAAAAACATTCAAAACAATAAAGTCCGTGGATAATATCAGAAATACGCCAACACAGAGGCTGTAGAAATATCTGGGATTGAGTTAGCCAACACAAAACCGGATATTTCCGATTTCATCCAGTCATATCCGGACAAACTGATGTGGAATTCGTATGCACTGGACCGAGAAAATCACAGTAAAAATGGTTTTGGAAAAAAGCAAAGTCTTTTCGTTAGGCAATGTCATCTATACAAACAGAAATATGATGTTTGTTTGCCGCAGTTCCTCTAGCTTTCTCCGTTGAAAATACGAATATGTAGAGCAGGTGTCTCCATGCTGAAACATTTAGTGTTTCAACGGTACAAAATTAAATGTTCCCTGATAAAAAACATTCAAAACATAAAGTCTGTTGATAATATCAGGAATGCACAAACACAGAGGCTGTAGCAATATCTGGGATTGAGTTACCCAAAACAAAACCGGATTTTTCCGGTTTCATGCAGTCATATCCGGACAAACTGGTGTGGAATTCGTATGCAATGTACCGAGAAAATCACAGTATAAATGGTTTTGGAGAAAAGCAAAGGCTTTTCATAAGGCAAGTAGATAAAATATCATCGATACAAATAGAAATATCATTTTGTTTGCCGCAGTTCCTCTAGCTTTCTCCCTAGAAAATACTAATATGTAGAGCTGCTGTCTCCATGTGCAACCGGTTAGAGTTTCCAAGCACAAAATTAAATGTTCCCTGATAAAAAACATTCAATACAATAATGTCCGTGGATAATATAAGGAATACACAAACATAGAAGCTGTAGCAATATCTGGGATTGGGTTAGCCAAAACAAAACCGGATTTTTCCGGTTTCATGCAGTCATATCCGGACAAAGTGGTGTGGAATTTGTATGCAATGGACCGAGAAAATCACAGTCAAAATGGTTTTGGAGAACAGCAAAGTCTTTTCATTAGGCAAGTAGATAAAATATCATCGATAAAAACAGAAATACCATGTTTGTTTACCGCAGTTCCTCTAGCTATCTCCCTAGAAATAACGAATGTGTAGAGCTTGTGTCTCCCTGTGCAACCAATTAGTGTTTCCAAGCAAAAAATTAAATGTTACCTGATAAAAAAAATTCAAAACAATATAGTCCATGGATAATATCCGGAAAACACAAACACAGAGGCTGCAGCAATATTTCGGATTGAGTTAGCCAAAACACAACCAGATATTTCTGGTTTCATCCAGTCATTTCCAGACAAAGTGGTTTAGAATTCGTATGCAATGGACCGAGAAAATCACAATAAAAATGGTTTTGGAGAAAAGCAAAGTCTTTTCATTAGGCAAGTGCATAAAATGTCATCTATACAAACAGAAATATCATGTTGTTTGCCGCAGTTCCTCGAGCTTTCTCCCTAGAAAATGCAAATATGTAGAGCTAGTGTCTCCATGTGGAACCAATTAGTGTTTGCAAGCACAAAATTAAATGTTCCCTGATAAAAAACATTCAAAACAATAAAGTCCGTGGATAATATCAGAAATACGCCAACACAGAGGCTGTAGAAATATCTGGGATTGAGTTAGCCAACACAAAACCGGATATTTCCGATTTCATCCAGTCATATCCGGACAAACTGATGTGGAATTCGTATGCACTGGACCGAGAAAATCACAGTAAAAATGGTTTTGGGAAAAGCAAAGTCTTTTCGTTAGGCAAGTGTACAAAATGTCATCTATACATACAGAAATATGATGTTTGTTTGCCGCAGTTCCTCTAGCTTTCTCCGTTGAAAATACGAATATGTAGAGCAGGTGTCTCCATGCTGAAACATTTAGTGTTTCAACGGTACAAAATTAAATGTTCCCTGATAAAAAACATTCAAAACAATAAAGTCTGTGGATAATATCAGGAATGCACAAACACAGAGGCTGTAGCAATATCTGGGATTGAGTTACCCAAAACAAAACCGGATTTTTCCGGTTTCATGCAGTCATATCCGGACAAACTGGTGTGGAATTCGTATGCAATGTACCGAGAAAATCACAGTATAAATGGTTTTGGAGAAAAGCAAAGGCTTTTCATAAGGCAAGTAGATAAAATATCATCGATACAAATAGAAATATCATTTTGTTTGCCGCAGTTCCTCTAGCTTTCTCCCTAGAAAATACTAATATGTAGAGCTGCTGTCTCCATGTGCAACCGGTTAGAGTTTCCAAGCACAAAATTAAATGTTCCCTGATAAAAAACATTCAAAACAATAGTGTCCGTGGATAATATAAGGAATGCACAAACGTAGAAGCTGTAGCAATATCTGGGATTGGGTTAGCCAAAACAAAACCGGATTTTTCCGGTTTCATGCAGTCATATCCGGACAAAGTGGTGTGGAATTTGTATGCAATGGACCGAGAAAATCACAGTCAAAATGGTTTTGGAGAACAGCAAAGTCTTTTCATTAGGCAAGTAGATAAAATATCATCGATAAAAACAGAAATACCATGTTGGTTTACCGCAGTTCCTCTAGCTATCTCCCTAGAAATAACGAATGTGTAGAGCTTGTGTCTCCCTGTGCAACCAATTAGTGTTTCCAAGCAAAAAATTAAATGTTACCTGATAAAAAAATTCAAAACAATATAGTCCATGGATAATATCCGGAAAACACAAACACAGAGGCTGCAGCAATATTTCGGATTGAGTTAGCCAAAACACAACCAGATATTTCTGGTTTCATCCAGTCATTTCCAGACAAAGTGGTTTAGAATTCGTATGCAATGGACCGAGAAAATCACAATAAAAATGGTTTTGGAGAAAAGCAAAGTCTTTTCGTTAGGCAAGTGCATAAAATGTCATCTATACAAACAGAAATATCATGTTGTTTGCCGCAGTTCCTCAAGCTTTCTCCCTAGAAAATGCAAATATGTAGAGATAGTGTCTCCATGTGGAACCAATTAGTGTTTGCAAGCACAAAATTAAATGTTCCCTGATAAAAAAACATTCAAAACAATAAAGTCCGTGGATAATATCAGAAATACGCCAACACAGAGGCTGTAGAAATATCTGGGATTGAGTTAGCCAACACAAAACCGGATATTTCCGATTTCATCCAGTCATATCCGGACAAACTGATGTGGAATTCGTATGCACTGGACCGAGAAAATCACAGTAAAAATGGTTTTGGAGAAAAGCAAAGTCTTTTCGTTAGGCAATGTCATCTATACAAACAGAAATATGATGTTTGTTTGCCGCAGTTCCTCTAGCTTTCTCCGTTGAAAATACGAATATGTAGAGCAGGTGTCTCCATGCTGAAACATTTAGTGTTTCAACGGTACAAAATTAAATGTTCCCTGATAAAAAACATTCAAAACATAAAGTCTGTGGATAATATCAGGAATGCACAAACACAGAGGCTGTAGCAATATCTGGGATTGAGTTACCCAAAACAAAACCGGATTTTTCCGGTTTCATGCAGTCATATCCGGACAAACTGGTGTGGAATTCGTATGCAATGTACCGAGAAAATCACAGTATAAATGGTTTTGGAGAAAAGCAAAGGCTTTTCATAAGGCAAGTAGATAAAATATCATCGATACAAATAGAAATATCATTTTGTTTGCCGCAGTTCCTCTAGCTTTCTCCCTAGAAAATACTAATATGTAGAGCTGCTGTCTCCATGTGCAACCGGTTAGAGTTTCCAAGCACAAAATTAAATGTTCCCTGATAAAAAACATTCAATACAATAATGTCCGTGGATAATATAAGGAATACACAAACATAGAAGCTGTAGCAATATCTGGGATTGGGTTAGCCAAAACAAAACCGGATTTTTCCGGTTTCATGCAGTCATATCCGGACAAAGTGGTGTGGAATTTGTATGCAATGGACCGAGAAAATCACAGTCAAAATGGTTTTGGAGAACAGCAAAGTCTTTTCATTAGGCAAGTAGATAAAATATCATCGATAAAAACAGAAATACCATGTTTGTTTACCGCAGTTCCTCTAGCTATCTCCCTAGAAATAACGAATGTGTAGAGCTTGTGTCTCCCTGTGCAACCAATTAGTGTTTCCAAGCAAAAAATTAAATGTTACCTGATAAAAAAAATTCAAAACAATATAGTCCATGGATAATATCCGGAAAACACAAACACAGAGGCTGCAGCAATATTTCGGATTGAGTTAGCCAAAACACAACCAGATATTTCTGGTTTCATCCAGTCATTTCCAGACAAAGTGGTTTAGAATTCGTATGCAATGGACCGAGAAAATCACAATAAAAATGGTTTTGGAGAAAAGCAAAGTCTTTTCATTAGGCAAGTGCATAAAATGTCATCTATACAAACAGAAATATCATGTTGTTTGCCGCAGTTCCTCGAGCTTTCTCCCTAGAAAATGCAAATATGTAGAGCTAGTGTCTCCATGTGGAACCAATTAGTGTTTGCAAGCACAAAATTAAATGTTCCCTGATAAAAAACATTCAAAACAATAAAGTCCGTGGATAATATCAGAAATACGCCAACACAGAGGCTGTAGAAATATCTGGGATTGAGTTAGCCAACACAAAACCGGATATTTCCGATTTCATCCAGTCATATCCGGACAAACTGATGTGGAATTCGTATGCACTGGACCGAGAAAATCACAGTAAAAATGGTTTTGGAGAAAAGCAAAGTCTTTTCGTTAGGCAAGTGTACAAAATGTCATCTATACATACAGAAATATGATGTTTGTTTGCCGCAGTTCCTCTAGCTTTCTCCGTTGAAAATACGAATATGTAGAGCAGGTGTCTCCATGCTGAAACATTTAGTGTTTCAACGGTACAAAATTAAATGTTCCCTGATAAAAAACATTCAAAACAATAAAGTCTGTGGATAATATCAGGAATGCACAAACAGAGAGGCTATAGCAATATCTGGGATTGAGTTACCCAAAACAAAACCGGATTTTTCCGGTTTCATGCAGTCATATCCGGACAAACTGGTGTGGAATTCGTATGCAATGTACCGAGAAAATCACAGTATAAATGGTTTTGGAGAAAAGCAAAGGCTTTTCATAAGGCAAGTAGATAAAATATCATCGATACAAATAGAAATATCATTTTGTTTGCCGCAGTTCCTCTAGCTTTCTCCCTAGAAAATACTAATATGTAGAGCTGCTGTCTCCATGTGCAACCGGTTAGAGTTTCCAAGCACAAAATTAAATGTTCCCTGATAAAAAACATTCAAAACAATAGTGTCCGTGGATAATATAAGGAATGCACAAACGTAGAAGCTGTAGCAATATCTGGGATTGGGTTAGCCAAAACAAAACCGGATTTTTCCGGTTTCATGCAGTCATATCCGGACAAAGTGGTGTGGAATTTGTATGCAATGGACCGAGAAAATCACAGTCAAAATGGTTTTGGAGAACAGCAAAGTCTTTTCATTAGGCAAGTAGATAAAATATCATCGATAAAAACAGAAATACCATGTTGGTTTACCGCAGTTCCTCTAGCTATCTCCCTAGAAATAACGAATGTGTAGAGCTTGTGTCTCCCTGTGCAACCAATTAGTGTTTCCAAGCAAAAAATTAAATGTTACCTGATAAAAAAATTCAAAACAATATAGTCCATGGATAATATCCGGAAAACACAAACACAGAGGCTGCAGCAATATTTCGGATTGAGTTAGCCAAAACACAACCAGATATTTCTGGTTTCATCCAGTCATTTCCAGACAAAGTGGTTTAGAATTCGTATGCAATGGACCGAGAAAATCACAATAAAAATGGTTTTGGAGAAAAGCAAAGTCTTTTCGTTAGGCAAGTGCATAAAATGTCATCTATACAAACAGAAATATCATGTTGTTTGCCGCAGTTCCTCAAGCTTTCTCCCTAGAAAATGCAAATATGTAGAGCTAGTGTCTCCATGTGGAACCAATTAGTGTTTGCAAGCACAAAATTAAATGTTCCCTGATAAAAAAACATTCAAAACAATAAAGTCCGTGGATAATATCAGAAATACGCCAACACAGAGGCTGTAGAAATATCTGGGATTGAGTTAGCCAACACAAAACCGGATATTTCCGATTTCATCCAGTCATATCCGGACAAACTGATGTGGAATTCGTATGCACTGGACCGAGAAAATCACAGTAAAAATGGTTTTGGAGAAAAGCAAAGTCTTTTCGTTAGGCAATGTCATCTATACAAACAGAAATATGATGTTTGTTTGCCGCAGTTCCTCTAGCTTTCTCCGTTGAAAATACGAATATGTAGAGCAGGTGTCTCCATGCTGAAACATTTAGTGTTTCAACGGTACAAAATTAAATGTTCCCTGATAAAAAACATTCAAAACAATAAAGTCTGTGGATAATATCAGGAATGCACAAACACAGAGGCTGTAGCAATATCTGGGATTGAGTTACCCAAAACAAAACCGGATTTTTCCGGTTTCATGCAGTCATATCCGGACAAACTGGTGTGGAATTCGTATGCAATGTACCGAGAAAATCACAGTATAAATGGTTTTGGAGAAAAGCAAAGGCTTTTCATAAGGCAAGTAGATAAAATATCATCGATACAAATAGAAATATCATTTTGTTTGCCGCAGTTCCTCTAGCTTTCTCCCTAGAAAATACTAATATGTAGAGCTGCTGTCTCCATGTGCAACCGGTTAGAGTTTCCAAGCACAAAATTAAATGTTCCCTGATAAAAAACATTCAAAACAATAGTGTCCGTGGATAATATAAGGAATGCACAAACGTAGAAGCTGTAGCAATATCTGGGATTGGGTTAGCCAAAACAAAACCGGATTTTTCCGGTTTCATGCAGTCATATCCGGACAAAGTGGTGTGGAATTTGTATGCAATGGACCGAGAAAATCACAGTCAAAATGGTTTTGGAGAACAGCAAAGTCTTTTCATTAGGCAAGTAGATAAAATATCATCGATAAAAACAGAAATACCATGTTGGTTTACCGCAGTTCCTCTAGCTATCTCCCTAGAAATAACGAATGTGTAGAGCTTGTGTCTCCCTGTGCAACCAATTAGTGTTTCCAAGCAAAAAATTAAATGTTACCTGATAAAAAAATTCAAAACAATATAGTCCATGGATAATATCCGGAAAACACAAACACAGAGGCTGCAGCAATATTTCGGATTGAGTTAGCCAAAACACAACCAGATATTTCTGGTTTCATCCAGTTATATCCAGACAAAGTCGTGTGGAATTGGTATGCAATGGATCGAGAAAATCACAGTACAAATGGTTTTGGAGAAAAGCAAAGTCTTTTCGTTAGGCAAGTGCATAAAATGTCATCTATACAAACAGAAATATCATGTTGTTTGCCGCAGTTCCTCAAGCTTTCTCCCTAGAAAATGCAAATATGTAGAGCTAGTGTCTCCATGTGGAACCAATTAGTGTTTGCAAGCACAAAATTAAATGTTCCCTGATAAAAAAACATTCAAAACAATAAAGTCCGTGGATAATATCAGAAATACGCCAACACAGAGGCTGTAGAAATATCTGGGATTGAGTTAGCCAACACAAAACCGGATATTTCCGATTTCATCCAGTCATATCCGGACAAACTGATGTGGAATTCGTATGCACTGGACCGAGAAAATCACAGTAAAAATGGTTTTGGAGAAAAGCAAAGTCTTTTCGTTAGGCAATGTCATCTATACAAACAGAAATATGATGTTTGTTTGCCGCAGTTCCTCTAGCTTTCTCCGTTGAAAATACGAATATGTAGAGCAGGTGTCTCCATGCTGAAACATTTAGTGTTTCAACGGTACAAAATTAAATGTTCCCTGATAAAAAACATTCAAAACATAAAGTCTGTGGATAATATCAGGAATGCACAAACACAGAGGCTGTAGCAATATCTGGGATTGAGTTACCCAAAACAAAACCGGATTTTTCCGGTTTCATGCAGTCATATCCGGACAAACTGGTGTGGAATTCGTATGCAATGTACCGAGAAAATCACAGTATAAATGGTTTTGGAGAAAAGCAAAGGCTTTTCATAAGGCAAGTAGATAAAATATCATCGATACAAATAGAAATATCATTTTGTTTGCCGCAGTTCCTCTAGCTTTCTCCCTAGAAAATACTAATATGTAGAGCTGCTGTCTCCATGTGCAACCGGTTAGAGTTTCCAAGCACAAAATTAAATGTTCCCTGATAAAAAACATTCAATACAATAATGTCCGTGGATAATATAAGGAATACACAAACATAGAAGCTGTAGCAATATCTGGGATTGGGTTAGCCAAAACAAAACCGGATTTTTCCGGTTTCATGCAGTCATATCCGGACAAAGTGGTGTGGAATTTGTATGCAATGGACCGAGAAAATCACAGTCAAAATGGTTTTGGAGAACAGCAAAGTCTTTTCATTAGGCAAGTAGATAAAATATCATCGATAAAAACAGAAATACCATGTTGGTTTACCGCAGTTCCTCTAGCTATCTCCCTAGAAATAACGAATGTGTAGAGCTTGTGTCTCCCTGTGCAACCAATTAGTGTTTCCAAGCAAAAAATTAAATGTTACCTGATAAAAAAAATTCAAAACAATATAGTCCATGGATAATATCCGGAAAACACAAACACAGAGGCTGCAGCAATATTTCGGATTGAGTTAGCCAAAACACAACCAGATATTTCTGGTTTCATCCAGTCATTTCCAGACAAAGTGGTTTAGAATTCGTATGCAATGGACCGAGAAAATCACAATAAAAATGGTTTTGGAGAAAAGCAAAGTCTTTTCATTAGGCAAGTGCATAAAATGTCATCTATACAAACAGAAATATCATGTTGTTTGCCGCAGTTCCTCGAGCTTTCTCCCTAGAAAATGCAAATATGTAGAGCTAGTGTCTCCATGTGGAACCAATTAGTGTTTGCAAGCACAAAATTAAATGTTCCCTGATAAAAAACATTCAAAACAATAAAGTCCGTGGATAATATCAGAAATACGCCAACACAGAGGCTGTAGAAATATCTGGGATTGAGTTAGCCAACACAAAACCGGATATTTCCGATTTCATCCAGTCATATCCGGACAAACTGATGTGGAATTCGTATGCACTGGACCGAGAAAATCACAGTAAAAATGGTTTTGGAGAAAAGCAAAGTCTTTTCGTTAGGCAAGTGTACAAAATGTCATCTATACATACAGAAATATGATGTTTGTTTGCCGCAGTTCCTCTAGCTTTCTCCGTTGAAAATACGAATATGTAGAGCAGGTGTATCCATGCTGAAACATTTAGTGTTTCAACGGTACAAAATTAAATGTTCCCTGATAAAAAACATTCAAAACAATAAAGTCTGTGGATAATATCAGGAATGCACAAACAGAGAGGCTATAGCAATATCTGGGATTGAGTTACCCAAAACAAAACCGGATTTTTCCGGTTTCATGCAGTCATATCCGGACAAACTGGTGTGGAATTCGTATGCAATGTACCGAGAAAATCACAGTATAAATGGTTTTGGAGAAAAGCAAAGGCTTTTCATAAGGCAAGTAGATAAAATATCATCGATACAAATAGAAATATCATTTTGTTTGCCGCAGTTCCTCTAGCTTTCTCCCTAGAAAATACTAATATGTAGAGCTGCTGTCTCCATGTGCAACCGGTTAGAGTTTCCAAGCACAAAATTAAATGTTCCCTGATAAAAAACATTCAAAACAATAGTGTCCGTGGATAATATAAGGAATGCACAAACGTAGAAGCTGTAGCAATATCTGGGATTGGGTTAGCCAAAACAAAACCGGATTTTTCCGGTTTCATGCAGTCATATCCGGACAAAGTGGTGTGGAATTTGTATGCAATGGACCGAGAAAATCACAGTCAAAATGGTTTTGGAGAACAGCAAAGTCTTTTCATTAGGCAAGTAGATAAAATATCATCGATAAAAACAGAAATACCATGTTGGTTTACCGCAGTTCCTCTAGCTATCTCCCTAGAAATAACGAATGTGTAGAGCTTGTGTCTCCCTGTGCAACCAATTAGTGTTTCCAAGCAAAAAATTAAATGTTACCTGATAAAAAAATTCAAAACAATATAGTCCATGGATAATATCCGGAAAACACAAACACAGAGGCTGCAGCAATATTTCGGATTGAGTTAGCCAAAACACAACCAGATATTTCTGGTTTCATCCAGTCATTTCCAGACAAAGTGGTTTAGAATTCGTATGCAATGGACCGAGAAAATCACAATAAAAATGGTTTTGGAGAAAAGCAAAGTCTTTTCGTTAGGCAAGTGCATAAAATGTCATCTATACAAACAGAAATATCATGTTGTTTGCCGCAGTTCCTCAAGCTTTCTCCCTAGAAAATGCAAATATGTAGAGCTAGTGTCTCCATGTGGAACCAATTAGTGTTTGCAAGCACAAAATTAAATGTTCCCTGATAAAAAAACATTCAAAACAATAAAGTCCGTGGATAATATCAGAAATACGCCAACACAGAGGCTGTAGAAATATCTGGGATTGAGTTAGCCAACACAAAACCGGATATTTCCGATTTCATCCAGTCATATCCGGACAAACTGATGTGGAATTCGTATGCACTGGACCGAGAAAATCACAGTAAAAATGGTTTTGGAGAAAAGCAAAGTCTTTTCGTTAGGCAATGTCATCTATACAAACAGAAATATGATGTTTGTTTGCCGCAGTTCCTCTAGCTTTCTCCGTTGAAAATACGAATATGTAGAGCAGGTGTCTCCATGCTGAAACATTTAGTGTTTCAACGGTACAAAATTAAATGTTCCCTGATAAAAAACATTCAAAACATAAAGTCTGTGGATAATATCAGGAATGCACAAACACAGAGGCTGTAGCAATATCTGGGATTGAGTTACCCAAAACAAAACCGGATTTTTCCGGTTTCATGCAGTCATATCCGGACAAACTGGTGTGGAATTCGTATGCAATGTACCGAGAAAATCACAGTATAAATGGTTTTGGAGAAAAGCAAAGGCTTTTCATAAGGCAAGTAGATAAAATATCATCGATACAAATAGAAATATCATTTTGTTTGCCGCAGTTCCTCTAGCTTTCTCCCTAGAAAATACTAATATGTAGAGCTGCTGTCTCCATGTGCAACCGGTTAGAGTTTCCAAGCACAAAATTAAATGTTCCCTGATAAAAAACATTCAATACAATAATGTCCGTGGATAATATAAGGAATACACAAACATAGAAGCTGTAGCAATATCTGGGATTGGGTTAGCCAAAACAAAACCGGATTTTTCCGGTTTCATGCAGTCATATCCGGACAAAGTGGTGTGGAATTTGTATGCAATGGACCGAGAAAATCACAGTCAAAATGGTTTTGGAGAACAGCAAAGTCTTTTCATTAGGCAAGTAGATAAAATATCATCGATAAAAACAGAAATACCATGTTGGTTTACCGCAGTTCCTCTAGCTATCTCCCTAGAAATAACGAATGTGTAGAGCTTGTGTCTCCCTGTGCAACCAATTAGTGTTTCCAAGCAAAAAATTAAATGTTACCTGATAAAAAAAATTCAAAACAATATAGTCCATGGATAATATCCGGAAAACACAAACACAGAGGCTGCAGCAATATTTCGGATTGAGTTAGCCAAAACACAACCAGATATTTCTGGTTTCATCCAGTCATTTCCAGACAAAGTGGTTTAGAATTCGTATGCAATGGACCGAGAAAATCACAATAAAAATGGTTTTGGAGAAAAGCAAAGTCTTTTCATTAGGCAAGTGCATAAAATGTCATCTATACAAACAGAAATATCATGTTGTTTGCCGCAGTTCCTCGAGCTTTCTCCCTAGAAAATGCAAATATGTAGAGCTAGTGTCTCCATGTGGAACCAATTAGTGTTTGCAAGCACAAAATTAAATGTTCCCTGATAAAAAACATTCAAAACAATAAAGTCCGTGGATAATATCAGAAATACGCCAACACAGAGGCTGTAGAAATATCTGGGATTGAGTTAGCCAACACAAAACCGGATATTTCCGATTTCATCCAGTCATATCCGGACAAACTGATGTGGAATTCGTATGCATTGGACCGAGAAAATCACAGTAAAAATGGTTTTGGAGAAAAGCAAAGTCTTTTCGTTAGGCAAGTGTACAAAATGTCATCTATACATACAGAAATATGATGTTTGTTTGCCGCAGTTCCTCTAGCTTTCTCCGTTGAAAATACGAATATGTAGAGCAGGTGTCTCCATGCTGAAACATTTAGTGTTTCAACGGTACAAAATTAAATGTTCCCTGATAAAAAACATTCAAAACAATAAAGTCTGTGGATAATATCAGGAATGCACAAACACAGAGGCTATAGCAATATCTGGGATTGAGTTACCCAAAACAAAACCGGATTTTTCCGGTTTCATGCAGTCATATCCGGACAAACTGGTGTGGAATTCGTATGCAATGTACCGAGAAAATCACAGTATAAATGGTTTTGGAGAAAAGCAAAGGCTTTTCATAAGGCAAGTAGATAAAATATCATCGATACAAATAGAAATATCATTTTGTTTGCCACAGTTCCTCTAGCTTTCTCCCTAGAAAATACTAATATGTAGAGCTGCTGTCTCCATGTGCAACCGGTTAGAGTTTCCAAGCACAAAATTAAATGTTCCCTGATAAAAAACATTCAAAACAATAGTGTCCGTGGATAATATAAGGAATGCACAAACGTAGAAGCTGTAGCAATATCTGGGATTGGGTTAGCCAAAACAAAACCGGATTTTTCCGGTTTCATGCAGTCATATCCGGACAAAGTGGTGTGGAATTTGTATGCAATGGACCGAGAAAATCACAGTCAAAATGGTTTTGGAGAACAGCAAAGTCTTTTCATTAGGCAAGTAGATAAAATATCATCGATAAAAACAGAAATACCATGTTGGTTTACCGCAGTTCCTCTAGCTATCTCCCTAGAAATAACGAATGTGTAGAGCTTGTGTCTCCCTGTGCAACCAATTAGTGTTTCCAAGCAAAAAATTAAATGTTACCTGATAAAAAAAATTCAAAACAATATAGTCCATGGATAATATCCGGAAAACACAAACACAGAGGCTGCAGCAATATTTCGGATTGAGTTAGCCAAAACACAACCAGATATTTCTGGTTTCATCCAGTCATTTCCAGACAAAGTGGTTTAGAATTCGTATGCAATGGACCGAGAAAATAAGAGTAAAAATGGTTTTGGAGAAAAGAAAAGTCTTTTCATTAGGAAAGTGCATAAAATGTCAGCTATACAAACAGATATATCATGTTTCTTTGTCAGTTCCTCTACCTTTCTTCCCAGAAAATACGAATATGTAGAGCTGTTGTCTCCATGTGGAACAATTACTGTATCCAAGCTCAAAATAAAATGTTCCCCGATAAAAAACATTCAAAACAATAAAGTCCACTGATAATATCCAGAAAAAACAAACACAGAGGCTGTAGCAACATCTGGGATTCAGGTAGCCAAACCAAAACCGGATATTTCCGGCTTCATCCAGTCATATCTGGAGAAACTCCTGTGGAATTCCTATGCAATGGACCTAAAAAATCACAGTAAAAAAGGTTTTGGAGAAAAGCAAAGTCTTTTCGTTAGGCAAGTGCATAAAATGTCATCTATACAAACAGAAATATCATGTTGTTTGCCGCAGTTCCTCAAGCTTTCTCCCTAGAAAATGCAAATATGTAGAGCTAGTGTCTCCATGTGGAACCAATTAGTGTTTGCAAGCACAAAATTAAATGTTCCCTGATAAAAAACATTCAAAACAATAAAGTCCGTGGATAATATCAGAAATACGCCAACACAGAGGCTGTAGAAATATCTGGGATTGAGTTAGCCAACACAAAACCGGATATTTCCGATTTCATCCAGTCATATCCGGACAAACTGGTGTGGAATTCGTATGCACTGGACCGAGAAAATCACAGTAAAAATGGTTTTGGAGAAAAGCAAAGTCTTTTCGTTAGGCAATGTCATCTATACAAACAGAAATATGATGTTTGTTTGCTGCAGTTCCTCTAGCTTTCTCCGTTGAAAATACGAATATGTAGAGCAGGTGTCTCCATGCTGAAACATTTAGTGTTTCAACGGTACAAAATTAAATGTTCCCTGATAAAAAACATTCAAAACAATAAAGTCTGTGGATAATATCAGGAATGCACAAACACAGAGGCTGTAGCAATATCTGGGATTGAGTTACCCAAAACAAAACCGGATTTTTCCGGTTTCATGCAGTCATATCCGGACAAACTGGTGTGGAATTAATATGCAATGTACCGAGAAAATCACAGTAAAAAAGGTTTTGGAGAAAAGCAAAGTCTTTTCGTTAGGCAAATGCATAAAATGTCATCTATACAAACAGAAATATCATGTTGTTTGCCGCAGTTCCTCAAGCTTTCTCCCTAGAAATAATGAATGTGTAGAGCTTGTGTCTCCCTGTGCAACCAATTAGTGTTTCCAAGCAAAAAATTAGATGTTACCTGATAAAAAAAAATTCAAAACAATATAGTCCATGGATAATATCCGGAAAACGCAAACACAGAGGCTGCAGCAATATTTCGGATTGAGTTAGCCAAAACACAACCAGATATTTCTGGTTTCATCCAGTCATATCCAGACAAAGTGGTTTAGAATTCGTATGCAATAGACCGAGAAAATCACAATAAAAATGGTTTTGGAGAAAAGCAAAGTCTTTTCGTTAGGCAAGTGCATAAAATGTCATCTATACAAACAGAATTAACATGTTTCTTTGCCACAGTTCCTCGAGCGTTCTCCCTAGAATATACGAATATGTAGAGCTGGTGTTCCCATGATGAACCAATTAGTGTTTCTACGGTACAAAATGAAATGCTCCCTGATAAAAACATTCAAAACAATAAAGTCCATCGAAAATATCCAGAAAACACAAACACAGAGGCTTTCACAATATTTCGGATTGAGTTAGCCAAAACACAACCGGATATTTCTGGTTTCATCCAGTCATATCTGGACAAATTGGTATTGAATTCTAATGCATGGGATCCAGAAAATCAGAGTAGAAATGGTTTTGGAGAAAAGCAAAGTCTTTTCATTAGGCAAGTGCATAAAATGTCAGCTATACAAACAGAAATATCATGTTTTTTTTTAACAGTTCCTCAGGCTTTCTACCTAGAAAATACGAATAAGTAGAGCTGGTGTCTCCAGGTGGAGCCAACTACTGTATCCAAGCTGAAAATAAAATGTTCCCCTTTAAAAAACATTCAAAACAATAAAGTCCATTGATAATATCCAGAAAAAAGAAACAGAGAGGCTGTAGCAATATCTGGAATTCAGTTTTCCAAACCAAAACCGGATATTTCCGGTTTCATCCAGTCATATCCGGAGAAACTCCTGTGGAATTCCTATGCAATGGAACGAGAAAACCACAGTAAAAAAGTTTTGGAGGAAAGCAAAATATTTTCGTTAGGCAAGTGCATAAAATGTCATCTAGACAAACAGAAATATCATGTTGTTTGCCACAGTTCCTCGAGATTTCTCCAAGAAAATACAAATATGTAGAGCTACTGTCTCCATGTGGAACCAATTAGTGTTTCAACGGTACAAAATTAAATGTTCCCTGATAAAAAACATTCAAAAAAATAAAGTCCGTGGATAATAACAGGAATACACAAACACAGAGGCTGTAGCAATATCTGGGATTGAGTTAGCCAAAACAAAAACGGATATTTCCGGTTTCATCCAGTCATATCCGGACAAAGAGGTGTGGAATTGGTATGCAATGGGCTGAGAAAATCAGAATAAAAATGGTTTTGGAGAAAAGAAAAGTCTTTTCATTAGGAAAGTGCATAAAATGTCATCAGTACAAATAGAAATATCAAGTTTGTTTTCCGCAGTTCCTCTAGCTTTCTACCTAGGAAATACGAATCTGTAGAGCTGCTGTCCCCATGATGAACCAATTAGTGTTTCCAAGCTCAAAATAAAATGATCCCTGATAAAAACATTCAAAACAATAAAGTCCAACGATAATATCAAGCAAAAACAAACAGAGAGGTTTTCAAAATATTTCGAATTGAGTTAGCCTAAATACAACCCAATATTTCTGGTTTCATCCAGTCATATCCGGACAAACTGGTGTGGAATTACTATGCAATGGACTGAGAAAATCATAGTAAAAAAGATTTTGGAGAAAAGCAAAGTCTTTTCCTTAGGCAACTGCATAAAATGTCATCTATATAAACAGAAATATCATGTTTATTTGCCACAGTTCCTCTAGCTTTCTACCTAGGAAATACGAATATGTAGAGCTGGTGTCTCCATGTGGAACCAATTACTGTATGCAAGCTCAAAATAAAATGTTCCCCGATAAAAAACATTCAATACAATAAAGTACATTGATAATATCCGGAAAACACAGAGAGGCTGTAGCAATATCTGGGATTGAGTTAGCCAAAACAAAACTGGATATTTCCGGTTTCATCCAGTCATATCCGGACAAATTGGTGTGGAATTAGTATGCAATAGACCGAGAAAATCACAGTAAAAATGGTTTTGGAGAAAGCAGTCTTTTCGTTAGGCAAGTGCATAAAATGTCATCTACACATCCATAAATATCATGTTTGCCACAGAAATATCATGTTTGTTTGCCACAGTTCCTCTAGCTTTCTCCCTAGACAATACGAATGTGTAGAGCTGGTGTCCCCAAGATGAACCAATTACTGTTTCAAGGGCAGAAAATTAAATGTTCCATGTGGAACCAATTACTGTATCCAAATCAAAATAAAATGTTCCCCGATAAAAAACATTCAAAACAATAAAGTCCATTGATAATATCCAGAAAACACAAATACAGAGGCTGTAGCAATATCCAGGATTCAGTTAGCCAAAAAAAACCGGATATTTCCGTTTTCATACACTCATATCCGGAAAAATTCCTGTGGAATTCCAATGCAATGGACCGAGAAAATCACAATAAAAATGGTTTTGGAGAAAAGCAAAGTCTTTTCGTTAGGCAAGTGCATTAAATGTCATCTACACATCCATAAATATCATGTTTGTTTGCAGCAGTTCCTCTAGCTATCTCCCTAGAAATTACGAATCTGTAGAGCTGGTGTCTCCAAGTGGAACCAATTAGTGTTTCCAAGCACAAAATTAAATGTTCCCTGATAAAAAACATTCAAAAAAATAAAGTCCATGGATAACATCAGGAACACACAAACACAGAGGCTGTAGCAATATCTGGGAGTGAGTTAGAAAAAAAAAAACGGATATTTCCGGTTTCATTCAGTCATATCCGGACAAACTGGTGTGGAATTGGTATGCAATGGACCGAGAAAATTACAGTAAAAATGGTTTTGGAGAAAAGCAAAGTCTTTTCGTTAGGCAAGTGCATAAAATGTCATCTATACAAACAGAAATATCACGTATGTTTGCCGCAGTTCCTCTAGCTTTCTCCCTAGAAAATACAAATGTGTAGAGCTGGTCTCTCCAGGTGGAACCAATTACTGTACCAAGCTCAAAATAAAATGTTCCCCGATCAAAAACCTTCAAAACAATAAAGTCCATTGATAATATCCAGAAAACACAAACACAGAGGCTATAGCAATATCCAGGATTCAGTTAGCCAAAACAAAACCGGATATTTCCAGTTTCATACAGTCATATCCGGAGAAACTCCTGTGGAATTCGTATGGAATGGACCGAGAAAATCACATTAAAAATGGTTTTGAAGAAAAGCAGTCTTTTCGTAAGGAAAGTGCATAAAATATCATCTATACAAACAGAAATATGATATTTGTTTGCCGCAGTTCCTCTAGGTTTCTCTGTTGAAAATACGAATGTGTAGAGCTGGTGTCTCCATGCTGAAACATTTAGTGTTTCAACGGTACAAAATTAAATGTTCCCTGTTAAAAAACATTCAAAACAATAAAGTCTGTGGAAAATATCAGGAATGCACAAACACAGAGGCTGTAGCAATATCTGGGATTGAGTTACCCAAAACAAAACCGGATTTTTCCGGTTTCATGCAGTCATATCCGGACAAACTGGTGTGGAATTCGTATGCAATGGACCGAGAAAATCACAGTCAAAATGGTTTTGGAGAAAAGCAAAGTCTTTTCGTTAGGCAAGTGCATTAAATGTCATCTACACATCCATAAATATCATGTTTGCCACAGTTCCTCTAGCTTTCTCTGTTGAAAATACGAATGTGTAGAGCTGGTGTCTCCATGCTGAAACATTTAGTGTTTCAACGGTACAAAATTAAATGTTCCCTGATAAAAAACATTCAAAACAATAAAGTCTGTGGAAAATATCAGGAATGCACAAACACAGAGGCTATAGCAATATCTGGGATTGAGTTACCCAAAACAAAACCGGATTTTTCCGGTTTCATGCAGTCATATCCGGACAAACTGGTGTGGAATTCGTATGCAATGGACCGAGAAAATCACAGTCAAAATGGTTTTGGAGAAAAGCAAAGTCTTTTCGTTAGGCAAGTGCATTAAATGTCATCTACACATCCATAAATATCATGTTTGCCACAGTTCCTCTAGCTTTCTCACTAGAAAATACGAATGTGTAGAGCTGGTGTCTCCATGTGGAACCAATTAGTGTTTCTATGGTACAAAATTAAATGTTCCCTGATAAAAACATTAAAAACAATAAAGTCCGTCGATAATATCCAGAAAACACAAACACAGAGGCTTTCACAATATTTCGGATTGAGTTAGCCAAAAGACAACCAGATATTTCTGGTTTCATCCAGTCATATCCAGACAAAGTGGTTTGGAATTCGTATGCAATGCACTGAGAAAATCACAGAACAATTGGTTTTAGAGAAAAGCAGTCTTTTCGTTAGGCAAGTGCATAAAATGTCATCTATACAAACAGAAATATCATCTTTGTTTGCCTCAGTTCCTGTAGCTGTCTCCCTAGAAATTACGAATGTGTAGAGCTGGTGTCTCCATGTGGAACCAATTTGTGTTTCCAAGCACAAAATTAAATGTTCCATGAAAAAAAAAATTCAAAACAATAAAGTCCATGGATAATTTCAGGAATACACAAAACAGAGGCTGTAGCAGTATCTGGGATTGAGTTAGCCAAAACTAAACCGGATATTTCTGGTTTCATACAGTCATATCCGGAGAAACTCCTGTGGAATTCACATGGAATAGATCGAGAAAATCACAGTAAAAATGGTTTTGGAGAAAAGCAAAGTCTTTTCGTTAGGCAAGTGCATAAAATATCATCTATACAAACAGAAATATGATATTTGTTTGCCGCAGTTCCTCTAGCTTTCTCTGTTGAAAATACGAATGTGTAGAGCTGGTGGCTCCATGCTGAAACATTTAGTGTTTCAACGGTACAAAATTAAATGTTCCCTGATAAAAACATTCAAAACAATAAAATCTGTGGAAAATATCAGGAATGCACAAACACAGAGGCTGTAGCAATATCTGGGATTGAGTTTCCCAAAACAAAACCGGATTTTTCCGGTTTCATGCAGTCATATCCGGACAAACTGGTGTGGAATTCGTATGCAATGGACCGAGAAAATCACAGTCAAAATGGTTTTGGAGAAAAGCAAAGTCTTTTCTTTAGGCAAGTGCATTAAATGTCATCTACACATCCATAAATATCATGTTTGCCACAGTTCCTCTAGCTTTCTCTGTTGAAAATGCGAATGTGTAGAGCTGGTGTCTCCATGCTGAAACATTTAGTGTTTCAACGGTACAAAATTAAATGTTCCCTGATAAAAAACATTCAAAACAATAAAGTCTGTGGAAAATATCAGGAATGCACAAACACAGAGGCTATAGCAATATCTGGGTTGAGTTACCCAAAACAAAACCGGATTTTTCCGGTTTCATGCAGTCATATCCGGACAAACTGGTGTGGAATTCGTATGCAATGGACCGAGAAAATCACAGTCAAAATGGTTTTGGAGAAAAGCAAAGTCTTTTCGTTAGGCAAGTGCATTAAATGTCATCTACACATCCATAAATATCATGTTTGCCACAGTTCCTCTAGCTTTCTCACTAGAAAATACGAATGTGTAGAGCTGGTGTCTCCATGTGGAACCAATTAGTGTTTCTATGGTACAAAATTAAATGTTCCCTGATAAAAACATTAAAAACAATAAAGTCCGTCGATAATATCCAGAAAACACAAACACAGAGGCTTTCACAATATTTCGGATTGAGTTAGCCAAAAGACAACCAGATATTTCTGGTTTCATCCAGTCATATCCAGACAAAGTGGTTTGGAATTTGTATGCAATGCACCGAGAAAATCACAGAACAATTGGTTTTAGAGAAAAGCAGTCTTTTCGTTAGGCAAGTGCATAAAATGTCATCTATACAAACAGAAATATCATCTTTGTTTGCCTCAGTTCCTGTAGCTGTCTCCCTAGAAATTACGAATGTGTAGAGCTGGTGTCTCCATGTGGAACCAATTTGTGTTTCCAAGCACAAAATTAAATGTTCCATGAAAAAAAAAACATTCAAAACAATAAAGTCCATGGATAATTTCAGGAATACACAAAACAGAGGCTGTAGCAGTATCTGGGATTGAGTTAGCCAAAACTAAACCGGATATTTCTGGTTTCATACAGTCATATCCGGAGAAACTCCTGTGGAATTCACATGGAATAGATCGAGAAAATCACAGTAAAAATGGTTTTGGAGAAAAGCAAAGTCTTTTCGTTAGGCAAATGCATAAAATATCATCTATACAAACAGAAATATTATGTTGGTTAGCCGCAGTTCCTCTAGCTTTCTCTGTTGAAAATACAAATGTGTAGAGCTGGTGTCTCCATGCTGAAACATTTAGTGTTTCAACGGTACAAAATTAAATGTTCCCTGATAAAAAAACATTCAAAACAATAAACTCTGTGGAAAATAGCAGGAATGCACAAACACAGAGGGTGTAGCAATATCTGGGATTCAGTTAGCCAAAACAAAACTGGATATTTCCGGTTTCATCCAGTCATATCCGGACAAATTGGTGTGGAATTAGTATGCAATAGACCGAGAGATCACAGTACAAATGGTTTTGGAGAAAGCAAAGTCTTTTCGTTAGGCAAGTGCATAAAATGTCATCAATACACACAGAAATATCATGTTTGTTTGCCACAGTTCCTCTAGCTTTCTCCCTAGACAATAAGAATGTGTAGAGCTGGTGTCCCCATGATGAACCAATTAGTGTTTGAATGGTACAAAATGAAATGTTCCCTGATAAAAACTTTCAAAACCATAAAGTCCATCGATAATATTCAGAAAACACAAACACAGAGGCATTCACAATATTTCGGATTGAGTTAGCCAAAACACAACCAGATATTTCTGGTTTCTTCCAATCATATCCGGACAAAGTGGTTTGGAATTCGTATGCAATGGACCGAGAAAATCACAGCAAAAATGGTTTTGGAGAAAAGCAAAGTCTTTTCGTTAGGCAAGTGCATAAAATGTCATCTATACAAACAGAAATATCACGTATGTTTGCCGCAGTTCCTCTAGCTTTCTCCCTAGAAAATACAAATGTGTAGAGCTTGTCTCTAGGTGGAACCAATTACTGTACCAAGCTCAAAATAAAATGTTCCCCGATCAAAAACCTTCAAAACAAAAAAGTCCACTGATAATATCCAGAAAACACAAACACAGAGGCTGTAGCAATATCCAGGATTCAGTTAGCCAAAACAAAACCGGATATTTCCAGTTTCATACAGTCATATCCGGAGAAACTCCTGTGGAATTCGTATGGAATGGACCGAGAAAATCACAGTAAAAATGGTTTTGGAGAAAAGCAAAGTCTTTTCGTAAGGCAAGTGCATAAAATATCATCTATACAAACAGAAATATTATGTTGGTTTGCCGCAGTTCCTCTAGCTTTCTCTGTTGAAAATACGAATGTGTAGAGCTGGTGGCTCCATGCTGAAACATTTAGTGTTTCAACGGTACAAAATTAAATGTTCCCTGATAAAAAACATTCAAAACAATAAAGTCTGTGGAAAATATCAGGAACGCACAAACACAGAGGCTGTAGCAATATCTGGGATTGAGTTACCCAAAACAAAACCGGATTTTTCCGGTTTCATGCAGTCATATCCGGACAAACTGGTGTGGAATTCGTATGCAATGGACTGAGAAAATCACAGTCAAAATGGTTTTGGAGAAAAGCAAAGTCTTTTCGTTAGGCAAGTGCATTAAATGTCATCTACACATCCATAAATATCATGTTTGCCACAGTTCCTCTAGCTTTCTCACTAGAAAATACGAATGTGTAGAGCTGGTGTCTCCATGTGGAACCAATTAGTGTTTCTATGGTACAAAATTAAATGTTCCCTGATAAAAACATTAAAAACAATAAAGTCCGTCGATAATATCCAGAAAACACAAACACAGAGGCTTTCACAATATTTCGGATTGAGTTAGCCAAAAGACAACCAGATATTTCTGGTTTCATCCAGTCATATCCAGACAAAGTGGTTTGGAATTTGTATGCAATGCACCGAGAAAATCACAGAACAATTCGTTTTAGAGAAAAGCAAAGTCTTTTCGTTAGGCAAGTGCATAAAATGTCATCTATACAAACAGAAATATCATCTTTGTTTGCCTCAGTTCCTGTAGCTGTCTCCCTAGAAATTACGAATGTGTAGAGCTGGTGTCTCCATGTGGAACCAATTTGTGTTTCCAAGCACAAAATTAAATGTTCCATGAAAAAAAAAACATTCAAAACAATAAAGTCCATGGATAATTTCAGGAATACACAAAACAGAGGCTGTAGCAGTATCTGGGATTGAGTTAGCCAAAACTAAACCGGATATTTCTGGTTTCATACAGTCATATCCGGAGAAACTCCTGTGGAATTCACATGGAATAGATCGAGAAAATCACAGTAAAAATGGTTTTGGAGAAAAGCAAAGTCTTTTCGTTAGGCAAATGCATAAAATATCATCTATACAAACAGAAATATTATGTTGGTTAGCCGCAGTTCCTCTAGCTTTCTCTGTTGAAAATACAAATGTGTAGAGCTGGTGTCTCCATGCTGAAACATTTAGTGTTTCAACGGTACAAAATTAAATGTTCCCTGATAAAAAAACATTCAAAACAATAAACTCTGTGGAAAATAGCAGGAATGCACAAACACAGAGGGTGTAGCAATATCTGGGATTCAGTTAGCCAAAACAAAACTGGATATTTCCGGTTTCATCCAGTCATATCCGGACAAATTGGTGTGGAATTAGTATGCAATAGACCGAGAGATCACAGTACAAATGGTTTTGGAGAAAGCAAAGTCTTTTCGTTAGGCAAGTGCATAAAATGTCATCAATACACACAGAAATATCATGTTTGTTTGCCACAGTTCCTCTAGCTTTCTCCCTAGACAATAAGAATGTGTAGAGCTGGTGTCCCCATGATGAACCAATTAGTGTTTGAATGGTACAAAATGAAATGTTCCCTGATAAAAACTTTCAAAACCATAAAGTCCATCGATAATATTCAGAAAACACAAACACAGAGGCATTCACAATATTTCGGATTGAGTTAGCCAAAACACAACCAGATATTTCTGGTTTCTTCCAATCATATCCGGACAAAGTGGTTTGGAATTCGTATGCAATGGACCGAGAAAATCACAGCAAAAATGGTTTTGGAGAAAAGCAAAGTCTTTTCGTTAGGCAAGTGCATAAAATGTCATCTATACAAACAGAAATATCACGTATGTTTGCCGCAGTTCCTCTAGCTTTCTCCCTAGAAAATACAAATGTGTAGAGCTTGTCTCTAGGTGGAACCAATTACTGTACCAAGCTCAAAATAAAATGTTCCCCGATCAAAAACCTTCAAAACAAAAAAGTCCACTGATAATATCCAGAAAACACAAACACAGAGGCTGTAGCAATATCCAGGATTCAGTTAGCCAAAACAAAACCGGATATTTCCAGTTTCATACAGTCATATCCGGAGAAACTCCTGTGGAATTCGTATGGAATGGACCGAGAAAATCACAGTAAAAATGGTTTTGGAGAAAAGCAAAGTCTTTTCGTAAGGCAAGTGCATAAAATATCATCTATACAAACAGAAATATTATGTTGGTTTGCCGCAGTTCCTCTAGCTTTCTCTGTTGAAAATACGAATGTGTAGAGCTGGTGGCTCCATGCTGAAACATTTAGTGTTTCAACGGTACAAAATTAAATGTTCCCTGATAAAAAACATTCAAAACAATAAAGTCTGTGGAAAATATCAGGAACGCACAAACACAGAGGCTGTAGCAATATCTGGGATTGAGTTACCCAAAACAAAACCGGATTTTTCCGGTTTCATGCAGTCATATCCGGACAAACTGGTGTGGAATTCGTATGCAATGGACTGAGAAAATCACAGTCAAAATGGTTTTGGAGAAAAGCAAAGTCTTTTCGTTAGGCAAGTGCATTAAATGTCATCTACACATCCATAAATATCATGTTTGCCACAGTTCCTCTAGCTTTCTCACTAGAAAATACGAATGTGTAGAGCTGGTGTCTCCATGTGGAACCAATTAGTGTTTCTATGGTACAAAATTAAATGTTCCCTGATAAAAACATTAAAAACAATAAAGTCCGTCGATAATATCCAGAAAACACAAACACAGAGGCTTTCACAATATTTCGGATTGAGTTAGCCAAAAGACAACCAGATATTTCTGGTTTCATCCAGTCATATCCAGACAAAGTGGTTTGGAATTTGTATGCAATGCACCGAGAAAATCACAGAACAATTCGTTTTAGAGAAAAGCAAAGTCTTTTCGTTAGGCAAGTGCATAAAATGTCATCTATACAAACAGAAATATCATCTTTGTTTGCCTCAGTTCCTGTAGCTGTCTCCCTAGAAATTACGAATGTGTAGAGCTGGTGTCTCCATGTGGAACCAATTTGTGTTTCCAAGCACAAAATTAAATGTTCCATGAAAAAAAAAACATTCAAAACAATAAAGTCCATGGATAATTTCAGGAATACACAAAACAGAGGCTGTAGCAGTATCTGGGATTGAGTTAGCCAAAACTAAACCGGATATTTCTGGTTTCATACAGTCATATCCGGAGAAACTCCTGTGGAATTTGCATGCAGTGGACCGAAAAAATCACAGTAAAAATGGTTTTGGAGAAAAGCAAAGTCTTTTCGTTAGGCAAGTGCATAAAATATCATCTATACAAACAGAAATATTATGTTGTTTTGCCGCAGTTCCTCTAGCTTTCTCTGTTGAAAATACGAATGTGTAGAGCTGGTGTCTCCATGCTGAAACATTTAGTGTTTCAACGGTACAAAATTAAATGTTCCCTGTTAAAAAACATTCAAAACAATAAAGTCTGTGGAAAATATCAGGAATGCACAAACACAGACGCTGTAGCAATATCTGGGATTGAGTTACCCAAAACCAAACCGGATTTTTCCGGTTTCATGCAGTCATATCTGGAAAAAGTGGTGTGGAATTTGTATGCAATGGACTGAGAAAATCAGAGTACAAATGGTTTTGGAGAAAAGCAAAGTCTTTTCGTTAGGCAAGTGCATAAAATGTCATCTATACAATCAGAAATATCATGTTTGTTTGCCGCATTTCCTCTACCTTTCTACCTAGAAAATAATAATACGTCGAGCTGGTGTCTCCATGTGAAACCAATACTGTATCCAAGCTCAAAATAAAATGTTCCCCGATAAAAAACATTCAAAACAATAAAATCCATTGATAATATCCAGAAAAAACAAACACAGAAGCTGTAGCAATATCTGGGATTCAGTTAGCCAAATCCAACCGGATATTTCTGGTTTCATCCACTAATATCCGGAGAAACTCCTGTGGAATTCGTATGCAATGGACCGAGAAAATCATAGTAAAAATGATTTTGGAGAAAAGCAAAGTCTTTTCGTTAGGCAAGTGCATAAAATGTCATCTATACAAACATAAATATCATGTTTGTTTGCCACAGTTCCTCTACTTTCTCCCTAGACAATACGAATGTGTAGAGCTGGTGTCCCCATGATGAACCAATTAGTGTTTCAATGGTACAAAATGAAATGTTCCCTGATAAAAACTTTCAAAACCATAAAGTCCATCGATAATATTCAGAAAACACAAACACAGAGGCATTCACAATATTTCGGATTGAGTTAGCCAAAACACAACCAGATATTTCTGGTTTCTTCCAATCATATCCGGACAAAGTGGTTTGGAATTCGTATGCAATGGACCGAGAAAATCACAGTAAAAATGGTTTTGGAGAAAAGCAAAGTCTTTTCGTTAGGCAAGTGCATAAAATGTCATCTATACAAACAGAAATATCACGTATGTTTGCCGCAGTTCCTCTAGCTTTCTCCCTAGAAAATACAAATGTGTAGAGCTTGTCTCTAGGTGGAACCAATTACTGTACCAAGCTCAAAATAAAATGTTCCCCGATCAAAAACCTTCAAAACAAAAAAGTCCACTGATAATATCCAGAAAACACAAACACAGAGGCTGTAGCAATATCCAGGATTCAGTTAGCCAAAACAAAACCGGATATTTCCAGTTTCATACAGTCATATCCGGAGAAACTCCTGTGGAATTCGTATGGAATGGACCGAGAAAATCACAGTAAAAATGGTTTTGGAGAAAAGCAGTCTTTTCGTAAGGCAAGTGCATAAAATATCATCTATACAAACAGAAATATTATGTTGGTTTGCCGCAGTTCCTCTAGCTTTCTCTGTTGAAAATACGAATGTGTAGAGCTGGTGGCTCCATGCTGAAACATTTAGTGTTTCAACGGTACAAAATTAAATGTTCCCTGATAAAAAACATTCAAAACAATAAAGTCTGTGGAAAATATCAGGAACGCACAAACACAGAGGCTGTAGCAATATCTGGGATTGAGTTACCCAAAACAAAACCGGATTTTTCCGGTTTCATGCAGTCATATCCGGACAAACTGGTGTGGAATTCGTATGCAATGGACCGAGAAAATCACAGTCAAAATGGTTTTGGAGAAAAGCAAAGTCTTTTCGTTAGGCAAGTGCATTAAATGTCATCTACACATCCATAAATATCATGTTTGCCACAGTTCCTCTAGCTTTCTCACTAGAAAATACGAATGTGTAGAGCTGGTGTCTCCATGTGGAACCAATTAGTGTTTCTATGGTACAAAATTAAATGTTCCCTGATAAAAACATTAAAAACAATAAAGTCCATCGATAATATCCAGAAAACACAAACACAGAGGCTTTCACAATATTTCGGATTGAGTTAGCCAAAAGACAACCAGATATTTCTGGTTTCATCCAGTCATATCCAGACAAAGTGGTTTGGAATTCGTATGCAATGCACCGAGAAAATCACAGAACAATTGGTTTTAGAGAAAAGCAAAGTCTTTTCGTTAGGCAAGTGCATAAAATGTCATCTATACAAACAGAAATATCATCTTTGTTTGCCTCAGTTCCTGTAGCTGTCTCCCTAGAAATTACGAATGTGTAGAGCTGGTGTCTCCATGTGGAACCAATTTGTGTTTCCAAGCACAAAATTAAATGTTCCATGAAAAAAAAACATTCAAAACAATAAAGTCCATGGATAATTTCAGGAATACACAAAACAGAGGCTGTAGCAGTATCTGGGATTGAGTTAGCAAAAACTAAACCGGATATTTCTGGTTTCATACAGTCATATCCGGAGAAACTCCTGTGGAATTCACATGGAATAGATCGAGAAAATCACAGTAAAAATGGTTTTGGAGAAAAGCAAAGTCTTTTCGTTAGGCAAATGCATAAAATATCATCTATACAAACAGAAATATTATGTTGGTTAGCCGCAGTTCCTCTAGCTTTCTCTGTTGAAAATACAAATGTGTAGAGCTGGTGTCTCCATGCTGAAACATTTAGTGTTTCAACGGTACAAAATTAAATGTTCCCTGATAAAAAAACATTCAAAACAATAAACTCTGTGGAAAATAGCAGGAATGCACAAACACAGAGGGTGTAGCAATATCTGGGATTCAGTTAGCCAAAACAAAACTGGATATTTCCGGTTTCATCCAGTCATATCCGGACAAATTGGTGTGGAATTAGTATGCAATAGACCGAGAGATCACAGTACAAATGGTTTTGGAGAAAGCAAAGTCTTTTCGTTAGGCAAGTGCATAAAATGTCATCAATACACACAGAAATATCATGTTTGTTTGCCACAGTTCCTCTAGCTTTCTCCCTAGACAATAAGAATGTGTAGAGCTGGTGTCCCCATGATGAACCAATTAGTGTTTGAATGGTACAAAATGAAATGTTCCCTGATAAAAACTTTCAAAACCATAAAGTCCATCGATAATATTCAGAAAACACAAACACAGAGGCATTCACAATATTTCGGATTGAGTTAGCCAAAACACAACCAGATATTTCTGGTTTCTTCCAATCATATCCGGACAAAGTGGTTTGGAATTCGTATGCAATGGACCGAGAAAATCACAGCAAAAATGGTTTTGGAGAAAAGCAAAGTCTTTTCGTTAGGCAAGTGCATAAAATGTCATCTATACAAACAGAAATATCACGTATGTTTGCCGCAGTTCCTCTAGCTTTCTCCCTAGAAAATACAAATGTGTAGAGCTTGTCTCTAGGTGGAACCAATTACTGTACCAAGCTCAAAATAAAATGTTCCCCGATCAAAAACCTTCAAAACAAAAAAGTCCACTGATAATATCCAGAAAACACAAACACAGAGGCTGTAGCAATATCCAGGATTCAGTTAGCCAAAACAAAACCGGATATTTCCAGTTTCATACAGTCATATCCGGAGAAACTCCTGTGGAATTCGTATGGAATGGACCGAGGAAATCACAGTAAAAATGGTTTTGGAGAAAAGCAAAGTCTTTTCGTAAGGCAAGTGCATAAAATATCATCTATACAAACAGAAATATTATGTTGGTTTGCCGCAGTTCCTCTAGCTTTCTCTGTTGAAAATACGAATGTGTAGAGCTGGTGGCTCCATGCTGAAACATTTAGTGTTTCAACGGTACAAAATTAAATGTTCCCTGATAAAAAACATTCAAAACAATAAAGTCTGTGGAAAATATCAGGAACGCACAAACACAGAGGCTGTAGCAATATCTGGGATTGAGTTACCCAAAACAAAACCGGATTTTTCCGGTTTCATGCAGTCATATCCGGACAAACTGGTGTGGAATTCGTATGCAATGGACTGAGAAAATCACAGTCAAAATGGTTTTGGAGAAAAGCAAAGTCTTTTCGTTAGGCAAGTGCATTAAATGTCATCTACACATCCATAAATATCATGTTTGCCACAGTTCCTCTAGCTTTCTCACTAGAAAATACGAATGTGTAGAGCTGGTGTCTCCATGTGGAACCAATTAGTGTTTCTATGGTACAAAATTAAATGTTCCCTGATAAAAACATTAAAAACAATAAAGTCCGTCGATAATATCCAGAAAACACAAACACAGAGGCTTTCACAATATTTCGGATTGAGTTAGCCAAAAGACAACCAGATATTTCTGGTTTCATCCAGTCATATCCAGACAAAGTGGTTTGGAATTTGTATGCAATGCACCGAGAAAATCACAGAACAATTCGTTTTAGAGAAAAGCAAAGTCTTTTCGTTAGGCAAGTGCATAAAATGTCATCTATACAAACAGAAATATCATCTTTGTTTGCCTCAGTTCCTGTAGCTGTCTCCCTAGAAATTACGAATGTGTAGAGCTGGTGTCTCCATGTGGAACCAATTTGTGTTTCCAAGCACAAAATTAAATGTTCCATGAAAAAAAAAACATTCAAAACAATAAAGTCCATGGATAATTTCAGGAATACACAAAACAGAGGCTGTAGCAGTATCTGGGATTGAGTTAGCCAAAACTAAACCGGATATTTCTGGTTTCATACAGTCATATCCGGAGAAACTCCTGTGGAATTTGCATGCAGTGGACCGAAAAAATCACAGTAAAAATGGTTTTGGAGAAAAGCAAAGTCTTTTCGTTAGGCAAGTGCATAAAATATCATCTATACAAACAGAAATATTATGTTGTTTTGCCGCAGTTCCTCTAGCTTTCTCTGTTGAAAATACGAATGTGTAGAGCTGGTGGCTCCATGCTGAAACATTTAGTGTTTCAACGGTACAAAATTAAATGTTCCCTGTTAAAAAACATTCAAAACAATAAAGTCTGTGGAAAATATCAGGAATGCACAAACACAGACGCTGTAGCAATATCTGGGATTGAGTTACCCAAAACCAAACCGGATTTTTCCGGTTTCATGCAGTCATATCTGGAAAAAGTGGTGTGGAATTTGTATGCAATGGACTGAGAAAATCAGAGTACAAATGGTTTTGGAGAAAAGCAAAGTCTTTTCGTTAGGCAAGTGCATAAAATGTCATCTATACAATCAGAAATATCATGTTTGTTTGCCGCATTTCCTCTACCTTTCTACCTAGAAAATAATAATACGTCGAGCTGGTGTCTCCATGTGAAACCAATACTGTATCCAAGCTCAAAATAAAATGTTCCCCGATAAAAAACATTCAAAACAATAAAATCCATTGATAATATCCAGAAAAAACAAACACAGAAGCTGTAGCAATATCTGGGATTCAGTTAGCCAAATCCAACCGGATATTTCTGGTTTCATCCACTAATATCCGGAGAAACTCCTGTGGAATTCGTATGCAATGGACCGAGAAAATCATAGTAAAAATGATTTTGGAGAAAAGCAAAGTCTTTTCGTTAGGCAAGTGCATAAAATGTCATCTATACAAACATAAATATCATGTTTGTTTGCCACAGTTCCTCTACTTTCTCCCTAGACAATACGAATGTGTAGAGCTGGTGTCCCCATGATGAACCAATTAGTGTTTCAATGGTACAAAATGAAATGTTCCCTGATAAAAACTTTCAAAACCATAAAGTCCATCGATAATATTCAGAAAACACAAACACAGAGGCATTCACAATATTTCGGATTGAGTTAGCCAAAACACAACCAGATATTTCTGGTTTCTTCCAATCATATCCGGACAAAGTGGTTTGGAATTCGTATGCAATGGACCGAGAAAATCACAGTAAAAATGGTTTTGGAGAAAAGCAAAGTCTTTTCGTTAGGCAAGTGCATAAAATGTCATCTATACAAACAGAAATATCACGTATGTTTGCCGCAGTTCCTCTAGCTTTCTCCCTAGAAAATACAAATGTGTAGAGCTTGTCTCTAGGTGGAACCAATTACTGTACCAAGCTCAAAATAAAATGTTCCCCGATCAAAAACCTTCAAAACAAAAAAGTCCACTGATAATATCCAGAAAACACAAACACAGAGGCTGTAGCAATATCCAGGATTCAGTTAGCCAAAACAAAACCGGATATTTCCAGTTTCATACAGTCATATCCGGAGAAACTCCTGTGGAATTCGTATGGAATGGACCGAGAAAATCACAGTAAAAATGGTTTTGGAGAAAAGCAGTCTTTTCGTAAGGCAAGTGCATAAAATATCATCTATACAAACAGAAATATTATGTTGGTTTGCCGCAGTTCCTCTAGCTTTCTCTGTTGAAAATACGAATGTGTAGAGCTGGTGGCTCCATGCTGAAACATTTAGTGTTTCAACGGTACAAAATTAAATGTTCCCTGATAAAAAACATTCAAAACAATAAAGTCTGTGGAAAATATCAGGAACGCACAAACACAGAGGCTGTAGCAATATCTGGGATTGAGTTACCCAAAACAAAACCGGATTTTTCCGGTTTCATGCAGTCATATCCGGACAAACTGGTGTGGAATTCGTATGCAATGGACCGAGAAAATCACAGTCAAAATGGTTTTGGAGAAAAGCAAAGTCTTTTCGTTAGGCAAGTGCATTAAATGTCATCTACACATCCATAAATATCATGTTTGCCACAGTTCCTCTAGCTTTCTCACTAGAAAATACGAATGTGTAGAGCTGGTGTCTCCATGTGGAACCAATTAGTGTTTCTATGGTACAAAATTAAATGTTCCCTGATAAAAACATTAAAAACAATAAAGTCCATCGATAATATCCAGAAAACACAAACACAGAGGCTTTCACAATATTTCGGATTGAGTTAGCCAAAAGACAACCAGATATTTCTGGTTTCATCCAGTCATATCCAGACAAAGTGGTTTGGAATTCGTATGCAATGCACCGAGAAAATCACAGAACAATTGGTTTTAGAGAAAAGCAAAGTCTTTTCGTTAGGCAAGTGCATAAAATGTCATCTATACAAACAGAAATATCATCTTTGTTTGCCTCAGTTCCTGTAGCTGTCTCCCTAGAAATTACGAATGTGTAGAGCTGGTGTCTCCATGTGGAACCAATTTGTGTTTCCAAGCACAAAATTAAATGTTCCATGAAAAAAAAACATTCAAAACAATAAAGTCCATGGATAATTTCAGGAATACACAAAACAGAGGCTGTAGCAGTATCTGGGATTGAGTTAGCAAAAACTAAACCGGATATTTCTGGTTTCATACAGTCATATCCGGAGAAACTCCTGTGGAATTCGCATGCAGTGGACCGAAAAAATCACAGTAAAAATGGTTTTGGAGAAAAGCAAAGTCTTTTCGTTAGGCAAGTGCATAAAATATCATCTATACAAACAGAAATATTATGTTGGTTTGCCGCAGTTCCTCTAGCTTTCTCTGTTGAAAATACGAATGTGTAGAGCTGGTGTCTCCATGCTGAAACATTTAGTGTTTCAACGGTACAAAATTAAATGTTCCCTGTTAAAAAACATTCAAAACAATAAAGTCTGTGGAAAATATCAGGAATGCACAAACACAGACGCTGTAGCAATATTCTGGGATTGAGTTACCCAAAACCAAACCGGATTTTTCCGGTTTCATGCAGTCATATCTGGAAAAAGTGGTGTGGAATTTGTATGCAATGGACTGAGAAAATCAGAGTACAAATGGTTTTGGAGAAAAGCAAAGTCTTTTCGTTAGGCAAGTGCATAAAATGTCATCTATACAATCAGAAATATCATGTTTGTTTGCCGCATTTCCTCTACCTTTCTACCTAGAAAATAATAATACGTCGAGCTGGTGTCTCCATGTGAAACCAATACTGTATCCAAGCTCAAAATAAAATGTTCCCCGATAAAAAACATTCAAAACAATAAAATCCATTGATAATATCCAGAAAAAACAAACACAGAAGCTGTAGCAATATCTGGGATTCAGTTAGCCAAATCCAACCGGATATTTCTGGTTTCATCCACTAATATCCGGAGAAACTCCTGTGGAATTCGTATGCAATGGACCGAGAAAATCATAGTAAAAATGATTTTGGAGAAAAGCAAAGTCTTTTCGTTAGGCAAGTGCATAAAATGTCATCTATACAAACAGAAATATCATGTTGTTTGCTGCAGTTCATCTAGCTTTCACTAGAAAATACGAATGTGTAGAGCTGGTGTCTCCATGTGGAACCAATTAGTGATTCTAAGCACAAAATTAAATGTTCCCGGATGAGAAACATTCAAAATGAAAAATTCCGTGCATAATAACAGGAATACACTAACACAGAGTCTGTAGCCATATCTTGGATTGAGTTAGCCAAAATAAAACCGGATATTTGTGGTTCAAAACAATAAAGTCCATCGATATTATCCAGAAAACACACACACACACACACACAAAGCTTTCATATATTTCGCATTGAGTTTGTGAAAACACAACCGGATATTTCCGGTTTCATCCTGTCATATCCGGACAAAGTGGTGTGGAATTCCTATGCAATGGACTGAGAAAATCACAGTAAAAATGGTTTTGGAGAAAAGCAAAGTCTTTTCCTTAGGCAAGTGCATAAAATGTCATCAAAACAAACAGAAATATCATGTTTGTTTGCCGCAGTTCCTCTAGCTTTCTCCGTTGAAAATACAAATATATAGAGCTGGTGTCTTCATGTGCAACCAATTAGTGTTTCTACAGTTAAAAATTTAATGTTCCCTGATAAAAACATTCAAAACAATAAATTCCATTGATAATATCTTGAAAACACAAACACAAAATCTTTCACAATATTTCGCATTGAGTTAGCCAAAATACAACCGGATATTTCCGGTTTCATCCAGTCATAACCGGACAACGTGGTGTGGAATTCGTATGCAATGGACCGAGAAAATCACAGTAAAAATGGTTTTGGAGAAAAACAAAGTCTTTTCGTTAGGCAAGTGCATAAAATGTCATCTAGACAAACAGAAAATATCAAGTTTGTTTGCCGCAGTTCATCTAGCTTCCTCGTAGAAAATACGAATGTGCAGAGCTGGTGTCTGCGTGTGGAACCAATTAGTGTTTCCAAGCACAAAATTTAATGTTCCCTGATAAAAAAACATTCAAAACAATAAACTCAGTGGAAAATATCAGGAATACACTTACACAGAGGCGGTAGCAATATCTTGGACTGAGTTAGCCAAAACAGAACCGGATATTTCCGTTTTCATCCAGTAATATCTGGACAAATGGGTGTGGAATTCAAATGCAATGGACACAGACAATCACAGTAAAAATGATATTGGATAAAAGCAAAGTGTTTCTGTTAGGCAAGTGCATAAAATGTCACCTATACCAACAGAAATATCATGTTTCTTTGCCGCAGTTCCTCTTGCTTTCTCCCTAGAAAATACGAATGTGTAGAGTCAGTGTCTCCATGTGGAACCAATTAGTGTTTCCGAGCACAAAATTAAATGTTCCCTTATAAAAAACACTTAAAATAATAAAGTTCCTCGATAATATCCAGAAAACACAAACACAGAGGCTGTCGCAATATGTGGGATTCAGTTAGCCAAAACACAACCGGATATTTCTGGGTTCATCCTGTCATATCCTGACAAAATTGTGTAGAATTCATATGCAATGGACTGGGAACATCACAGTAAAAATGGTTTTGAAGAAAAGCAAATTTTTTCGTTACGCAAGTGCATAAAATGTAACCTATACAAACAGAAATATCAGGGTTGCTTGTTGTAGTTCCTCTAGCTTTCTCCCTAGACAATACGAATGTGTAGAGCTGGTGTCTCCATGTGGAACCAATTAGTGTTTCCAAGCACAATATTAAATGTTCCCTGATAAAAAAAACTTTTAAAACAATAAAATCCGTCAATAATATCCAGAAAAAACAAACACAGAGGCTGTCGCTACATGTGGGATTTTGTTAGCCAAAACACAACCGGATATTTCTGGTTTCATCCAATCATATCCTGACAAAGTGATGTGGAATTTGTATGCAGTGGACCGGGAACATCACATTAAAAATGTTTTTGAAGAAAAGCAAATTCTTTTCGTTAGGCAAATGCATAAAATGTCACCTATACAAACAGAAATATCATGTTTGTCTGCCGCAATTCATCTAGCTTTCTCCCTACAAAATATGAATGTGTAGAGCTGGTGTCTCCATGTGGAACCAAATAGTGTTTCCCAGCAGAAAATTAAATGTTCCTTGATAATAAACATTCAATAAAATAAAGTAGGTCGATAATATCCAGAAAAAACCAACACAGCAGCTGTCGCAATATGTGGGATTGAGTTAGCCAAAACACAACCGGGTATTTTTGGATTCATCCAGTCATTTCCTAACAAAGTTGTGCGGAATTTGTATGTAATGGACAGGGAATATCAAAATAAAAATGGTTTTCGAGAAAAGCAAAGTTTTTTCGTTAAGCATGTGCATAAATATCACTTATACCTACAGAAATATCATGTTTGATTCCTGCAGTTCCTTGAGATTTCTCCCTACAAAATACAAATGTGCAGAGGTTGTGTCTACATGTGGAACCAACTATTATTTCCGAGCACACAATTAAATGTTCCTGATAATAAACATTCAATAAAATGAAGTCCGTCAATAATATCCAGAAAACACAAACACAGTGGCTCTCGCAAAATGTGGGATTGAGTTAGCCAGAACACAACTGGATATTTCTGGTTTCATCCATCATCTCCGGAGAAAGTGGTGTGGAATTTGTATACAATACACACAGACAATCACAGTAAAAATGGTTTTGGAGAAAAGCAAAGTCTTTTCGTTAGGCAAGTGCACAAAATGTCATCTACACAAACAGAAATATCATCTTTGTTAGCAGCAGTTCCTCTAGATTTCTCCCTAGAAAATACGAATATGTAGAGCTGGTGCCTCAATGTGGAAACAATTAATGTTTCCTACCACAAATATAATGTTCCCATATAAAAAACATTCAAAACAATAAAGTCCATCGATAATATCCAGAAAACACAAACACAGAGTCTGTCACAATATGTCGGATTGAGTTAGCCAAAACAAAACCGGATATTTCTGGTTTCATCCAGTCATATCTGGGCAAAGTGGTGTGGAATTCCTATGCAATGGACCGGGAACATCACCGTAAATATGGTTTTGGAGGAAAGCAATGTCTTTTCTTGAGGCAAGTGCATAAAATTTCATGTGTACAAACAGAAATATCATGTTTGTTTGCCGCAGTTTAGCTAGCTTTCTCCCTAGAAAATATGAATGTGCAGAGCTGGTGTCTCCATGTGGAAACAATTAGTGTTTCCAACCGCAAAATTGAATGTTCCCTGATAAAAAACATTCAAAACAATAAAGTCCGTCGATAATATCCAGAAAACACATACTCAGATGCTTACAAAATATTTGCTATTCAGTTACCAAAACACAACCAGATATTTCTGGTCTCATCCACTTATATCTCCGCAAAGTGGTCTGGAATTTGTATGCAATGGAATGAGAAAATAACAGTAAAAATGGTTTTGTAGAAAAGCAATGTCTTTTCGTTAGGCAAGTGCATAAATGACATCTAAACAAACAGAAATAACATGTTTGTTTGCATCAGTTCATCTAGCTTTCTCCCAAGAAAATACGAATGTGTAGAGCTGGTTTCTCCATTTGGAAACAATTATTGTTTCCCAGCACAAAATTAAATGATCCCTGATAAAAAACATTCAAAAAAATAATGTCCATCGATAATATCCAGAAATCACAAACACAGAGTCTATAGCAACATCTGGGATAGAGTTAGCCAAAAAATAACTGGATATTTCTGGTTTCATCCAGTCATATCTGTAGAAACTGGTGTGGAATTCGTATGTAATGGACCAAGAAAATTATAGTAAAAATGGTTTTGGAGAAAAGCAAAGTCTTTTTGTTAGGCAAGTGCAAAAAATGTCATCTACACAAACAGAAATATAATGTTTGATTGCCCCAGTTCCTCTAGCATACTGGCTAGAAAATACGAATGTTAAGAGCTGGAGTCTCCATGTTGAAACAATTACTGTTTCCAATCACAAAATTAAATGTTCCCTGTAAAAAACATTCAAAGCAATAAAGTCCATAGATAATATCTAGAAAACACAAACAGAGGCTATCACAATATCTGAGATTGAGTTAGCTGAAACACAACCGGATATTTCTGTTTTCATCCATTCATATCCAAACAAAATGGTTTGGAATTCGTATGAAATGGACCAAGAAAATCATAGTAAAAATGGTTTTGGAAAAAAGCAAAGTCTTTTCGTTAGCAAAGTGCATCAAATGCCATGTATACAAACAGAAATATCATGTTTGTTTGACCCAGTTCCCCTAGATTTTCCCTAGAAAATACGAATGTTTACAGCTGGAGTCTCAATGTGGAAACAATCAGTGTTTCCCAGCATAAAAATAATGTTCACTGATAAAAAACATTCAAAACGATAAAGTCCATTGATGATATCCAGAAAACAAAAACAGAAATACTTTCACAATATCTGGGATTGAGTTAGCCAAAACAAAACCGGATATTTCTGGTTTCATCCACTCATATCCCCACAAAGTCATGTGGCATTCGTATGCAATGGACTGAGAAAATCACAGGAAAATGGTTTTGGAGAAAAGCAAAATCTTTTCTTAGGCAAGTGCATAAATTGCATGTATACAAACAGAAATGTCATGTTTCTTTGCCACATATCGCCTAGCTATCTCCATAGAAAATACAAATGTGTAGATCTGGTGTCTGCACATGGAACCAATTAGTGTTTCCAAGCACAAAAATAAATGTTCCCTTATAAAATACATTCAAAACCATAAACTCCGTTCATAATATCCGGAATACACAAAGAAAGAGGCTGTAGCTATATGTGGGATGGAGTTAGCCAAAACATATCCGGATATTTCTGATTTCATCCAGTCTTATCCGGGCAAAGTGGTGTGGCATTCATATGCAATGCAGCAAGAAAATAAAAATACAAATGGTTTTGGAGAAAAGCAAAGTTTTCTTTAGGCAAGTGCATAAAATGCCATCTATACAAACAGAAATATCATGTTTGTTTGCCGCAGTTCCTCTAGCTTACTCCCTAGAAAATACGAATGTGTAGAGGTGGTGTCTGCATTTGAAACCATTTTGTTTTTCCAAGCACAAATTAATTGTTCCCTGATAAAAATCATTCAAAACAATAAAGTCCATGGATAACATCCACAAAACAGAAACACAGAGGCTGTCGCAATATCTGGGATTGAGTTAGCCAAAACACAACTGGATATTTCTGGTTTCATCCAGTCTTATCCGGATAAAGTGTTGTGGAATTCGTATGCAATGGACACAGACAATCACAGGAAAATGGTTTTGGAGAAAAGCAAAGTCTTTTCGTTAGGCAACTGCATAAAATTTCATCTGTGCAAACAGAAATATGATGTTTGTTTGCAGCAGTTCCTCTAACTTTCTCCCTAGAAAATACTAATGTGTAGAGCTGGTGTCTCCATGTGGAACCAATTAGTGTGTCCCAGCACTAAATTAAATGTTCCCTGATAAAAAACATTCAAAACAAGACAGTATGTAGATAATATAAGGATAACACAAACAGAGAGGCTCTCACAAATCTGGGATTGAGTTAGCCAAAACAAAACCGGATATTTCTGGTTTCATCCAGTCATATCCGGACTAAGTGGTGTGCAATTCGTAGGAAATGGACCGGGAAAATCACAGTAAAATGGTTTTGGAGGAAAGCAAAATCTTTTCGTTAGGCAAGTGCATAAAATGTCATGTATACAAACAGAAATACCATGTTTGTTTGCCGCAATTCCTCTGGATTTCTCCCAAGAAAATACGAATGTGTAGAGCTGGTGTCTCCATGTGGAACCAATTAGTGTTTCAACGGTACAAAATTAAATGTTTCCTGATAGAAAACATTCAAAACGATAAAGTCCATCTATAATATCCAGAAATCATTAACTCAGTGGCTTCCACAATATTTCAGATTGAGTTAGGCAGAACACAACCGTATATTTCTGGTTTCCTCCAGGCATAACCGGACAAAGTGGTGGGGAATTCGGATGCAATGGACTGAGAAAATCACAGTAAAAATGGTTTTGGTGAAAAGGAAAGTCTTTTTGTAAGGCTAGTGCATAAAATGTCATGTATATAAACAGAAATATCATGTTTGTTTGCCGCAGTTCCTCTAGGTTTCTCCCTAGAAAATACAAATGTGCAGAGGTGGTGTCTACATGTTGAACCAGTTAGTGTTTCTACGGTACAAAATTAAATGTTCCCTGATAAAAAAAACATTCAAAATAATAAAGTCCATCGATAATATCCAGAAAACACAAACACAGAGGCTGTCGCAATATGTGTGATTGAGTTAGCCAAAACACAACCGGATATTTCTGGTTTCATCCAGTCATATCCGGACTAAGTGGTGTGGAATTCTGATGAAATGGACAGAGAAAATCACAGTAAAAATGGTTTTTGAGAAAACTAAAATTTTTTCCTTCGCCAGTGCAAAAAATGTCATCTATATCAAAAAAAATATCATGATGGTTTGCCGCAGTTAATCTAGCTTTCTCCCCAGAAAAAACGAATGTGTAGAGGTGGTGTCTCCATGATGAACCAACTAGTGTTTCCCAGCACAAAATTCAATGTTCTCTGATAAAAACATTCAAAACCATATCGTACGGTGATAATATCCAGAAAACACAAACAGAGGCTTTCACAATATTTCAGATTGAGTTAGCCAAAACACAACCATATATTTCTGCTTTCATCCAGGCATATCCGGACAAAGTGGTGAGTAATTTCTATGCAATGGACCGAGAAAATCTCAATAAAAATGGTTTTGGAGAAAAGCAAATATTTTTCATTCGGCAAGTGCATAAAATATCATCTATACAAACAGAAATATCATGTTTGTTGGCCGCAGTTCCTCTAGCTTACTCCCTAGAAATACGAATGTGTAGAGCTGGTGTCTCCATGTGGAACCAATCAGTGTTTCCCAGCACAAAATTAAATGTTCCCTCATTAAAATCATTCAAAACAATAAAGTCATAGATAAAATCCAGAAAACACAACCACAGAGGCTGTAGCAATATCTGGGATTGAGTTACCCAAAACCAAACCGGATATTTCTGGTTTCATCCAGTCATAACCGGACAAAGTGGTGTGGAATTCGTATGCAATAGACTGAGAAAATCACAGTAAAAATGGTTTTGGAGAAAAGCAAAGACTTTTTGTTAGGCAAGTGCAGAAAATGTCATCTATACAAAAGGAAAATATCATGTTTGTTTGCCACAGTTCCTCTAGCTTACTCCCTAGAAACTACGAATGTGTAGAGCTGGTGTCTCCATGTAGAACCAATGATTGTTTCGAAGCTCAAAGTTAAATGTTCCCTGATAAAAACATTCAAAACCATAAAGTCCGTTGATAATATCTGGAAAACACAAACACAGAGGCTTTCGCAATATCTGGGATTGAGTTAGCCAAAACACAACCGGATATATTTGGTTTCATCCAGTCATATACAGAAACCTGGTGAGGAATTCGCATGCAATGTATCGAGAAAATCACAGTAAAAATGCTTTTGGAGAAAAGCAAAGTCTTTTCGTTGGGCAAGTGCATAAAATGTCATCTATTCAAACAGAAATATCATGTTTGTTTGCCACAGTTCCTCTAGCTTTCTCCCTAGAAAATACGAATGTGTAGAGCTGGTGTCTCCAGGTGGAACCTATTAGTGTTTCTACGGTACAAAATTAAATGTTCCCTGATAAAAACATTCAAAACAATAAAGTCCGTTGATAATATCCAGAAAACACAACTTCAGAGGCTGTAGAGATATCTGGGATTGAGTTAGCAAAACACAACCAGATATTTCAGGTTTCATAAAGTCATAGCGGGACAAACTTTTGTGGAATTCGTATGCAATGGACCGAGAAAATCACAGTAAAAATGGTTTTGGAGAAAAGTAATGTCTTTTCGTTAAGCAAGTGCATAAAATGTCATCTATTCAAAGGAAATATTATGTTTGTTTGCTGCAGTTCCTCTAGCTTCTTTCCCAGAAAATACGAAAGTGCTGAGCTGTTTTCTCCATGTGGAATCAGCTACTGTTTCCCAGCACAACATTAAATGTTCCCTTATAAAAACATTCAAAACAATAAAGTCCATCGATAATATCAAGAAAATACAAACACAGAGGCTGCAGCAATATCTGGGATTGAATTATCCAAAACACAACTGCATATTTCTGGTTTCATTCAGACATATCCGGACAAAGTGGTGTGGAATTCATATACATTGGACCGAGATAATCACAGTAAAAATGGTTTTGGAGAAAGGCAAAGTTTCCCTTCGGCAAGTGCATAAAATGTCAACCATACAAACATAAATGTAATGTTTGTTTGCTGCAGTTCCTCTAGCTTTCTCCTAGAAAAGACGAATATGTAGAGCTGGTGTCTCCATGTGGAACCAATTAGTGTTTCACAGCACAAAATTAAATGTTGCCTGATAAAAAACATTCTAAAGAATAAAGTAGGCTCAATAATTTCCAAGAACACAAACACAAAGTCTGTTGCAATATCTGGGATTGAGTTAACCAAAACACAACCGGATATTTCTGGTTTCAGCCAGTCATATCTGGACAAAGTGGTGTGGAATTCGTATGCAATGGACCGAGAAAATCACAGTAAAAATGGTTTTGGAGAAAAGAAAAGTCTTTTCATTAGTAAAGTGCATAAAATGTCATTAATACAAACAGAAATGTCATGTTTGTTTGCCGCAGTTCCTCTAGCTTTCTCCCTAGAAAATATGAATGTGTAGAGCTGGTGTCTCCATGTGGAACCAATTAGTGTTTCCATGCACTAAATTAAATGTTCCCTGATAAAAAACATTCAAAACAATAAAGTCCATCGATAATATCCAGAAAACACAAACACAGATGCTTTCAATAAATTCGGAGTGAGTTAGCCGAAACACAACCGGATATTTCTGGTTTCATCCAGGCATATCCGTAAAATTGTTTTGGAATTCGTATGCAATGCATGGAGAAAATCACAATAAAAATTGTTTTGGAGAAAACAAAGACTTTTCGTTAGGCAAGTGCTCAAAATGTCATCTATACAAACAGAAATATCATCTTTGTTTGCCAGAGTTCCTCTAGCTTTCTCCCTAGAAAATACGAATGTGTAGAGCTGGTGTCTCCATGTGGAGTCAACTAGTGTTTCCCAGCAGAAAATTAAATGTTCCCCGATAAAAAACATTCAAAACAATGAAGTCCATCGATAATATCTACAAAACACAAACACAGAGCCTGTAGCAATATCTGGGATTGAGTTAGCCAAAACACAACCAGATATTTCTCGTGTCATCCAATCATCTCGGGACAAAATGGTGTGTAATTCGTATGCATTGTACCAAGAAAATCACAGTAAAAATGGTTTTGGAGAGAAGCAAAGTCTTTTCGTTAGGCAAGTGCATAAAATGCCATGTATACAAACAGAAATATCATCTTTGGTTGCCGCAGATCCTCTGGCTTTCTCCCTAGAAAATACAAATGTGTAGAGCTGGTGCCTCCATGTGGATCAGCTAGTGTTTCCCAGCACAAAACTAAATGTTCTCTGATAAAAAACATTCAAAATAATAAAGTCTGTCGATAATATCCGGAAAACATTAACACAGAGCCTGTAGCAATATCTGGGATATAGTTAGCGAAAACAAAACCGGATATTTCTGGTTTCATCCAGGCATATCTGGACAAAGTGGTGTGGAATGCAATGGACCAAGAGAATCACAGTAAAAATGGTTTTGGAATAAAGCAAAGTCTTTGAGTTTGACAAGTGCATAAAATGTCATCTATACAAATAGAAATATCATGTTTGTTTTCCGTAGCTCCTCTAGCTTTCGCCCTAGAAAATACGAATGTGTAGAGCTGGTGTCTCCATGTAGAACCAATTATTGTTTCCCAGCAAATAATTTATGTTCCCTGGTTAAAAAAAAAAACAGTCAAAACAATAATGTACATCGATAATATCCAGAAAACACAAACACAGAGGCTTTCAGAATATTTCAGATGGGGTTAGCCAAAACACAACCGGATATATCTCGTTAATCTAATAATATCCGGACAAAGTGTTGTGGAATTCGTATGCAATGGACTGAGAAAATCAGAGTACAAATGGTTTTCGAGAAAAGCAAAGTCTTTTCTTTAGGCAAGTGTATAAATTGTCATCTATTCAAACAGAAATGTCATGATTTTTTGCCACAGTTCATCTAGCTTTCACCCTAGAAAATATGAATGTGTAGAGCTGGTGACTCCATGTGGAACCAATTAGTGTTTCTATGGTACAAAATTAAATGTTCCCTGATAAAAACATGGAAACAATAAAGTCTGTCGATAATATCCGGAAAACACAAACACAGAGGCTTTCACAATATTTCGGATTGAGTTAGCCAAAACACAACCGGATATTTCTGGTTTCATCCAGTCATATGCGGACAAAGTTGTGTGGAATTCATATGCAATGGACCGGATTGAGAAAGTCACAGTAAAAATGGTTTTAGAGAAAAGCAAAATCTTTTCGTTAGGCAATTGCATAAAATGTAATCTATAAAAAAAAATGTCATGTTTGTTTGCTGCAGTTCCTGTAGATTTCTCCCTAGAAAATTAGAATGTGTAGAGCTGGTGTCTCCATGTGGAGTCAACTACTGTTTCGCAGCACAAAATTAAAAAAAAAAACATTCAAAACAATAAAGTCATTTTTTAATATCTGGGAAACACAATCACAGAGGTTGTAACAATATTTGGGTTTGAGATAGAAAAACACAACCGGATATTTCTGGTATAATGAAGTCATACGGGACAAACTGGTGTGGAATTCGTATGCAATGGATCGAGTTAATCACAGTAAAAATGGATTTGGAGAAAAGCAAATCTTCTCATTAGGCAACTGTATAAAATGTCATCTATACAAACAGAAATATCATGATTATTTGCCTCAGTTCCTGTAGATCTCTCCGTAGAAAATTAGAATGTGTAGAGATGGTGTCTCCATGTGGAGTCAACTACTGTTTCGCAGCACAAAATTAAATGTTCCCTGATAAAAAACATTCAAAACAATAAAGCTTGTCGATAATATCCAGAAAATATAATCACAGTGTCTGTAGCAATATCTGGGATTGAGTTAGCCAAAACACAACTGGATATTTCTGGTTTCATCCAGGCATATCTGTACAAATTGTTGTGGAATTCATATGCAATGGACCAAGAAAATCACAGTAAAAACGGTTTTGGAGAAAAGCAAAGTCTTTTCCTTGGGCTAGTGCATAAAATGTCATCTATACAAACTAAAATGTCATGTTTCTTTGCCGCAGTTCCTCTAGCTTCCTCCCTAGAAAATACGAATGTGCAGAGCTGGTGTCTCCATGTGGAAACAATTAGTGTTTCCAAGTACAAAATTAAATGTTCCCTGATAAAAAACATTTAAAACAATAAAGTCCATCGATAATATCAGGAATACACCAACAAAGAGGCTGTCGCAACATATGGGATTGAGTTAGCTAAAACACAACTGGATATTTCCGGTTTCATCCAGTCATTTCCGGACAAGGTGGTGCGGAATTCCTATGCAATAGAACGAGAAAATCACAGTGAAAATGGTTTTGGAAGAAAGCAAAGTCTTTTCGTTAGGAAGTGCATAAAATATCATGTATACAATAAGAAATATCATGTTTGTTTCCCACGGTTCCTCTAGCATTCTCCTAGAAAATACGAATGTGTAGAGCTGGTGTCTCCATGTGGAACCAATTAGAGTTTCCCAGTACAAAATAAAATATTCCCTGATAAAAAACATTCAAAACAATAAAGTACATCTATAATATCCAGAAAACACAAACACAGAGGTGGTAGCAAGATCTGGGATTGAATGAGCCATAACACAAGAGGATATTTGTGGTTTCATCCAGGCATACCCAGACAAAGTGCTGTGGAAGTGGTATGCAATGTACTCAGATAATCACAGTCAAACTGGTTTTGGAGAATAGCAAAGCATTTTCTTAGGCAAGTGCATAACATGTCATCTACACCAACACATATATTATGTTTCCTTGCAGCAATTGCTGTAGTTTTCTGCCTAGACAGCACGAATGTGTTGAGTTTCTGTCTCCATGTGGAGCTAATTAGTGTTTCCCAGCACCAAAGAAAATATTCCCTGCTTAAATTCATTCAAAACCATAAAGTCCATTGATAATATCAAAAAACACAAAGCAGAGCCTGTGGCAAGATCTGGGATTGAGTTTGCCATAACACAAATGATATGTCTGGTCTCATCCAGTCATTTCCAGACAAAGTGTTGTGGAACTGGTATGCAGTGGACTCAGAAAATCACCCTCAAACTGGTTTTGGAGAAAAGCAAACTCTTTTTCTTGGCCATGTGTATAAAAAGTCATGTTTGCAAATATAAATATCCTGTTGGTTTGCTCTCCCTTTCTGCGTAGAAAATACAAATGTGATCATGTTTGGCCTGCATATGGAAGCACTTAGCATTTCCAGCACAAAACAAAATTTCCTCTACTGAAATTCATTCTAAAATGTAAAGTCCATTGATAATATCCAGAAAACACAAACACAGAGGTTGTAGCAAGATCTGGGATTGAGTTAGCCATAACACAAGAGGGTATTTCAGGTTTTTCAGGCCTATCCGGACAATGTGCTGTGGAACTGGTATGCAATGGACTCAGATAATCACAGTCAAACTGGTTTTGGAGACTAGCAAAGTATTTTCTTTGGCAAGTGCATAAAATGTCATCTACACAAATACAAATTTCTTGTTTCTTTGCAGTAATTGCTGTAGTTTTCTGCCTAGACAGCACGAATGTGTTGAGTTTGTGTCTGCATGTGGAACTAATTAGTGTTTCCCAGCACCAAAGAAAATATTCCCTGCTTAAATTCATTCAAAACCATAAAGTCCTTTCATAATATCAAAAAACGCAAAGCAGAGCCTGTAGCAAGGTCTGGGATTGAGTTTGCAATAACACAGAGCATATTTGTGGTTTCATCCAGTCATATCCGGACAAAGTGTTGTGGAACTGGTATGCAATGGACTCAGAAAATCACCCTCAAACTGGTTTTGGAGAAAAGCAAACTCTTTTTCTTGGCCAAGTGGATAAAAAGTCTTGTTTGCAAATACAAATATCCTGTTTGTTTGCAATGATAGCTCTAGCTTTCTGCGTGGAAAACACAAATGTGAGGCAGAACAAAAGAAAAGCCGTCTTTTCCATCCCAAATCATGGAGGTAATGTGCAGAGAAGAATATCCATATTTCAAGAACGAGGAAAGTGACTGGATAAAGGAAGCAGGACTACCCACTCTAAGAGTCAACACAGAAATATTTGCCAAATCCTGAGTTTAGAATCTTGTTTTCCAGATGAATAAAAAGCACCTAAATATCAAGGGAAATCTTCTTCCTGTGATAAGGAACCTTACACGGCCCAACTGCTACACTTGGCCTCCCGGGGGCCTTACGCCCCCGGCCCAGAGGCCAGCAGGCCACGGCCTGCCTCACTCCGCCATCTTCGCTCCACTTTTCTTTTGTTCCACCTCTCAGATTCGACAGAGATCCCCGTGGCATGCAGCTGTCAGGCTGACTTCCCCAGAAAGAAAGAAGCCACTGAGAAGCAATCTTCTGCTGCAGTTTTCCTAATTATAAAGGAATTATTTTACACACTGAAGGCTGATGTTTAGTTTGAAGCAGGTGCTTAGGTAGGGGTACTTGTCAGTTCTCTACCTGTTGTTCCAAACAAGAAGACTAAATATAAGGATGGGTGACTGCAGAGCTTGTCTTCCAGATCAGCTACTACCATGAGGAGCACAGTTAAGACCTCAGCAGTAAATTCCAAATCTGCATTTGAATTTGAAATGAAAAGAGATGCTAAAAGTGACACATATTTATATATTTGAATCCTGGCTCATCCTGTGACATAGATTTCCTGGATAAGATCAAAGGTACAGTTTAGCTGTTAAAGAAGAGTGAGGACAAGATTTCAAGGTTCATTTTATGTGTGAATAAACCACCACAATTTCTTTTCAAATACACATGTTTACATGTGTAAATCCACATTTTTGGATAAAAAGAGGGATTTTTCTCCTAGAGAAGAAAGTTGTTGACTTCTTTCTCAGAAGTCTGAACAGTTGAGTTTTTACAATGTGTTTTCATTGTTCTAAGGAAGGACCAGATTGTGCAGTGGCTAACCCTGTGAATGAATGCTTGGATTTAGTTGCAAGGATGCTGAAAGAAAGCAAAAGTTTTGTGTTCAGTATGAAACCTATTCACCTCTCTAGATGGGAGGCTGCTGTGTTATAAATTACTTAATTTTTTGTGGACTCTTAATAGCACATGAGACTGTTTTCTGTGTTGCTATGGCTAGAATAAAAATGGCATAAGTGGTTTTACAGTTCAGAAGATGTGATGACCTTATAATATAACCTGCCTACAACTTTGGACATAGAGGAATGAAAAAATGAAAAAAAAAGTATCCATATAGTTCCTTTCTCCCAAGAAAAAGAAACAAAGATATCTTATGTAGCACCACTGACATTATGGCATTTTGTATTCTATCCCACATTTTATATAAAAGCATAGATGACTCTTTTTCTTCAACGATGGGTACCTGGATGTGTGATTAGTTTTTCTGGGTGATAAGGGTAATGTTTGAAAAGACTGGGACTTGGGTGCCTTTCGCCAGTAGAAACTGAACTCAAAGAAAGGATCTCAGAAGCAATGTGCCCAAATTTGTGGTTGGGTCATTGTAGATTCAGAAGAAATTCAGGGTCTGAAAAACCTCAATAAAAATAGTTTCAATAAGAAATATGGATCTTCCTTTATTTCCCCCTTAGCATTTAACAGCAGTTGATGAACAGACTAAGGGAACACAGTCCTTGCTTCCATACCAACAGAAGCCCATTGGATGAGTTCTTCCATCTGTACCTCAGAGTAAATTCTTTGCTTATGAGTTTTTGGGAGTAAAGAAGGATATTTGAATTTTTAGATGAAATTAAGAACAGGTAGTGTTAAGTCCTCTCTGTTTTCTGAAATGCTTGCCCATGGCCTTGCATGCTGTGATGTTGGGAACTTGGGGAAGATTTACTAAAATTTGAAAGTAATAGAAATGGCAAAAAAAAAAAGAAAGAATACCCAAATGTGAACATGTTTGGCCTGCATATGAAACCAATTAGCATTTCCAGCACAAAACAAAATTTCCTCTACTGAATTTCATTCTAAAACTTAAAGTCCAATGATAATATCTAGAAAACACAAACACCGAGGCTGTAGCAAGATCTGGAATTGAGTTAGCCATAACACAAGAGGATATTTCTGGTCTCATCCAGGCATATCCAGACAAAGTGCTGTGGAACTGGTATGCAATGGACTCAGATAATCACAGTCAAACTGGTTTTGGAGACTAGCAAAGTATTTTCTTAGGCAAGTGCATAACATGTCATCTACACCAACACATATATTATGTTTCCTTGCAGCAATTGCTGTAGTTTTCTGCCTAGACAGCACGAATGTGTTGAGTTTCTGTCTCCATGTGGAGCTAATTAGTGTTTCCCAGCACCAAACAAAATATTCCCTGCTTAAATTCATTCAAAACCATAAAGTCCATTGATAATATCAAAAAACACAAAGCAGAGCCTGTGGCAAGATCTGGGATTGAGTTTGCCATAACACAAATGATATGTCTGGTCTCATCCAGTCATTTCCAGACAAAGTGTTGTGGAACTGGTATGCAGTGGACTCAGAAAATCACCCTCAAACTGGTTTTGGAGAAAAGCAAACTCTTTTTCTTGGCCATGTGTATAAAAAGTCATGTTTGCAAATATAAATATCCTGTTGGTTTGCTCTCCCTTTCTGCGTAGAAAATACAAATGTGATCATGTTTGGCCTGCATATGGAAGCACTTAGCATTTCCAGCACAAAACAAAATTTCCTCTACTGAAATTCATTCTAAAATGTAAAGTCCATTGATAATATCCAGAAAACACAAACACAGAGGTTGTAGCAAGATCTGGGATTGAGTTAGCCATAACACAAGAGGGTATTTCAGGTTTTTCAGGCCTATCCGGACAATGTGCTGTGGAACTGGTATGCAATGGACTCAGATAATCACAGTCAAACTGGTTTTGGAGACTAGCAAAGTATTTTCTTTGGCAAGTGCATAAAATGTCATCTACACAAATACAAATTTCTTGTTTCTTTGCAGTAATTGCTGTAGTTTTCTGCCTAGACAGCACGAATGTGTTGAGTTTGTGTCTGCATGTGGAACTAATTAGTGTTTCCCAGCACCAAAGAAAATATTCCCTGCTTAAATTCATTCAAAACCATAAAGTCCTTTCATAATATCAAAAAACGCAAAGCAGAGCCTGTAGCAAGGTCTGGGATTGAGTTTGCAATAACACAGAGCATATTTGTGGTTTCATCCAGTCATATCCGGACAAAGTGTTGTGGAACTGGTATGCAATGGACTCAGAAAATCACCCTCAAACTGGTTTTGGAGAAAAGCAAACTCTTTTTCTTGGCCAAGTGGATAAAAAGTCTTGTTTGCAAATACAAATATCCTGTTTGTTTGCAATGATAGCTCTAGCTTTCTGCGTGGAAAACACAAATGTGAGGCAGAACAAAAGAAAAGCCGTCTTTTCCATCCCAAATCATGGAGGTAATGTGCAGAGAAGAATATCCATATTTCAAGAACGAGGAAAGTGACTGGATAAAGGAAGCAGGACTACCCACTCTAAGAGTCAACACAGAAATATTTGCCAAATCCTGAGTTTAGAATCTTGTTTTCCAGATGAATAAAAAGCACCTAAATATCAAGGGAAATCTTCTTCCTGTGATAAGGAACCTTACACGGCCCAACTGCTACACTTGGCCTCCCGGGGGCCTTACGCCCCCGGCCCAGAGGCCAGCAGGCCACGGCCTGCCTCACTCCGCCATCTTCGCTCCACTTTTCTTTTGTTCCACCTCTCAGATTCGACAGAGATCCCCGTGGCATGCAGCTGTCAGGCTGACTTCCCCAGAAAGAAAGAAGCCACTGAGAAGCAATCTTCTGCTGCAGTTTTCCTAATTATAAAGGAATTATTTTACACACTGAAGGCTGATGTTTAGTTTGAAGCAGGTGCTTAGGTAGGGGTACTTGTCAGTTCTCTACCTGTTGTTCCAAACAAGAAGACTAAATATAAGGATGGGTGACTGCAGAGCTTGTCTTCCAGATCAGCTACTACCATGAGGAGCACAGTTAAGACCTCAGCAGTAAATTCCAAATCTGCATTTGAATTTGAAATGAAAAGAGATGCTAAAAGTGACACATATTTATATATTTGAATCCTGGCTCATCCTGTGACATAGATTTCCTGGATAAGATCAAAGGTACAGTTTAGCTGTTAAAGAAGAGTGAGGACAAGATTTCAAGGTTCATTTTATGTGTGAATAAACCACCACAATTTCTTTTCAAATACACATGTTTACATGTGTAAATCCACATTTTTGGATAAAAAGAGGGATTTTTCTCCTAGAGAAGAAAGTTGTTGACTTCTTTCTCAGAAGTCTGAACAGTTGAGTTTTTACAATGTGTTTTCATTGTTCTAAGGAAGGACCAGATTGTGCAGTGGCTAACCCTGTGAATGAATGCTTGGATTTAGTTGCAAGGATGCTGAAAGAAAGCAAAAGTTTTGTGTTCAGTATGAAACCTATTCACCTCTCTAGATGGGAGGCTGCTGTGTTATAAATTACTTAATTTTTTGTGGACTCTTAATAGCACATGAGACTGTTTTCTGTGTTGCTATGGCTAGAATAAAAATGGCATAAGTGGTTTTACAGTTCAGAAGATGTGATGACCTTATAATATAACCTGCCTACAACTTTGGACATAGAGGAATGAAAAAATGAAAAAAAAAGTATCCATATAGTTCCTTTCTCCCAAGAAAAAGAAACAAAGATATCTTATGTAGCACCACTGACATTATGGCATTTTGTATTCTATCCCACATTTTATATAAAAGCATAGATGACTCTTTTTCTTCAACGATGGGTACCTGGATGTGTGATTAGTTTTTCTGGGTGATAAGGGTAATGTTTGAAAAGACTGGGACTTGGGTGCCTTTCGCCAGTAGAAACTGAACTCAAAGAAAGGATCTCAGAAGCAATGTGCCCAAATTTGTGGTTGGGTCATTGTAGATTCAGAAGAAATTCAGGGTCTGAAAAACCTCAATAAAAATAGTTTCAATAAGAAATATGGATCTTCCTTTATTTCCCCCTTAGCATTTAACAGCAGTTGATGAACAGACTAAGGGAACACAGTCCTTGCTTCCATACCAACAGAAGCCCATTGGATGAGTTCTTCCATCTGTACCTCAGAGTAAATTCTTTGCTTATGAGTTTTTGGGAGTAAAGAAGGATATTTGAATTTTTAGATGAAATTAAGAACAGGTAGTGTTAAGTCCTCTCTGTTTTCTGAAATGCTTGCCCATGGCCTTGCATGCTGTGATGTTGGGAACTTGGGGAAGATTTACTAAAATTTGAAAGTAATAGAAATGGCAAAAAAAAAAGAAAGAATACCCAAATGTGAACATGTTTGGCCTGCATATGAAACCAATTAGCATTTCCAGCACAAAACAAAATTTCCTCTACTGAATTTCATTCTAAAACTTAAAGTCCAATGATAATATCTAGAAAACACAAACACCGAGGCTGTAGCAAGATCTGGAATTGAGTTAGCCATAACACAAGAGGATATTTCTGGTCTCATCCAGGCATATCCAGACAAAGTGCTGTGGAACTGGTATGCAATGGACTCAGATAATCACAGTCAAACTGGTTTTGGAGACTAGCAAAGTATTTTCTTAGGCAAGTGCATAACATGTCATCTACACCAACACATATATTATGTTTCCTTGCAGCAATTGCTGTAGTTTTCTGCCTAGACAGCACGAATGTGTTGAGTTTCTGTCTCCATGTGGAGCTAATTAGTGCTTCCCAGCACCAAAGTAAATATGCCCTGCTTAAATTCATTCAAAACCATAAAGTGCATTGATAATATCAAAAAACACAAAGCAGAGCCTGTAGCAAGATCTGGGATTGAGTTAGCCATAACACAAGAGGATATTTCTGGTCTCATCCAGGCATATCCAGACAAAGTGCTGTGGAACTGGTATGCAATGGACTCAGATAATCACAGTCAAACTGGTTTTGTAGAATAGCAAAGTATTTTCTTAGGCAAGTGCATAAAATGTCATCTACACCAACACAGATATCATGTTTCTTTGCAGCAATTGCTGTAGTTTTCTGCCTAGACAGCAGGAATGTGTTGAGTTTGTGTCTCCATGTGGAACTAATTAGTGCTTCCCAGCACCAAAGTAAATATGCCCTGCTTAAATTCATTCAAAACCATAAAGTGCATTGATAATATCAAAAAACACAAAGCAGAGCCTGTAGCAAGATCTGGGATTGAGTTTGCCATAACACAAGAGGATATTTCTGGTCTCATCCAGTCATTTCCAGACAAAGTGTTGTGGAACTGGTATGCAATGGACTCAGAAAATAACCCTCGAACTGTTTTTGGAGAAAAGCAAACTCTATTTCTTGGCCAAGTGGATAAAAAGTCATGTCTGCAAGTAAAAATATCCGGTTTGTTTGCAATGATAGCTCTAGCTTTCTGCGTAGAAAACACAAATGTGTGCATGTTTGGGCTGCATATGAAACCAATAGGCATTTCCAGCACAAAACAAAATTTCCTCTACTGAAATTCATTCTAAAACGTAAAGTCCATTGATAATATCCAGAAAACACAAACACAAGGGTTGTAGCAAGATCGGGGATTGAGTTAGCCATAACACAAGAGGATATTTCTGGTCTCATCCAGGCATATCCAGACAAAGTGCTGTGGAACTGGTATGCAATGGACTCAGATAATCACAGTCAAACTGGTTTTGGAGACTAGCAAAGTATTTTCTTAGGCAAGTGCATAAAATGTCATCTACACCAACACAAATATCATGTTTCTTTGCAGCAATTGCTGTAGTTTTCTCACTTGAAAACACAAATGAATGAGTTTGAGTCTCCATGTGGAACTAATTAATATTTCCCAGGAACAAAGAAAGTATTCCCTGCTTAAATTCATTCAAAACCATAAAGTGCATTGATAATATCAAAAAACACAAAGCAGAGCCTGTAGCAAGATCTGGGATTGAGTTAGCCATAACACAAGAGGATATTTCTGGTCTCATCCAGGCATATCCAGACAAAGTGCTGTGGAGCTGGTATGCAATGGACTCAGATAATCACAGTCAAACTGGTTTTGGAGACTAGCAAAGTATTTTCTTAGGCAAGTGTATAAAATATCACCTACACCAACACAAATATCATGTTTCTTTGCAGCAATTGCTGTAGTTTTCTGCCTAGAGAGCAGGAATGTGTTGAGTTTGTGTCTCCATGTGGAACTAATTAGTGCTTCCCAGCACCAAAGTAAATATTCCCTGCTTAAATTCATTCAAAACCATAAAGTGCATTGATAATATCAAAAAACACAAAGCAGAGCCTGTAGCAAGTACTGGGATTGAGTTAGCCATAATACAAGAGGATATTTCTGGTCTCATCCAGGCATATCCAGAGAAAGTGCTGTGGAGCTGGTATGCAATGGACTCAGATAATCACAGTCAAACTGGTTTTGGAGACTAGCAAAGTATTTTCTTAGGCAAGTGTATAAAATGTCATCTACACCAACACAAATATCATGTTTCTTTGCAGCAATTGCTGTAGTTTTCTGCCTAGACAGCAGGAATGTGTTGAGTTTGTGTCTCCATGTGGAACTAATTAGTGCTTCCCAGCACCAAAGAAAATATTCCCTGCTTAAATTCATTCAAAACCATAAAGTGCATTGATAATATCAAAAACACAAAGCAGAGCCTGTAGCAAGATCTGGGATTGAGTTAGCCATAACACAAGAGGATATTTCTGGTCTCATCCAGTCATTTCCAGACAAAGTGTTGTGGAACTGGTATGCAATGGACTCAGAAAATCACCCTCAAACTGTTTTTGGAGAAAAGCAAACTCTATTTCTTGGCCAAGTGGATAAATAGTCATGTCTGCAAATATAAATATCCGGTTTGTTTGCAATGATAGCTCTAGCTTTCTGCGTAGAAAACACAAATGTGTGCATGTTTGGCCTGCATATGCAACCAGTAGGCATTTCCAGCACAAAACAAAATTTCCTCTACTGAAATTCATTCTAAAACATAAAGTCCATTGATAATATCCAGAAAACACAAACACAAAGGTTGTAGCAAGATCGGGGATTCAGTTAGCCATAACACAAGAGGATATTTCTGGTCTCATCCAGGCATATCCAGACAAAGTGCTGTGGAACTGGTATGCAATGGACTCAGATAATCACAGTCAAACTGGTTTTGGAGACTAGCAAAGTATTTTCTTAGGCAAGTGCATAAAATGTCATCTACACCAACACAAATATCATGTTTCTTTGCAGCAATTGCTGTAGTTTTCTCACTAGAAAACACAAATGAATGAGTTTGAGTCTCCATGTGGAACTAATTAATATTTCCCAGGAACAAAGAAAGTATTCCCTGCTTAAATTCATTCAAAACCATAAAGTGCATTGATAATATCAAAAAACACAAAGCAGAGCCTCTAGCAAGGTCTGGGATTGAGTTAGCCATAACACAAGAGGATATTTCTGATCTCATCCAGGCATATCCAGACAAAGTGCTGTGGAACTGGTATGCAATGGACTCAGATAATCACAGTCAAACTGGTTTTGGAGACTAGCAAAGTATTTTCTTAGGCAAGTGCATAAAATGTCATCTACACCAACACAAATATCATGTTTCTTTGCAGCAATTGCTGTAGATTTCTGCCTAGACAGCAGGAATGTGTTGAGTTTGTGTCTCCATGTGAGGCTAATTAGTGCTTCCCAGCACCAAAGTTAATATTCCCTAATTAAATTCATTCAAAACCATAAAGTGCATTGATAATATCAAAAAACACAAAGCAGAGCCTGTAGCAAGTACTGGGATTGAGTTAGCCATAATACAAGAGGATATTTCTGGTCTCATCCAGGCATATCCAGACAAAGTGCTGTGGAACTGGTATGCAATGGACTCAGATAATCACAGTCAAACTGGTTTTGGAGACTAGCAAAGTATTTTCTTAGGCAAGTGCATAAAATGTCATCTACGCCAACACAAATATCATGTTTCTTTGCAGCAATTGCTGTAGTTTTCTGCCTAGACAGCAGGAATGTGTTGAGTTTGTGTCTCCATGTGGAACTAATTAGTATTTCCCAGGAACAAAGAAAGTATTCCCTGCTTAAATTCATTCAAAACCATAAAGTGCATTGATAATATCAAAAAACACAAAGCAGAGCCTGTAGCAAGATCTGGGATTGAGTTAGCCATAACACAAGAGGATATTTCTGGTCTCATCCAGGCATATCCAGACAAAGTGCTGTGGAACTGGTATGCAATGGACTCAGAAAATCACAGTCAAACTGGTTTTGGAGACTAGCAAAGTATTTTCTTAGGCAAGTGCATAAAATGTCATCTACACCAACACATATATTATGTTTCCTTGCAGCAATTGCTGTAGTTTTCTGCCTAGACAGCATGAATGTGTTGCGTTTGTGTCTCCATGTGGAGCTAATTAGTGCTTCCCAGCACCAAAGTAAATATGCCCTGCTTAAATTCATTCAAAACCATAAAGTGCATTGATAATATCAAAAAACACAAAGCAGAGCCTGTAGCAAGATCTGGGATTGAGTTAGCCATAAAACCAGACGATATTTCTGGTTTCATCCAGGCATATCCAGACAAAGTGCTGTGGAACTGGTATGCAATGGACTCAGATAATCACAGTCAAACTGGTTTTGGAGACTAGCAAAGTATTTTCTTAGGCAAGTGCATAAAATGTCATCTACACCAACACAAATATCATGTTTCTTTGCAGCAATTGCTGTAGTTTTCTGCCTAGACAGCAGGAATGTGTTGAGTTTGTGTCTCCATGTGGAGCTAATTAGTGCTTCCCAGCACCAAAGTAAATATTCCCTGCTTAAATTCATTCAAAACCATAAAGTGCATTGATAATATCAAAAAACACAAAGCAGAGCCTGTAGCAAGATCTGGGATTGAGTTAGCCATAACACAAGAGGATATTTCTGGTCTCATCCAGGCATATCCAGACAAAGTGCTGTGGAACTGGTATGCAATGGACTCAGATAATCACAGTCAAACTGGTTTTGGAGACTAGCAAAGTATTTTCTTAGGCAAGTGCATAAAATGTCATCTACACCAACACAAATATCATGTTTCTTTGCAGCAATTGCTGTAGTTTTCTGCCTAGACAGCACGAATGTGTTGAGTTTGTGTCTCCATGTGGAACTAATTAGTGCTTCCCAGCACCAAAGTAAATATGCCCTGCTTAAATTCATTCAAAACCATAAAGTGCATTGATAATATCAAAAAACACAAAGCAGAGCCTGTAGCAAGATCTGGGATTGAGTTAGCCATAACACAAGAGGATATTTCTGGTCTCATCCAGGCATATCCAGACAAAGTGCTTTGGAACTGGTATGCAATGGACTCAGAAATTCACCCTCAAAGTGTTTTTGGAGAAAAGAAAACTCTATGTCTTGGCCAAGTGGATAAAAAGTCATGTCTGCAAATATAAATATCCGGTTTGTTTGCAATGATAGCTCTAGCTTTCTGCGTAGAAAACACAAATGTGTGCATGTTTGGCCTGCATATGAAACCAATAGGCATTTCCAGCACAAAACAAAATTTCCTCTACTGAAATTCATTCTAAAACGTAAAGTCCATTGATAATATCCAGAAAACACAAACACAAAGGTTGTAGCAAGATCGGGGATTGAGTTAGCCATAACACAAGAGGATATTTCTGGTCTCATCCAGGCGTATCCAGAGAAAGTGCTGTGGAACTGGTATGCAATGGACCCAGATAATCACAGTCAAACTGGTTTTGGATACTAGCAAAGTATTTTCTTAGGCAAGTGCATAAAATGTCATCTACACCAACACAAATATCATGTTTCTTTGCAGCAATTGCTGTAGTTTTCTCACTAGAAAACACAAATGAATGAGTTTGAGTCTCCATGTGGAACTAATTAATATTTCCCAGGAACAAAGAAAGTATTCCCTGCTTAAATTCATTCAAAACCATAACGTCCATTGATAATATCAAAAAACACAAAGCAGAGACTGTAGCAAGATCTGGGATTGAGTTAGCCATAACACAAGAGGATATTTCTGTTCTCATCCAGGCATATCCAGACAAAGTGCTGTGGAACTGGTATGCAATGGACTCAGATAATCACAGTCAAACTGGTTTTGGAGACTACCAAAGTATTTTCTTAGGCAAGTGTATAAAATGTCATGTACACCAACACAAATATCATGTTTCTTTGCAGCAATTGCTGTAGTTTTCTGCCTAGACAGCAGGAATGTGTTGAGTTTGTGTCTCCATGTGGAGCAAATTAGTGCTTCCCAGCACCAAAGTTAATATTCCCTGATTAAATTCATTCAAAACCATAAAGTGCATTGATAATATCAAAAAACACAAAGCAGAGCCTGTAGCAAGTACTGGGATTGAGTTAGCCATAATACAAGAGGATATTTCTGGTCTCATCCAGGCATATCCAGACAAAGTTCTGTGGAGCTGGTATGCAATGGACTCAGATAATCACAGTCAAACTGGTTTTGGAGACTAGCAAAGTATTTTCTTAGGCAAGTGTATAAAATGTCATCTACACCAACACAAATATCATGTTTCTTTGCAGCAATTGCTGTAGTTTTCTGCCTAGACAGCAGGAATGTGTTGAGTTTGTGTCTCCATGTGGAACTAATTAGTGCTTCCCAGCACCAAAGAAAATATTCCCTGCTTAAATTCATTCAAAACCATAAAGTGCATTGATAATATCAAAAACACAAAGCAGAGCCTGTAGCAAGATCTGGGATTGAGTTAGCCATAACACAAGAGGATATTTCTGGTCTCATCCAGTCATTTCCAGACAAAGTGTTGTGGAACTGGTATGCAGTGGACTCAGAAAATCACCCTCAAACTGTTTTTGGAGAAAAGCAAACTCTATTTCTTGGCCAAGTGGATAAATAGTCATGTCTGCAAATATAAATATCCGGTTTGTTTGCAATGATAGCTCTAGCTTTCTGCGTAGAAAACACAAATGTGTGCATGTTTGGCCTGCATATGAAACCAGTAGGCATTTCCAGCACAAAACAAAATTTCCTCTACTGAAATTCATTCTAAAACATAAAGTCCATTGATAATATCCAGAAAACACAAACACAAAGGTTGTACCAAGATCGGGGATTGAGTTAGCCATAACACAAGAGGATATTTCTGGTCTCATCCAGGCATATCCAGACAAAGTGCTGTGGAACTGGTATGCAATGGACTCAGATAATCACAGTCAAACTGGTTTTGGAGACTAGCAAAGTATTTTCTTAGGCAAGTGCATAAAATGTCATCTACACCAACACAAATATCATGTTTCTTTGCAGCAATTGCTGTAGTTTTCTCACTAGAAAACACAAATGAATGAGTTTGAGTCTCCATGTGGAACTAATTAATATTTCCATGAACAAAGAAAGTATCCCCTGCTTAAATTCATTCAAAACCATAACGTCCATTGATAATATCAAAAAACACAAAGCAGAGCCTGTAGCAAGGTCTGGGATTGAGTTAGCCATAACACAAGAAGATATTTCTGGTCTCATCCAGGCATATCCAGACAAAGTGCTGTGGAACTGGTATGCAATGGACTCAGATAATCACAGTCAAACTGGTTTTGGAGACTAGCAAAGTATTTTCTTAGGCAAGTGCATAAAATGTCATCTACACCAACACAAATATCATGTTTCTTTGCAGCAATTGCTGTAGTTTTCTGCCTAGAGAGCAGGAATGTGTTGAGTTTGTGTCTCCATGTGGAGCTAATTAGTATTTCCCAGGAACAAAGAAAGTATTCCCTGCTTAAATTCATTCAAAACCATAAAGTGCATTGATAATATCAAAAAACACAAAGCAGAGCCTGTAGCAAGATCTGGGATTGAGTTAGCCATAACACAAGAGGATATTTCTGGTCTCATCCAGGCATATCCAGACAAAGTGCTGTGGAACTGGTATGCAATGGACTCAGATAATCACAGTCAAACTGGTTTTGGAGACTAGCAAAGTATTTTCTTAGGCAAGTGCATAAAATGTCATCTACACCAACACAAATATCATGTTTCTTTGCAGCAATTGCTGTAGTTTTCTGCCTAGACAGCAGGAATGTGTTGAGTTTGTGTCTCCATGTGGAACTAATTAGTGCTTCCCAGCACCAAAGAAAATGTTCCCTGCTTAAATTCATTCAAAACCATAAAGTCCATTGATAATATCAAAAAACACAAAGCAGAGCCTGTAGCAAGATCTGGGATTGAGTTAGCCATAACACAAGAGGATATTTCTGGTCTCATCCAGTCATTTCCAGACAAAGTGTTGTGGAACTGGTATGCAATGGACTCAGAAAATCACCCTCAAACTGTTTTTGGAGAAAAGCAAACTCTATTTCTTGGCCAAGTGGATAAAAAGTCATGTCTGCAAATATAAATATCCAGTTTGTTTGCAATGATAGCTCTAGCTTTCTGCATAGAAAACACAAATGTGTGCATGTTTGGCCTGCATATGAAACCAATAGGCATTTCCAGCACAAAACAAAATTTCCTCTACTAAAATTCATTCTAAAACGTAAAGTCCATTGATAATATCCAGAAAACACAAACACAAGGGTTGTACCAAGATCGGGGATTGAGTTAGCCATAACACAAGAGGATATTTCTGGTCTCATCCAGGAATGTCCAGACAAAGTGCTGTGGAACTGGTATGCAATGGACTCAGATAATCACAGTCAAACTGGTTTTGGAGACTAGCAAATTATTTTCTTAGGCAAGTGTATAAAATGTCATCTACACCAACACAAATATCATGTTTCTTTGCAGCAATTGCTGTAGTTTTCTCACTAGAAAACACAAATGAATGAGTTTGAGTCTCCATGTGGAACTAATTAATATTTCCCAGGAACAAAGAAAGTATTCCCTGCTTAAATTCTTTCAAAACCATAAAGTGCATTGATAATATCAAAAAACACAAAGCAGAGCCTGTAGCAAGATCTGGGATTGAGTTAGCCATAACACCAGATGATATTTCTGATCTCATCCAGGCATATCCAGACAAAGTGCTGTGGAACTGGTATGCAATGGACTCAGATAATCACAGTCAAACTGGTTTTGGAGACTAGCAAAGTATTTTCTTAGGCAAGTGCATAAAATGTCATCTACACCAACACAAATATCATGTTTCTTTGCAGCAATTGCTGTAGTTTTCTGCCTAGACAGCAGGAATGTGTTGAGTTTGTGTCTCCATGTGGAACTAATTAGTGCTTCCCAGCACCAAAGTAAATATGCCCTGCTTAAATTCATTCAAAACCATAAAGTGCATTGATAATATCAAAAAACACAAAGCAGAGCCTGTAGCAAGATCTGGGATTGAGTTTGCCATAACACCAGATGATATTTCTGGTCTCATCCAGGCATATCCAGACAAAGTGCTGTGGAACTGGTATGCAATGGACTCAGATAATCACAGTCAAACTGGTTTTGGAGACTAGCAAAGTATTTTCTTAGGCAAGTGCATAAAATGTCATCTACACCAACACAAATATCATGTTTCTTTGCAGCAATTGCTGTAGTTTTCTGCCTAGACAGCAGGAATGTGTTGAGTTTGTGTCTCCATGTGGAACTAATTAGTGCTTCCCAGCACCAAAGTAAATATGCCCTGCTTAAATTCATTCAAAACCATAAAGTGCATTGAGAATATCAAAAAACACAAAGCAGAGCCTGTAGCAAGATCTGGGATTGAGTTAGCCATAACACAAGAGGATATTTCTGGTCTCATCCAGTCATTTCCAGACAAAGTGTTGTGGAACTGGTATGCAATGGACTCAGAAAATCACCCTCAAACTGTTTTTGGAGAAAAGCAAACTCTATTTCTTGGCCAAGTGGATAAAAAGTCATGTCTGCAAGTAAAAATATCCGGTTTGTTTGCAATGATAGCTCTAGCTTTCTGCGTAGAAAACACAAATGTGTGCATGTTTGGCCTGCATATGAAACCAATAGGCATTTCCAGCACAAAACAAAATTTCCTCTACTGAAATTCATTCTAAAACGTAAAGTCCATTGATAATATCCAGAAAACACAAACACAAAGGTTGTAGCAAGATCTGGGATTGAGTTAGCCATAACACAAGAGGATATTTCTGGTCTCATCCAGGCATATCCAGACAAAGTGCTGTGGAACTGGTATGCAATGGACTCAGATAATCACAGTCAAACTGGTTTTGGAGACTAGCAAAGTATTTTCTTAGGCAAGTGCATAAAATGTCATCTACACCAACACAAACATCATGTTTCTTTGCAGCAATTGCTGTAGTTTTCTGCCTAGACAGCACGAATGTGTTGAGTTTGTGTCTCCATGTGGAACTAATTAGTGCTTCCCAGCACCAAAGTAAATATGCCCTGCTTAAATTCATTCAAAACCATAAAGTGCATTGATAATATCAAAAAACACAAAGCAGAGCCTGTAGCAAGTACTGGGATTGAGTTAGCCATAATACAAGAGGATATTTCTGGTCTCATCCAGGCATATCCAGACAAAGTGCTGTGGAACTGGTATGCAATGGACTCAGATAATCACAGTCAAACTGGTTTTGGAGACTAGCAAAGTATTTTCTTAGGCAAGTGCATAAAATGTCATCTACACCAACACAAATATCATGTTTCTTTGCAGCAATTGCTGTAGTTTTCTGCCTAGACAGCAGGAATGTGTTGAGTTTGTGTCTCCATGTGGAGCTAATTAGTGCTTCCCAGCACCAAAGTAAATATGCCCTGCTTAAATTCATTCAAAACCATAAAGTGCATTGATAATATCAAAAAACACAAAGCAGAGCCTGTAGCAAGATCTGGGATTGAGTTAGCCATAACACAAGAGGATATTTCTGGTCTCATCCAGTCATTTCCAGACAAAGTGTTGTGGAACTGGTATGCAATGGACTCAGAAAATCACCCTCAAACTTTTTTTGGAGAAAAGCAAACTCTATTTCTTGGCCAAGTGGATAAATAGTCATGTCTGCAAGTAAAAATATCCGGTTTGTTTGCAATGATAGCTCTAGCTTTCTGCGTAGAAAACACAAATGTGTGCATGTTTGGGCTGCATATGAAACCAATAGGCATTTCCAGCACAAAACAAAATTTCCTCTACTGAAATTCATTCTAAAACGTAAAGTCCATTGATAATATCCAGAAAACACACACACAAAGGTTGTACCAAGATCGGGGATTGAGTTAGCCATAACACAAGAGGATATTTCTGGTCTCATCCAGGCATATCCAGACAAAGTGCTGTGGAACTGGTATGCAATGGACTCAGATAATCACAGTCAAACTGGTTTTGGAGACTAGCAAAGTATTTTCTTAGGCAAGTGCATAAAATGTCATCTACACCAACACAAATATCATGTTTCTTTGCAGCAATTGCTGTAATTTTCTCACTAGAAAACACAAATGAATGAGTTTGAGTCTCCATGTGGAACTAATTAATATTTCCAGGAACAAAGAAAGTATCCCCTGCTTAAATTCATTCAAAACCATAAAGTGCATTGATAATATCAAAAAACACAAAGCAGAGCCTGTAGCAAGATCTGGGATTGAGTTAGCCATAACACAAGAAGATATTTCTGGTCTCATCCAGGCATATCCAGACAAAGTGCTGTGGAACTGGTATGCAATGGACTCAGATAATCACAGTCAAACTGGTTTTGGAGACTAGCAAAGTATTTTCTTAGGCAAGTGCATAAAATGTCATCTACACCAACACAAATATCATGTTTCTTTGCAGCAATTGCTGTAGTTTTCTGCCTAGAGAGCAGGAATGTGTTGAGTTTGTGTCTCCATGTGGAGCTAATTAGTATTTCCCAGGAACAAAGAAAGTATTCCCTGCTTAAATTCATTCAAAACCATAAAGTGCATTGATAATATCAAAAAAACACAAAGCAGAGCCTGTAGCAAGATCTGGGATTGAGTTAGCCATAACACAAGAAGATATTTCTGGTCTCATCCAGGCATATCCAGACAAAGTGCTGTGGAACTGGTATGCAATGGACTCAGATAATCACAGTCAAACTGGTTTTGGAGACTAGCAAAGTATTTTCTTAGGCAAGTGCATAAAATGTCATCTACACCAACACAAATATCATGTTTCTTTGCAGCAATTGCTGTAGTTTTCTGCCTAGACAGCACGAATGTGTTGAGTTTGTGTCTCCATGTGGAACTAATTAGTGCTTCCCAGCACCAAAGTAAATATGCCCTGCTTAAATTCATTCAAAACCATAAAGTGCATTGATAATATCAAAAAACACAAAGCAGAGCCTGTAGCAAGATCTGGGATTGAGTTAGCCATAACACAAGAGGATATTTCTGGTCTCATCCAGTCATTTCCAGACAAAGTGTTGTGGAACTGGTATGCAATGGACTCAGAAAATCAACCTCAAACTGTTTTTGGAGAAAAGCAAACTCTATTTCTTGGCCAAGTGGATAAAAAGTCATGTCTGCAAATATAAATATCCGGTTTGTTTGCAATGATAGCTCTAGCTTTCTGCATAGAAAACACAAATGTGTGCATGTTTGGCCTGCATATGAAACCAATAGGCATTTCCAGCACAATACAAAATTTCCTCTACTAAAATTCATTCTAAAACGTAAAGTCCATTGATAATATCCAGAAAACACAAACACAAGGGTTGTACCAAGATCGGGGATTGAGTTAGCCATAACACAAGAGGATATTTCTGGTCTCATCCAGGCATGTCCAGACAAAGTGCTGTGGAACTGGTATGCAATGGACTCAGATAATCACAGTCAAACTGGTTTTGGAGACTAGCAAAGTATTTTCTTAGGCAAGTGCATAAAATGTCATCTACACCAACACAAACATCATGTTTCTTTGCAGCAATTGCTGTAGTTTTCTGCCTAGACAGCACGAATGTGTTGAGTTTGTGTCTCCATGTGGAACTAATTAGTGCTTCCCAGCACCAAAGTAAATATGCCCTGCTTAAATTCATTCAAAACCATAAAGTGCATTGATAATATCAAAAAACACAAAGCAGAGCCTGTAGCAAGTACTGGGATTGAGTTAGCCATAATACAAGAGGATATTTCTGGTCTCATCCAGGCATATCCAGACAAAGTGCTGTGGAACTGGTATGCAATGGACTCAGATAATCACAGTCAAACTGGTTTTGGAGACTAGCAAAGTATTTTCTTAGGCAAGTGCATAAAATGTCATCTACACCAACACAAATATCATGTTTCTTTGCAGCAATTGCTGTAGTTTTCTGCCTAGACAGCAGGAATGTGTTGAGTTTGTGTCTCCATGTGGAGCTAATTAGTGCTTCCCAGCACCAAAGTAAATATGCCCTGCTTAAATTCATTCAAAACCATAAAGTGCATTGATAATATCAAAAAACACAAAGCAGAGCCTGTAGCAAGATCTGGGATTGAGTTAGCCATAACACAAGAGGATATTTCTGGTCTCATCCAGTCATTTCCAGACAAAGTGTTGTGGAACTGGTATGCAATGGACTCAGAAAATCACCCTCAAACTTTTTTTGGAGAAAAGCAAACTCTATTTCTTGGCCAAGTGGATAAATAGTCATGTCTGCAAGTAAAAATATCCGGTTTGTTTGCAATGATAGCTCTAGCTTTCTGCGTAGAAAACACAAATGTGTGCATGTTTGGCCTGCATATGAAACCAATAGGCATTTCCAGCACAAAACAAAATTTCCTCTACTGAAATTCATTCTAAAACGTAAAGTCCATTGATAATATCCAGAAAACACACACACAAAGGTTGTACCAAGATCGGGGATTGAGTTAGCCATAACACAAGAGGATATTTCTGGTCTCATCCAGGCATATCCAGACAAAGTGCTGTGGAACTGGTATGCAATGGACTCAGATAATCACAGTCAAACTGGTTTTGGAGACTAGCAAAGTATTTTCTTAGGCAAGTGCATAAAATGTCATCTACACCAACACAAATATCATGTTTCTTTGCAGCAATTGCTGTCATTTTCTCACTAGAAAACACAAATGAATGAGTTTGAGTCTCCATGTGGAACTAATTAATATTTCCAGGAACAAAGAAAGTATCCCCTGCTTAAATTCATTCAAAACCATAAAGTGCATTGATAATATCAAAAAACACAAAGCAGAGCCTGTAGCAAGATCTGGGATTGAGTTAGCCATAACACAAGAAGATATTTCTGGTCTCATCCAGGCATATCCAGACAAAGTGCTGTGGAACTGGTATGCAATGGACTCAGATAATCACAGTCAAACTGGTTTTGGAGACTAGCAAAGTATTTTCTTAGGCAAGTGCATAAAATGTCATCTACACCAACACAAATATCATGTTTCTTTGCAGCAATTGCTGTAGTTTTCTGCCTAGAGAGCAGGAATGTGTTGAGTTTGTGTCTCCATGTGGAGCTAATTAGTATTTCCCAGGAACAAAGAAAGTATTCCCTGCTTAAATTCATTCAAAACCATAAAGTGCATTGATAATATCAAAAAACACAAAGCAGAGCCTGTAGCAAGATCTGGGATTGAGTTAGCCATAACACAAGAAGATATTTCTGGTCTCATCCAGGCATATCCAGACAAAGTGCTGTGGAACTGGTATGCAATGGACTCAGATAATCACAGTCAAACTGGTTTTGGAGACTAGCAAAGTATTTTCTTAGGCAAGTGCATAAAATGTCATCTACACCAACACAAATATCATGTTTCTTTGCAGCAATTGCTGTAGTTTTCTGCCTAGACAGCAGGAATGTGTTGAGTTTGTGTCTCCATGTGGAACTAATTAGTGCTTCCCAGCACCAAAGTAAATATGCCCTGCTTAAATTCATTCAAAACCATAAAGTGCATTGATAATATCAAAAAACACAAAGCAGAGCCTGTAGCAAGATCTGGGATTGAGTTAGCCATAACACAAGAGGATATTTCTGGTCTCATCCAGTCATTTCCAGACAAAGTGTTGTGGAACTGGTATGCAATGGACTCAGAAAATCAACCTCAAACTGTTTTTGGAGAAAAGCAAACTCTATTTCTTGGCCAAGTGGATAAAAAGTCATGTCTGCAAATATAAATATCCGGTTTGTTTGCAATGATAGCTCTAGCTTTCTGCATAGAAAACACAAATGTGTGCATGTTTGGCCTGCATATGAAACCAATAGGCATTTCCAGCACAAAACAAAATTTCCTCTACTAAAATTCATTCTAAAACGTAAAGTCCATTGATAATATCCAGAAAACACAAACACAAGGGTTGTACCAAGATCGGGGATTGAGTTAGCCATAACACAAGAGGATATTTCTGGTCTCATCCAGGCATGTCCAGACAAAGTGCTGTGGAACTGGTATGCAATGGACTCAGTCAAACTGGTTTTGGAGACTAGCAAAGTATTTTCTTAGGCAAGTGCATAAAATGTCATCTACACCAACACAAATATCATGTTTCTTTGCAGCAATTGCTGTAGTTTTCTGCCTAGAGAGCAGGAATGTGTTGAGTTTGTGTCTCCATGTGGAGCTAATTAGTATTTCCCAGGAACAAAGAAAGTATTCCCTGCTTAAATTCATTCAAAACCATAAAGTGCATTGATAATATCAAAAAACACAAAGCAGAGCCTGTAGCAAGATCTGGGATTGAGTTAGCCATAACACAAGAAGATATTTCTGGTCTCATCCAGGCATATCCAGACAAAGTGCTGTGGAACTGGTATGCAATGGACTCAGATAATCACAGTCAAACTGGTTTTGGAGACTAGCAAAGTATTTTCTTAGGCAAGTGCATAAAATGTCATCTACACCAACACAAATATCATGTTTCTTGGCAGCAATTGCTGTAGTTTTCTGCCTAGACAGCACGAATGTGTTGAGTTTGTGTCTCCATGTGGAACTAATTAGTGCTTCCCAGCACCAAAGTAAATATGCCCTGCTTAAATTCATTCAAAACCATAAAGTGCATTGATAATATCAAAAAACACAAAGCAGAGCCTGTAGCAAGATCTGGGATTGAGTTAGCCATAACACAAGAGGATATTTCTGGTCTCATCCAGTCATTTCCAGACAAAGTGTTGTGGAACTGGTATGCAATGGACTCAGAAAATCAACCTCAAACTGTTTTTGGAGAAAAGCAAACTCTATTTCTTGGCCAAGTGGATAAAAAGTCATGTCTGCAAATATAAATATCCGGTTTGTTTGCAATGATAGCTCTAGCTTTCTGCATAGAAAACACAAATGTGTGCATGTTTGGCCTGCATATGAAACCAATAGGCATTTCCAGCACAAAACAAAATTTCCTCTACTAAAATTCATTCTAAAACGTAAAGTCCATTGATAATATCCAGAAAACACAAACACAAGGGTTGTACCAAGATCGGGGATTGAGTTAGCCATAACACAAGAGGATATTTCTGGTCTCATCCAGGCATGTCCAGACAAAGTGCTGTGGAACTGGTATGCAATGGACTCAGTCAAACTGGTTTTGGAGACTAGCAAAGTATTTTCTTAGGCAAGTGCATAAAATGTCATCTACACCAACACAAATATCATGTTTCTTTGCAGCAATTGCTGTAGTTTTCTGCCTAGACAGCAGGAATGTGTTGAGTTTGTGTCTCCATGTGGAGCTAATTAGTATTTCCCAGGAACAAAGAAAGTATTCCCTGCTTAAATTCATTCAAAACCATAAAGTGCATTGATAATATCAAAAAACACAAAGCAGAGCCTGTAGCAAGATCTGGGATTGAGTTAGCCATAACACAAGAAGATATTTCTGGTCTCATCCAGGCATATCCAGACAAAGTGCTGTGGAACTGGTATGCAATGGACTCAGATAATCACAGTCAAACTGGTTTTGGAGACTAGCAAAGTATTTTCTTAGGCAAGTGCATAAAATGTCATCTACACCAACACAAATATCATGTTTCTTGGCAGCAATTGCTGTAGTTTTCTGCCTAGACAGCACGAATGTGTTGAGTTTGTGTCTCCATGTGGAACTAATTAGTGCTTCCCAGCACCAAAGTAAATATGCCCTGCTTAAATTCATTCAAAACCATAAAGTGCATTGATAATATCAAAAAACACAAAGCAGAGCCTGTAGCAAGATCTGGGATTGAGTTAGCCATAACACAAGAGGATATTTCTGGTCTCATCCAGTCATTTCCAGACAAAGTGTTGTGGAACTGGTATGCAATGGACTCAGAAAATCAACCTCAAACTGTTTTTGGAGAAAAGCAAACTCTATTTCTTGGCCAAGTGGATAAAAAGTCATGTCTGCAAATATAAATATCCGGTTTGTTTGCAATGATAGCTCTAGCTTTCTGCATAGAAAACACAAATGTGTGCATGTTTGGCCTGCATATGAAACCAATAGGCATTTCCAGCACAAAACAAAATTTCCTCTACTAAAATTCATTCTAAAACGTAAAGTCCATTGATAATATCCAGAAAACACAAACACAAGGGTTGTACCAAGATCGGGGATTGAGTTAGCCATAACACAAGAGGATATTTCTGGTCTCATCCAGGCATGTCCAGACAAAGTGCTGTGGAACTGGTATGCAATGGACTCAGTCAAACTGGTTTTGGAGACTAGCAAAGTATTTTCTTAGGCAAGTGCATAAAATGTCATCTACACCAACACAAATATCATGTTTCTTTGCAGCAATTGCTGTAGTTTTCTGCCTAGACAGCAGGAATGTGTTGAGTTTGTGTCTCCATGTGGAGCTAATTAGTGCTTCCCAGCACCAAAGTAAATATTCCCTGCTTAAATTCATTCAAAACCATAAAGTGCATTGATAATATCAAAAAACACAAAGCAGAGCCTGTAGCAAGTACTGGGATTGAGTTAGCCATAATACAAGAGGATATTTCTGGTCTCATCCAGGCATATCCAGACAAAGTGCTGTGGAACTGGTATGCAATGGACTCAGATAATCACAGTCAAACTGGTTTTGGAGACTAGCAAAGTATTTTCTTAGGCAAGTGCATAAAATGTCATCTACACCAACACAAATATCATGTTTCTTTGCAGCAATTGCTGTAGTTTTCTGCCTAGACAGCAGGAATGTGTTGAGTTTGTGTCTCCATGTGGAACTAATTAGTGCTTCCCAGCACCAAAGTAAATATGCCCTGCTTAAATTCATTCAAAACCATAAAGTGCATTGATAATATCAAAAAACACAAAGCAGAGCCTGTAGCAAGATCTGGGATTGAGTTTGCCATAACACCAGATGATATTTCTGGTCTCATCCAGGCATATCCAGACAAAGTGCTGTGGAACTGGTATGCAATGGACTCAGATAATCACAGTCAAACTGGTTTTGGAGACTAGCAAAGTATTTTCTTAGGCAAGTGCATAAAATGTCATCTACACCAACACAAATATCATGTTTCTTTGTAGCAATTGCTGTAGTTTTCTGCCTAGACAGCAGGAATGTGTTGAGTTTGTGTCTCCATGTGGAACTAATTAGTGCTTCCCAGCACCAAAGTAAATATGCCCTGCTTAAATTCATTCAAAACCATAAAGTGCATTGAGAATATCAAAAAACACAAAGCAGAGCCTGTAGCAAGATCTGGGATTGAGTTAGCCATAACACAAGAGGATATTTCTGGTCTCATCCAGTCATTTCCAGACAAAGTGTTGTGGAACTGGTATGCAATGGACTCAGAAAATCACCCTCAAACTGTTTTTGGAGAAAAGCAAACTCTATTTCTTGGCCAAGTGGATAAAAAGTCATGTCTGCAAGTAAAAATATCCGGTTTGTTTGCAATGATAGCTCTAGCTTTCTGCGTAGAAAACACAAATGTGTGCATGTTTGGCCTGCATATGAAACCAATAGGCATTTCCAGCACAAAACAAAATTTCCTCTACTGAAATTCATTCTAAAACGTAAAGTCCATTGATAATATCCAGAAAACACAAACACAAAGGTTGTAGCAAGATCGGGGATTGAGTTAGCCATAACACAAGAGGATATTTCTGGTCTCATCCAGGCATATCCAGACAAAGTGCTGTGGAACTGGTATGCAATGGACTCAGATAATCACAGTCAAACTGGTTTTGGAGACTAGCAAAGTATTTTCTTAGGCAAGTGCATAAAATGTCATCTACACCAACACAAACATCATGTTTCTTTGCAGCAATTGCTGTAGTTTTCTGCCTAGACAGCACGAATGTGTTGAGTTTGTGTCTCCATGTGGAACTAATTAGTGCTTCCCAGCACCAAAGAAAATATGCCCTGCTTAAATTCATTCAAAACCATAAAGTGCATTGATAATATCAAAAAACACAAAGCAGAGCCTGTAGCAAGATCTGGGATTGAGTTAGCCATAACACAAGAAGATATTTCTGGTCTCATCCAGGCATATCCAGACAAAGTGCTGTGGAACTGGTATGCAATGGACTCAGATAATCACAGTCAAACTGGTTTTGGAGACTAGCAAAGTATTTTCTTAGGCAAGTGCATAAAATGTCATCTACACCAACACAAATATCATGTTTCTTTGCAGCAATTGCTGTAGTTTTCTGCCTAGACAGCAGGAATGTGTTGAGTTTGTGTCTCCATGTGGAGCTAATTAGTATTTCCCAGGAACAAAGAAAGTATTCCCTGCTTAAATTCATTCAAAACCATAAAGTGCATTGATAATATCAAAAAACACAAAGCAGAGCCTGTAGCAAGATCTGGGATTGAGTTAGCCATAACACAAGAAGATATTTCTGGTCTCATCCAGGCATATCCAGACAAAGTGCTGTGGAACTGGTATGCAATGGACTCAGATAATCACAGTCAAACTGGTTTTGGAGACTAGCAAAGTATTTTCTTAGGCAAGTGCATAAAATGTCATCTACACCAACACAAATATCATGTTTCTTTGCAGCAATTGCTGTAGTTTTCTGCCTAGACAGCACGAATGTGTTGAGTTTGTGTCTCCATGTGGAACTAATTAGTGCTTCCCAGCACCAAAGTAAATATGACCTGCTTAAATTCATTCAAAACCATAAAGTGCATTGATAATATCAAAAAACACAAAGCAGAGCCTGTAGCAAGATCTGGGATTGAGTTAGCCATAACACAAGAGGATATTTCTGGTCTCATCCAGTCATTTCCAGACAAAGTGTTGTGGAACTGGTATGCAATGGACTCAGAAAATCACCCTCAAACTGTTTTTGGAGAAAAGCAAACTCTATTTCTTGGCCAAGTGGATAAAAAGTCATGTCTGCAAATATAAATATCCGGTTTGTTTGCAATGATAGCTCTAGCTTTCTGCATAGAAAACACAAATGTGTGCATGTTTGGCCTGCATATGAAACCAATAGGCATTTCCAGCACAAAACAAAATTTCCTCTACTAAAATTCATTCTAAAACGTAAAGTCCATTGATAATATCCAGAAAACACAAACACAAGGGTTGTACCAAGATCAGGGATTGAGTTAGCCATAACACAAGAGGATATTTCTGGTCTCATCCAGGCATGTCCAGACAAAGTGCTGTGGAACTGGTATGCAATGGACTCAGATAATCACAGTCAAACTGGTTTTGGAGACTAGCAAAGTATTTTCTTAGGCAAGTGCATAAAATGTCATCTACACCAACACAAATATCATGTTTCTTTGCAGCAATTGCTGTAGTTTTCTCACTAGAAAACACAAATGAATGAGTTTGAGTCTCCATGTGGAACTAATTAATATTTCCCAGGAACAAAGAAAGTATTCCCTGCTTAAATTCTTTCAAAACAATAAAGTGCATTGATAATATCAAAAAACACAAAGCAGAGCCTGTAGCAAGATCTGGGATTGAGTTAGCCATAACACCAGATGATATTGCTGATCTCATCCAGGCATATCCAGACAAAGTGCTGTGGAACTGGTATGCAATGGACTCAGTCAAACTGGTTTTGGAGACTAGCAAAGTATTTTCTTAGGCAAGTGCATAAAATGTCATCTACACCAACACAAATATCATGTTTCTTTGCAGCAATTGCTGTAGTTTTCTGCCTAGACAGCACGAATGTGTTGAGTTTGTGTCTCCATGTGGAACTAATTAGTGCTTCCCAGCACCAAAGTAAATATGCCCTGCTTAAATTCATTCAAAACCATAAAGTGCATTGATAATATCAAAAAACACAAAGCAGAGCCTGTAGCAAGATCTGGGATTGAGTTTGCCATAACACCAGATGATATTTCTGGTCTCATCCAGGCATATCCAGACAAAGTGCTGTGGAACTGGTATGCAATGGACTCAGATAATCACAGTCAAACTGGTTTTGGAGACTAGCAAAGTATTTTCTTAGGCAAGTGCATAAAATGTCATCTACACCAACACAAATTTCATGTTTCTTTGCAGCAATTGCTGTAGTTTTCTGCCTAGACAGCAGGAATGTGTTGAGTTTGTGTCTCCATGTGGAACTAATTAGTGCTTCCCAGCACCAAAGTAAATATGCCCTGCTTAAATTCATTCAAAACCATAAAGTGCATTGATAATATCAAAAAACACAAAGCAGAGCCTGTAGCAAGATCTGGGATTGAGTTAGCCATAACACAAGAGGATATTTCTGGTCTCATCCAGTCATTTCCAGACAAAGTGTTGTGGAACTGGTATGCAATGGACTCAGAAAATCACCCTCAAACTGTTTTTGGAGAAAAGCAAACTCTATTTCTTGGCCAAGTGGATAAAAAGTCATGTCTGCAAGTAAAAATATCCGGTTTGTTTGCAATGATAGCTCTAGCTTTCTGCGTAGAAAACACAAATGTGTGCATGTTTGGCCTGCATATGAAACCAATAGGCATTTCCAGCACAAAACAAAATTTCCTCTACTGAAATTCATTCTAAAACGTAAAGTCCATTGATAATATCCAGAAAACACAAACACAAAGGTTGTAGCAAGATCGGGGATTGAGTTAGCCATAACACAAGAGGATATTTCTGGTCTCATCCAGGCATATCCAGACAAAGTGCTGTGGAACTGGTATGCAATGGACTCAGATAATCACAGTCAAACTGGTTTTGGAGACTAGCAAAGTATTTTCTTAGGCAAGTGCATAAAATGTCATCTACACCAACACAAACATCATGTTTCTTTGCAGCAATTGCTGTAGTTTTCTGCCTAGACAGCACGAATGTGTTGAGTTTGTGTCTCCATGTGGAACTAATTAGTGCTTCCCAGCACCAAAGAAAATATGCCCTGCTTAAATTCATTCAAAACCATAAAGTGCATTGATAATATCAAAAAACACAAAGCAGAGCCTGTAGCAAGATCTGGGATTGAGTTAGCCATAACACAAGAGGATATTTCTGGTCTCATCCAGTCATTTCCAGACAAAGTGTTGTGGAACTGGTATGCAATGGACTCAGAAAATCACCCTCAAACTGTTTTTGGAGAAAAGCAAACTCTATTTCTTGGCCAAGTGGATAAAAAGTCATGTCTGCAAATATAAATATCCGGTTTGTTTGCAATGATAGCTCTAGCTTTCTGCATAGAAAACACAAATGTGTGCATGTTTGGCCTGCATATGAAACCAATAGGCATTTCCAGCACAAAACAAAATTTCCTCTACTGAAATTCATTCTAAAACGTAAAGTCCATTGATAATATCCAGAAAACACAAACACAAGGGTTGTACCAAGATCGGGGATTGAGTTAGCCATAACACAAGAGGATATTTCTGGTCTCATCCAGGCATGTCCAGACAAAGTGCTGTGGAACTGGTATGCAATGGACTCAGATAATCACAGTCAAACTGGTTTTGGAGACTAGCAAAGTATTTTCTTAGGCAAGTGCATAAAATGTCATCTACACCAACACAAATATCATGTTTCTTTGCAGCAATTGCTGTAGTTTTCTCACTAGAAAACACAAATGAATGAGTTTGAGTCTCCATGTGGAACTAATTAATATTTCCCAGGAACAAAGAAAGTATTCCCTGCTTAAATTCTTTCAAAACCATAAAGTGCATTGATAATATCAAAAAACACAAAGCAGAGCCTGTAGCAAGATCTGGGATTGAGTTAGCCATAACACCAGATGATATTTCTGATCTCATCCAGGCATATCCAGACAAAGTGCTGTGGAACTGGTATGCAATGGACTCAGTCAAACTGGTTTTGGAGACTAGCAAAGTATTTTCTTAGGCAAGTGCATAAAATGTCATCTACACCAACACAAATATCATGTTTCTTTGCAGCAATTGCTGTAGTTTTCTGCCTAGACAGCAGGAATGTGTTGAGTTTGTGTCTCCATGTGGAACTAATTAGTGCTTCCCAGCACCAAAGTAAATATGCCCTGCTTAAATTCATTCAAAACCATAAAGTGCATTGATAATATCAAAAAACACAAAGCAGAGCCTGTAGCAAGATCTGGGATTGAGTTTGCCATAACACCAGATGATATTTCTGGTCTCATCCAGGCATATCCAGACAAAGTGCTGTGGAACTGGTATGCAATGGACTCAGATAATCACAGTCAAACTGGTTTTGGAGACTAGCAAAGTATTTTCTTAGGCAAGTGCATAAAATGTCATCTACACCAACACAAATATCATGTTTCTTTGCAGCAATTGCTGTAGTTTTCTGCCTAGACAGCAGGAATGTGTTGAGTTTGTGTCTCCATGTGGAACTAATTAGTGCTTCCCAGCACCAAAGTAAATATGCCCTGCTTAAATTCATTCAAAACCATAAAGTGCATTGATAATATCAAAAAACACAAAGCAGAGCCTGTAGCAAGATCTGGGATTGAGTTTGCCATAACACCAGATGATATTTCTGGTCTCATCCAGTCATTTCCTTACAAAGTGTTGTGGAACTGGTATGCAATGGACTCAGAAAATCACCCTCGAACTGTTTTTGGAGAAAAGCAAACTCTATTTCTTGGCCAAGTGGATAAAAAGTCATGTCTGCCAGTAAAAATATCCGGTTTGTTTGCAATGATAGCTCTAGCTTTCTGCGTAGAAAACACAAATGTGTGCATGTTTGGCCTGCATATGAAACCAATAGGCATTTCCAGCACAAAACAAAATTTCCTCTACTGAAATTCATTCTAAAACGTAAAGTCCATTGATAATATCCAGAAAACACAAACACAAAGGTTGTAGCAAGATCGGGGATTGAGTTAGCCATAACACAAGAGGATATTTCTGGTCTCATCCAGTCATTTCCAGACAAAGTGTTGTGGAACTGGTATGCAATGGACTCAGAAAATCACCCTCAAACTGTTTTTGGAGAAAAGCAAACTCTATTTCTTGGCCAAGTGGATAAAAATCATGTTTGCAAATATAAATATCCGGTTTGTTTGCAATGATAGCTCTAGCTTTCTGCATAGAAAACACAAATGTGTGCATGTTTGGCCTGCATATGAAACCAATAGGCATTTCCAGCACAAAACAAAATTTCCTCTACTGAAATTCATTCTAAAACGTAAAGTCCATTGATAATATCCAGAAAACACAAACACAAGGGTTGTACCAAGATCGGGGATTGAGTTAGCCATAACACAAGAGGATATTTCTGGTCTCATCCAGGCATGTCCAGACAAAGTGCTGTGGAACTGGTATGCAATGGACTCAGATAATCACAGTCAAACTGGTTTTGGAGACTAGCAAAGTATTTTCTTAGGCAAGTGCATAAAATGTCATCTACACCAACACAAATATCATGTTTCTTTGCAGCAATTGCTGTAGTTTTCTCACTAGAAAACACAAATGAATGAGTTTGAGTCTCCATGTGGAACTAATTAATATTTCCCAGGAACAAAGAAAGTATTCCCTGCTTAAATTCTTTCAAAACCATAAAGTGCATTGATAATATCAAAAAACACAAAGCAGAGCCTGTAGCAAGATCTGGGATTGAGTTAGCCATAACACCAGATGATATTTCTGATCTCATCCAGGCATATCCAGACAAAGTGCTGTGGAACTGGTATGCAATGGACTCAGTCAAACTGGTTTTGGAGACTAGCAAAGTATTTTCTTAGGCAAGTGCATAAAATGTCATCTACACCAACACAAATATCATGTTTCTTTGCAGCAATTGCTGTAGTTTTCTGCCTAGACAGCAGGAATGTGTTGAGTTTGTGTCTCCATGTGGAACTAATTAGTGCTTCCCAGCACCAAAGTAAATATGCCCTGCTTAAATTCATTCAAAACCATAAAGTGCATTGATAATATCAAAAAACACAAAGCAGAGCCTGTAGCAAGATCTGGGATTGAGTTTGCCATAACACCAGATGATATTTCTGGTCTCATCCAGGCATATCCAGACAAAGTGCTGTGGAACTGGTATGCAATGGACTCAGATAATCACAGTCAAACTGGTTTTGGAGACTAGCAAAGTATTTTCTTAGGCAAGTGCATAAAATGTCATCTACACCAACACAGATATCATGTTTCTTTGCAGCAATTGCTGTAGTTTTCTGCCTAGACAGCACGAATGTGTTGAGTTTGTGTCTCCATGTGGAACTAATTAGTGCTTCCCAGCACCAAAGTAAATATGCCCTGCTTAAATTCATTCAAAACCATAAAGTGCATTGATAATATCAAAAAACACAAAGCAGAGCCTGTAGCAAGATCTGGGATTGAGTTTGCCATAACACCAGATGATATTTCTGGTCTCATCCAGTCATTTCCTTACAAAGTGTTGTGGAACTGGTATGCAATGGACTCAGAAAATCACCCTCGAACTGTTTTTGGAGAAAAGCAAACTCTATTTCTTGGCCAAGTGGATAAAAAGTCATGTCTGCAAGTAAAAATATCCGGTTTGTTTGCAATGATAGCTCTAGCTTTCTGCGTAGAAAACACAAATGTGTGCATGTTTGGCCTGCATATGAAACCAATAGGCATTTCCAGCACAAAACAAAATTTCCTCTACTGAAATTCATTCTAAAACGTAAAGTCCATTGATAATATCCAGAAAACACAAACACAAAGGTTGTAGCAAGATCGGGGATTGAGTTAGCCATAACACAAGAGGATATTTCTGGTCTCATCCAGGCATATCCACACAAAGTGCTGTGGAACTGGTATGCAATGGACTCAGATAATCACAGTCAAACTGGTTTTGGAGACTAGCAAAGTATTTTCTTAGGCAAGTGCATAAAATGTCATCTACACCAACACAAATATCATGTTTCTTTGCAGCAATTGCTGTAGTTTTCTGCCTAGACACCATGAATGTGTTGAGTTTGCGTCTCCATGTGGAGCTAATTAGTGCTTCCCAGCACCAAAGTAAATATTCCCTGCTTAAATTCATTCAAAACCATAAAGTGCATTGATAATATCAAAAAACACAAAGCAGAGCCTGTAGCAAGATCTGGGATTGAGTTTACCATAACGCAAGATGATATTTCTGGTTTTATTCAGTCATTTCCGGACAAAGTGTTTTGGAACTGGTATGCAGTGGACTCAGAAAATCACCCTCAAACTGTTTTTGGAGAAAAGCAAACTCTATTTCTTGGCCAAGTGGATAAAAAGTCATGTCTGCAAGTAAAAATATCCGGTTTGTTTGCAATGATAGCTCTAGCTTTCTGCGTAGAAAACACAAATGTGTGCATGTTTGGGCTGCATATGAAACCAATAGGCATTTCAAGCACAAAACAAAATTTCCTCTACTGAAATTCATTCTAAAACGTAAAGTCCATTGATAATATCCAGAAAACACAAACACAAAGGTTGTAGCAAGATCTGGGATTGAGTTAGCCATAACACCAGACGATATTTCTGGTCTCATCCAGGCATATCCAGACAAAGTGCTGTGGAACTGGTATGCAATGGACTCAGATAATCACAGTCAAACTGGTTTTGGAGACTAGCAAAGTATTTTCTTAGGCAAGTGCATAAAATGTCATCTACACCAACACAAATATCATGTTTCTTTGCAGCAATTGCTGTAGTTTTCTGCCTAGACAGCACGAATGTGTTGAGTTTGTGTCTCCATGTGGAACTAATTAGTGCTTCCCAGCACCAAAGTAAATATGCCCTGCTTAAATTCATTCAAAACCATAAAGTGCATTGATAATATCAAAAAACACAAAGCAGAGCCTGTAGCAAGATCTGGGATTGAGTTAGCCATAACACAAGAGGATATTTCTGGTCTCATCCAGTCATTTCCAGACAAAGTGTTGTGGAACTGGTATGCAATGGACTCAGAAAATCACCCTCAAACTGTTTTTGGAGAAAAGCAAACTCTATTTCTTGGCCAAGTGGATAAAAAGTCATGTCTGCAAATATAAATATCCGGTTTGTTTGCAATGATAGCTCTAGCTTTCTGCATAGAAAACACAAATGTGTGCATGTTTGGCCTGCATATGAAACCAATAGGCATTTCCAGCACAAAACAAAATTTCCTCTACTAAAATTCATTCTAAAACGTAAAGTCCATTGATAATATCCAGAAAACACAAACACAAGGGTTGTACCAAGATCGGGGATTGAGTTAGCCATAACACAAGAGGATATTTCTGGTCTCATCCAGGCATGTCCAGACAAAGTGCTGTGGAACTGGTATGCAATGGACTCAGATAATCACAGTCAAACTGGTTTTGGAGACTAGCAAAGTATTTTCTTAGGCAAGTGTATAAAATGTCATCTACACCAACACAAATATCATGTTTCTTTGCAGCAATTGCTGTAGTTTTCTCACTAGAAAACACAAATGAATGAGTTTGAGTCTCCATGTGGAACTAATTAATATTTCCCAGGAACAAAGAAAGTATTCCCTGCTTAAATTCTTTCAAAACCATAAAGTGCATTGATAATATCAAAAAACACAAAGCAGAGCCTGTAGCAAGATCTGGGATTGAGTTAGCCATAACACCAGATGATATTTCTGATCTCATCCAGGCATATCCAGACAAAGTGCTGTGGAACTGGTATGCAATGGACTCAGTCAAACTGGTTTTGGAGACTAGCAAAGTATTTTCTTAGGCAAGTGCATAAAATGTCATCTACACCAACACAAATATCATGTTTCTTTGCAGCAATTGCTGTAGTTTTCTGCCTAGACAGCAGGAATGTGTTGAGTTTGTGTCTCCATGTGGAACTAATTAGTGCTTCCCAGCACCAAAGTAAATATGCCCTGCTTAAATTCATTCAAAACCATAAAGTGCATTGATAATATCAAAAAACACAAAGCAGAGCCTGTAGCAAGATCTGGGATTGAGTTTGCCATAACACCAGATGATATTTCTGGTCTCATCCAGGCATATCCAGACAAAGTGCTGTGGAACTGGTATGCAATGGACTCAGATAATCACAGTCAAACTGGTTTTGGAGACTAGCAAAGTATTTTCTTAGGCAAGTGCATAAAATGTCATCTACACCAACACAAATTTCATGTTTCTTTGCAGCAATTGCTGTAGTTTTCTGCCTAGACAGCAGGAATGTGTTGAGTTTGTGTCTCCATGTGGAACTAATTAGTGCTTCCCAGCACCAAAGTAAATATGCCCTGCTTAAATTCATTCAAAACCATAAAGTGCATTGATAATATCAAAAAACACAAAGCAGAGCCTGTAGCAAGATCTGGGATTGAGTTAGCCATAACACAAGAGGATATTTCTGGTCGCATCCAGTCATTTCCAGACAAAGTGTTGTGGAACTGGTATGCAATGGACTCAGAAAATCACCCTCAAACTGTTTTTGGAGAAAAGCAAACTCTATTTCTTGGCCAAGTGGATAAAAAGTCATGTCTGCAAGTAAAAATATCCGGTTTGTTTGCAATGATAGCTCTAGCTTTCTGCGTAGAAAACACAAATGTGTGCATGTTTGGCCTGCATATGAAACCAATAGGCATTTCCAGCACAAAACAAAATTTCCTCTACTGAAATTCATTCTAAAACGTAAAGTCCATTGATAATATCCAGAAAACACAAACACAAAGGTTGTAGCAAGATCGGGGATTGAGTTAGCCATAACACAAGAGGATATTTCTGGTCTCATCCAGGCATATCCAGACAAAGTGCTGTGGAACTGGTATGCAATGGACTCAGATAATCACAGTCAAACTGGTTTTGGAGACTAGCAAAGTATTTTCTTAGGCAAGTGCATAAAATGTCATCTACACCAACACAAACATCATGTTTCTTTGCAGCAATTGCTGTAGTTTTCTGCCTAGACAGCACGAATGTGTTGAGTTTGTGTCTCCATGTGGAACTAATTAGTGCTTCCCAGCACCAAAGAAAATATGCCCTGCTTAAATTCATTCAAAACCATAAAGTGCATTGATAATATCAAAAAACACAAAGCAGAGCCTGTAGCAAGATCTGGGATTGAGTTAGCCATAACACAAGAGGATATTTCTGGTCTCATCCAGTCATTTCCAGACAAAGTGTTGTGGAACTGGTATGCAATGGACTCAGAAAATCACCCTCAAACTGTTTTTGGAGAAAAGCAAACTCTATTTCTTGGCCAAGTGGATAAAAAGTCATGTCTGCAAATATAAATATCCGGTTTGTTTGCAATGATAGCTCTAGCTTTCTGCATAGAAAACACAAATGTGTGCATGTTTGGCCTGCATATGAAACCAATAGGCATTTCCAGCACAAAACAAAATTTCCTCTACTGAAATTAATTCTAAAACGTAAAGTCCATTGATAATATCCAGAAAACACAAACACAAGGGTTGTACCAAGATCGGGGATTGAGTTAGCCATAACACAAGAGGATATTTCTGGTCTCATCCAGGCATGTCCAGACAAAGTGCTGTGGAACTGGTATGCAATGGACTCAGATAATCACAGTCAAACTGGTTTTGGAGACTAGCAAAGTATTTTCTTAGGCAAGTGCATAAAATGTCATCTACACCAACACAAATATCATGTTTCTTTGCAGCAATTGCTGTAGTTTTCTCACTAGAAAACACAAATGAATGAGTTTGAGTCTCCATGTGGAACTAATTAATATTTCCCAGGAACAAAGAAAGTATTCCCTGCTTAAATTCTTTCAAAACCATAAAGTGCATTGATAATATCAAAAAACACAAAGCAGAGCCTGTAGCAAGATCTGGGATTGAGTTAGCCATAACACCAGATGATATTTCTGATCTCATCCAGGCATATCCAGACAAAGTGCTGTGGAACTGGTATGCAATGGACTCAGTCAAACTGGTTTTGGAGACTAGCAAAGTATTTTCTTAGGCAAGTGCATAAAATGTCATCTACACCAACACAAATATCATGTTTCTTTGCAGCAATTGCTGTAGTTTTCTGCCTAGACAGCAGGAATGTGTTGAGTTTGTGTCTCCATGTGGAACTAATTAGTGCTTCCCAGGAACAAAGAAAGTATTCCCTGCTTAAATTCATTCAAAACCATAAAGTGCATTGATAATATCAAAAAACACAAAGCAGAGCCTGTAGCAAGATCTGGGATTGAGTTTGCCATAACACCAGATGATATTTCTGGTCTCATCCAGGCATATCCAGACAAAGTGCTGTGGAACTGGTATGCAATGGACTCAGATAATCACAGTCAAACTGGTTTTGGAGACTAGCAAAGTATTTTCTTAGGCAAGTGCATAAAATGTCATCTACACCAACACAAATATCATGTTTCTTTGCAGCAATTGCTGTAGTTTTCTGCCTAGACAGCAGGAATGTGTTGAGTTTGTGTCTCCATGTGGAACTAATTAGTGCTTCCCAGCACCAAAGTAAATATGCCCTGCTTAAATTCATTCAAAACCATAAAGTGCATTGATAATATCAAAAAACACAAAGCAGAGCCTGTAGCAAGATCTGGGATTGAGTTAGCCATAACACAAGAGGATATTTCTGGTCTCATCCAGTCATTTCCAGACAAAGTGTTGTGGAACTGGTATGCAATGGACTCAGAAAATCACCCTCAAACTGTTTTTGGAGAAAAGCAAACTCTATTTCTTGGCCAAGTGGATAAAAAGTCATGTCTGCAAGTAAAAATATCCGGTTTGTTTGCAATGATAGCTCTAGCTTTCTGCGTAGAAAACAAAAATGTGTGCATGTTTGGCCTGCATATGAAACCAATAGGCATTTCCAGCACAAAACAAAATTTCCTCTACTGAAATTCATTCTAAAACGTAAAGTCCATTGATAATATCCAGAAAACACAAACACAAAGGTTGTAGCAAGATCGGGGATTGAGTTAGCCATAACACAAGAGGATATTTCTGGTCTCATCCAGGCATATCCAGACAAAGTGCTGTGGAACTGGTATGCAATGGACTCAGATAATCACAGTCAAACTGGTTTTGGAGACTAGCAAAGTATTTTCTTAGGCAAGTGCATAAAATGTCATCTACACCAACACAAACATCATGTTTCTTTGCAGCAATTGCTGTAGTTTTCTGCCTAGACAGCACGAATGTGTTGAGTTTGTGTCTCCATGTGGAACTAATTAGTGCTTCCCAGCACCAAAGAAAATATGCCCTGCTTAAATTCATTCAAAACCATAAAGTGCATTGATAATATCAAAAAACACAAAGCAGAGCCTGTAGCAAGATCTGGGATTGAGTTAGCCATAACACAAGAGGATATTTCTGGTCTCATCCAGTCATTTCCAGACAAAGTGTTGTGGAACTGGTATGCAATGGACTCAGAAAATCACCCTCAAACTGTTTTTGGAGAAAAGCAAACTCTATTTCTTGGCCAAGTGGATAAAAAGTCATGTCTGCAAATATAAATATCCGGTTTGTTTGCAATGATAGCTCTAGCTTTCTGCATAGAAAACACAAATGTGTGCATGTTTGGCCTGCATATGAAACCAATAGGCATTTCCAGCACAAAACAAAATTTCCTCTACTGAAATTAATTCTAAAACGTAAAGTCCATTGATAATATCCAGAAAACACAAACACAAGGGTTGTACCAAGATCGGGGATTGAGTTAGCCATAACACAAGAGGATATTTCTGGTCTCATCCAGGCATGTCCAGACAAAGTGCTGTGGAACTGGTATGCAATGGACTCAGATAATCACAGTCAAACTGGTTTTGGAGACTAGCAAAGTATTTTCTTAGGCAAGTGCATAAAATGTCATCTACACCAACACAAATATCATGTTTCTTTGCAGCAATTGCTGTAGTTTTCTCAATAGAAAACACAAATGAATGAGTTTGAGTCTCCATGTGGAACTAATTAATATTTCCCAGGAACAAAGAAAGTATTCCCTGCTTAAATTCTTTCAAAACCATAAAGTGCATTGATAATATCAAAAAACACAAAGCAGAGCCTGTAGCAAGATCTGGGATTGAGTTAGCCATAACACCAGATGATATTTCTGATCTCATCCAGGCATATCCAGACAAAGTGCTGTGGAACTGGTATGCAATGGACTCAGTCAAACTGGTTTTGGAGACTAGCAAAGTATTTTCTTAGGCAAGTGCATAAAATGTCATCTACACCAACACAAATATCATGTTTCTTTGCAGCAATTGCTGTAGTTTTCTGCCTAGACAGCAGGAATGTGTTGAGTTTGTGTCTCCATGTGGAACTAATTAGTGCTTCCCAGGAACAAAGAAAGTATTCCCTGCTTAAATTCATTCAAAACCATAAAGTGCATTGATAATATCAAAAAACACAAAGCAGAGCCTGTAGCAAGATCTGGGATTGAGTTTGCCATAACACCAGATGATATTTCTGGTCTCATCCAGGCATATCCAGACAAAGTGCTGTGGAACTGGTATGCAATGGACTCAGATAATCACAGTCAAACTGGTTTTGGAGACTAGCAAAGTATTTTCTTAGGCAAGTGCATAAAATGTCATCTACACCAACACAAATATCATGTTTCTTTGCAGCAATTGCTGTAGTTTTCTGCCTAGACAGCATGAATGTGTTGAGTTTGCGTCTCCATGTGGAGCTAATTAGTGCTTCCCAGCACCAAAGTAAATATTCCCTGCTTAAATTCATTCAAAACCATAACGTCCATTGATAATATCAAAAAACACAAAGCAGAGCCTGTAGCAAGATCTGGGATTGAGTTTACCATAACGCAAGATGATATTTCTGGTTTCATTCAGTCATTTCCGGACAAAGTGTTTTGGAACTGGTATGCAGTGGACTCAGAAAATCACCCTCAAACTGTTTTTGGAGAAAAGCAAACTCTATTTCTTGGCCAAGTGGATAAAAAGTCATGTCTGCAAGTAAAAATATCCGGTTTGTTTGCAATGATAGCTCTAGCTTTCTGCGTAGAAAACACAAATGTGTGCATGTTTGGCCTGCATATGAAACCAATAGGCATTTCAAGCACAAAACAAAATTTCCTCTACTGAAATTCATTCTAAAACGTAAAGTCCATTGATAATATCCAGAAAACACAAACACAAAGGTTGTAGCAAGATCTGGGATTGAGTTAGCCATAACACCAGACGATATTTCTGGTCTCATCCAGGCATATCCAGACAAAGTGCTGTGGAACTGGTATGCAATGGACTCAGATAATCACAGTCAAACTGGTTTTGGAGACTAGCAAAGTATTTTCTTAGGCAAGTGCATAAAATGTCATCTACACCAACACAAATATCATGTTTCTTTGCAGCAATTGCTGTAGTTTTCTGCCTAGACAGCAGGAATGTGTTGAGTTTGTGTCTCCATGTGGAACTAATTAATATTTCCCAGGAACAAAGAAAGTATTCCCTGCTTAAATTCATTCAAAACCATAAAGTGCATTGATAATATCAAAAAACACAAAGCAGAGCCTGCAGCAAGATCTGGGATTGAGTTAGCCATAACACAAGAGGATATTTCTGGTCTCATCCAGGCATATCCAGACAAAGTGCTGTGGAACTGGTATGCAATGGACTCAGATAATCACAGTCAAACTGGTTTTGGAGACTAGCAAAGTACTTTCTTAGGCAAGTACATAAAATGTAATCTACAACAACACATATATTATGTTTCCTTGCAGCAATTGCTGTAGTTTTCTGCCTAGACAGCAGGAATGTGTTGAGTTTGTGTCTCCATGTGAGGCTAATTAGTGCTTCCCAGCACCAAAGAAAATATTCCCTGCTTAAATTCATTCAAAACCATAACGTCCATTGATAATATCAAAAAACACAAAGCAGAGCCTGTAGCAAGATCTGGGATTGAGTTAGCCATAACACAAGAGGATATTTCTGGTCTCATCCAGGCATATCCAGACAAAGTGCTGTGGAACTGGTATGCAATGGACTCAGATAATCACAGTCAAACTGGTTTTGGAGACTAGCAAAGTATTTTCTTAGGCAAGTGCATAAAATGTCATCTACACCAACACAAATATCATGTTTCTTTGCAGCAATTGCTGTAGTTTTCTGCCTAGACAGCAGGAATGTGTTGAGTTTGTGTCTCCATGTGAAACTAATTAATATTTCCCAGGAACAAAGAAAGTATTCCCTGCTTAAATTCATTCAAAACCATAACGTCCATTGATAATATCAAAAAACACAAAGCAGAGCCTGTAGCAAGATCTGGGATTGAGTTAGCCATAACACAAGAGGATATTTCTGGTCTCATCCAGGCATATCCAGACAAAGTGCTGTGGAACTGGTATGCAATGGACTCAGATAATCACAGTCAAACTGGTTTTGGAGACTAGCAAAGTACTTTCTTAGGCAAGTGCATAAAATGTCATCTACACCAACACATATATTATGTTTCCTTGCAGCAATTGCTGTAGTTTTCTGCCTAGACAGCAGGAATGTGTTGAGTTTGAGTCTCCATGTGGAGCTAATTAGTGCTTCCCAGCACCAAAAAAAATTCCCTGCTTAAATTCATTCAAAACCATAAAGTGTATTAATAATATCAAAAAACACAAAGCAGAGCCTGTAGCAAGATCTGGGATTGAGTTAGCCATAACACAAGAGGATATTTCTGGTCTCATCCAGGCATATCCAGACAAAGTGTTGTGGAACTGGTATGCAATGGACTCAGAAAATCACCCTCAAACTGTTTTTGGAGAAAAGAAAACTCTATTTCTTGGCCACGTGGATAAAAAGTCATGTCTGCAAATATAAATATCCGGTTTGTATGCAATGATAGCTCTAGCTTTCTGCGTAGAAAACACAAATGTGTGCATGTTTGGCCTGCATATGAAACCAATAGGCATTTCCAGCACAAAACAAAATTTCCTCTACTGAAATTCATTCTAAAACGTAAAGTCCATTGATAATATCCAGAAAACACAAACACAAAGGTTGTAGCAAGATCTGGGATTGAGTTAGCCATAACACAAGAGGATATTTCTGGTCTCATCCAGGCATATCCAGACAAAGTGCTGTGGAACTGGTATGCAATGGACTCAGATAATCACAGTCAAACTGGTTTTGGAGACTAGCAAAGTATTTTCTTAGGCAAGTGTATAAAATGTCATCTACACCAACACAAATATCATGTTTCTTTGCAGCAATTGCTGTAGTTTTCTCAATAGAAAACACAAATGAATGAGTTTGAGTCTCCATGTCGAACTAATTAATATTTCCCAGGAACAAAGAAAGTATTCCCTGCTTAAATTCATTCAAAACCATAACGTCCATTGATAATATCAAAAAACACAAAGCAGAGCCTGTCGCAAGATCTTGGATTGAGTTAGCCATAACACAAGAGGATATTTCTGGTCTCATCCAGGCATATCCAGACAAAGTGCTGTGGAACTGGTATGCAATGGACTCAGATAATCACAGTCAAACTGGTTTTGGAGACTAGCAAAGTACTTTCTTAGGCAAGTACATAAAATGTCATCTACAACAACACATATATTATGTTTCCTTGCAGCAATTGCTGTAGTTTTCTGCCTAGACAGCAGGAATGTGTTGAGTTTGTGTCTCCATGTGGAACTAATTAATATTTCCCAGGAACAAAGAAAGTATTCCCTGCTTAAATTCATTCAAAACCATAACGTCCATTGATAATATCAAAAAACACAAAGCAGAGCCTGTAGCAAGATCTGGGATTGAGTTAGCCATAACACAAGAGGATATTTCTGGTCTCATCCAGGCATATCCAGACAAAGTGCTGTGGAACTGGTATGCAATGGACTCAGATAATCACAGTCAAACTGGTTTTGGAGACTAGCAAAGTATTTTCTTAGGCAAGTGCATAAAATGTCATCTACACCAACACAAATATCATGTTTCTTTGCAGCAATTGCTGTAGTTTTCTGCCTAGACAGCAGGAATGTGTTGAGTTTGTGTCTCCATGTGAAACTAATTAATATTTCCCAGGAACAAAGAAAGTATTCCCTGCTTAAATTCATTCAAAACCATAAAGTGCATTGATAATATCAAAAAACACAAAGCAGCGCCTGTAGCAAGATCTGGGATTGAGTTAGCCATAACACAAGAGGATATTTCTGGTCTCATCCAGGCATACCCAGACAAAGTGCTGTGGAACTGGTATGCAATGGACTCAGATAATCACAGTCAAACTGGTTTTGGAGACTAGCAAAGTACTTTCTTAGGCAAGTGCATAAAATGTCATCTACACCAACACATATATTATGTTTCCTTGCAGCAATTGCTGTAGTTTTCTGCCTAGACAGCAGGAATGTGTTGAGTTTGTGTCTCCATGTGAGGCTAATTAGTGCTTCCCAGCACCAAAGAAAATATTCCCTGCTTAAATTCATTCAAAACCATAAAGTGTATTAATAATATCAAAAAACACAAAGCAGAGCCTGTAGCAAGATCTGGGATTGAGTTAGCCATAACACAAGAGGATATTTCTGGTCTCATCCAGGCATATCCAGACAAAGTGTTGTGGAACTGGTATGCAATGGACTCAGAAAATCACCCTCGAACTGTTTTCGGAGAAAAGCAAACTCTATTTCTTGGCCAAGTGGATAAAAAGTCATGTCTGCAAGTAAAAATATCCGGTTTGTTTGCAATGATAGCTCTAGCTTTCTGCGTAGAAAACACAAATGTGTGCATGTTTGGCCTGCATATGAAACCAATAGGCATTTCCAGCACAAAACAAAATTTCCTCTACTGAAATTCATTCTAAAACGTAAAGTCCATTGATAATATCCAGAAAACACAAACACAAAGGTTGTAGCAAGATCTGGGATTGAGTTAGCCATAACACAAGAGGATATTTCTGGTCTCATCCAGGCATATCCAGACAAAGTGCTGTGGAACTGGTATGCAATGGACTCAGATAATCACAGTCAAACTGGTTTTGGAGACTAGCAAAGTATTTTCTTAGGCAAGTGCATAAAATGTCATCTACACCAACACAAATATCATGTTTCTTTGCAGCAATTGCTGTAGTTTTCTGCCTAGACAGCATGAATGTGTTGAGTTTGCGTCTCCATGTGGAGCTAATTAGTGCTTCCCAGCACCAAAGTAAATATTCCCTGCTTAAATTCATTCAAAACCATAACGTCCATTGATAATATCAAAAAACACAAAGCAGAGCCTGTAGCAAGATCTGGGATTGAGTTTACCATAACGCAAGATGATATTTCTGGTTTCATTCAGTCATTTCCGGACAAAGTGTTTTGGAACTGGTATGCAGTGGACTCAGAAAATCACCCTCAAACTGTTTTTGGAGAAAAGCAAACTCTATTTCTTGGCCAAGTGGATAAAAAGTCATGTCTGCAAGTAAAAATATCCGGTTTGTTTGCAATGATAGCTCTAGCTTTCTGCGTAGAAAACACAAATGTGTGCATGTTTGGGCTGCATATGAAACCAATAGGCATTTCAAGCACAAAACAAAATTTCCTCTACTGAAATTCATTCTAAAACGTAAAGTCCATTGATAATATCCAGAAAACACAAACACAAAGGTTGTAGCAAGATCTGGGATTGAGTTAGCCATAACACCAGACGATATTTCTGGTCTCATCCAGGCATATCCAGACAAAGTGCTGTGGAACTGGTATGCAATGGACTCAGATAATCACAGTCAAACTGGTTTTGGAGACTAGCAAAGTATTTTCTTAGGCAAGTGCATAAAATGTCATCTACACCAACACAAATATCATGTTTCTTTGCAGCAATTGCTGTAGTTTTCTGCCTAGACAGCAGGAATGTGTTGAGTTTGTGTCTCCATGTGAGGCTAATTAGTGCTTCCCAGCACCAAAGAAAATATTCCCTGCTTAAATTCATTCAAAACCATAAAGTGTATTAATAATATCAAAAAACACAAAGCAGAGCCTGTAGCAAGATCTGGGATTGAGTTAGCCATAACACAAGAGGATATTTCTGGTCTCATCCAGGCATATCCAGACAAAGTGTTGTGGAACTGGTATGCAATGGACTCAGAAAATCACCCTCGAACTGTTTTCGGAGAAAAGCAAACTCTATTTCTTGGCCAAGTGGATAAAAAGTCATGTCTGCAAGTAAAAATATCCGCTTTGTTTGCAATGATAGCTCTAGCTTTCTGCGTAGAAAACACAAATGTGTGCATGTTTGGCCTGCATATGAAACCAATAGGCATTTCCAGCACAAAACAAAATTTCCTCTACTGAAATTCATTCTAAAACGTAAAGTCCATTGATAATATCCAGAAAACACAAACACAAAGGTTGTAGCAAGATCTGGGATTGAGTTAGCCATAACACAAGAGGATATTTCTGGTCTCATCCAGGCATATCCAGACAAAGTGCTGTGGAACTGGTATGCAATGGACTCAGATAATCACAGTCAAACTGGTTTTGGAGACTAGCAAAGTATTTTCTTAGGCAAGTGCATAAAATGTCATCTACACCAACACAAATATCATGTTTCTTTGCAGCAATTGCTGTAGTTTTCTGCCTAGACAGCATGAATGTGTTGAGTTTGCGTCTCCATGTGGAGCTAATTAGTGCTTCCCAGCACCAAAGTAAATATTCCCTGCTTAAATTCATTCAAAACCATAACGTCCATTGATAATATCAAAAAACACAAAGCAGAGCCTGTAGCAAGATCTGGGATTGAGTTTACCATAACGCAAGATGATATTTCTGGTTTCATTCAGTCATTTCCGGACAAAGTGTTTTGGAACTGGTATGCAGTGGACTCAGAAAATCACCCTCAAACTGTTTTTGGAGAAAAGCAAACTCTATTTCTTGGCCAAGTGGATAAAAAGTCATGTCTGCAAGTAAAAATATCCGGTTTGTTTGCAATGATAGCTCTAGCTTTCTGCGTAGAAAACACAAATGTGTGCATGTTTGGGCTGCATATGAAACCAATAGGCATTTCAAGCACAAAACAAAATTTCCTCTACTGAAATTCATTCTAAAACGTAAAGTCCATTGATAATATCCAGAAAACACAAACACAAAGGTTGTAGCAAGATCTGGGATTGAGTTAGCCATAACACCAGACGATATTTCTGGTCTCATCCAGGCATATCCAGACAAAGTGCTGTGGAACTGGTATGCAATGGACTCAGATAATCACAGTCAAACTGGTTTTGGAGACTAGCAAAGTATTTTCTTAGGCAAGTGCATAAAATGTCATCTACACCAACACAAATATCATGTTTCTTTGCAGCAATTGCTGTAGTTTTCTGCCTAGACAGCAGGAATGTGTTGAGTTTGTGTCTCCATGTGGAACTAATTAATATTTCCCAGGAACAAAGAAAGTATTCCCTGCTTAAATTCATTCAAAACCATAAAGTGCATTGATAATATCAAAAAACACAAAGCAGAGCCTGTAGCAAGATCTGGGATTGAGTTAGCCATAACACAAGAGGATATTTCTGGTCTCATCCAGGCATATCCAGACAAAGTGCTGTGGAACTGGTATGCAATGGACTCAGATAATCACAGTCAAACTGGTTTTGGAGACTAGCAAAGTACTTTCTTAGGCAAGTACATAAAATGTCATCTACAACAACACATATATTATGTTTCCTTGCAGCAATTGCTGTAGTTTTCTGCCTAGACAGCAGGAATGTGTTGAGTTTGTGTCTCCATGTGAGGCTAATTAGTGCTTCCCAGCACCAAAGAAAATATTCCCTGCTTAAATTCATTCAAAACCATAACGTCCATTGATAATATCAAAAAACACAAAGCAGAGCCTGTAGCAAGATCTGGGATTGAGTTAGCCATAACACAAGAGGATATTTCTGGTCTCATCCAGGCATATCCAGACAAAGTGCTGTGGAACTGGTATGCAATGGACTCAGATAATCACAGTCAAACTGGTTTTGGAGACTAGCAAAGTACTTTCTTAGGCAAGTGCATAAAATGTCATCTACACCAACACATATATTATGTTTCCTTGCAGCAATTGCTGTAGTTTTCTGCCTAGACAGCAGGAATGTGTTGAGTTTGTGTCTCCATGTGAGGCTAATTAGTGCTTCCCAGCACCAAAGAAAATATTCCCTGCTTAAATTCATTCAAAACCATAAAGTGTATTAATAATATCAAAAAACACAAAGCAGAGCCTGTAGCAAGATCTGAGATTGAGTTAGCCATAACACAAGAGGATATTTCTGGTCTCATCCAGGCATATCCAGACAAAGTGTTGTGGAACTGGTATGCAATGGACTCAGAAAATCACCCTCAAACTGTTTTTGGAGAAAAGAAAACTCTATTTCTTGGCCAAGTGGATAAAAAGTCATGTCTGCAAATATAAATATCCGGTTTGTATGCAATGATAGCTCTAGCTTTCTGCGTAGAAAACACAAATGTGTGCATGTTTGGCCTGCATATGAAACCAATAGGCATTTCCAGCACAAAACAAAATTTCCTCTACTGAAATTCATTCTAAAATGTAAAGTCCATTGATAATATCCAGAAAACACAAACACAAAGGTTGTAGCAAGATCTGGGATTGAGTTAGCCATAACACAAGAGGATATTTCTGGTCTCATCCAGGCATATCCAGACAAAGTGCTGTGGAACTGGTATGCAATGGACTCAGATAATCACAGTCAAACTGGTTTTGGAGACTAGCAAAGTATTTTCTTAGGCAAGTGTATAAAATGTCATCTACACCAACACAAATATCATGTTTCTTTGCAGCAATTGCTGTAGTTTTCTCAATAGAAAACACAAATGAATGAGTTTGTGTCTCCATGTGAGGCTAATTAGTGCTTCCCAGCACCAAAGAAAATATTCCCTGCTTAAATTCATTCAAAACCATAACGTCCATTGATAATATCAAAAAACACAAAGCAGAGCCTGTAGCAAGATCTGGGATTGAGTTAGCCATAACACAAGAGGATATTTCTGGTCTCATCCAGGCATATCCAGACAAAGTGCTGTGGAACTGGTATGCAATGGACTCAGATAATCACAATCAAACTGGTTTTGGAGACTAGCAAAGTATTTTCTTAGGCAAGTGCATAAAATGTCATCTACACCAACACAAATATCATGTTTCTTTGCAGCAATTGCTGTAGTTTTCTGCCTAGACAGCAGGAATGTGTTGAGTTTGTGTCTCCATGTGGAACTAATTAATATTTCCCAGGAACAAAGAAAGTATTCCCTGCTTAAATTCATTCAAAACCATAAAGTGCATTGATAATATCAAAAAACACAAAGCAGAGCCTGTAGCAAGATCTGGGATTGAGTTAGCCATAACACAAGAGGATATTTCTGGTCTCATCCAGGCATATCCAGACAAAGTGCTGTGGAACTGGTATGCAATGGACTCAGATAATCACAGTCAAACTGGTTTTGGAGACTAGCAAAGTACTTTCTTAGGCAAGTACATAAAATGTCATCTACAACAACACATATATTATGTTTCCTTGCAGCAATTGCTGTAGTTTTCTGCCTAGACAGCAGGAATGTGTTGAGTTTGTGTCTCCATGTGAGGCTAATTAGTGCTTCCCAGCACCAAAGAAAATATTCCCTGCTTAAATTCATTCAAAACCATAACGTCCATTGATAATATCAAAAAACACAAAGCAGAGCCTGTAGCAAGATCTGGGATTGAGTTAGCCATAACACAAGAGGATATTTCTGGTCTCATCCAGGCATATCCAGACAAAGTGCTGTGGAACTGGTATGCAATGGACTCAGATAATCACAGTCAAACTGGTTTTGGAGACTAGCAAAGTATTTTCTTAGGCAAGTACATAAAATGTCATCTACACCAACACAAATATCATGTTTCTTTGCAGCAATTGCTGTAGTTTTCTGCCTAGACAGCAGGAATGTGTTGAGTTTGTGTCTCCATGTGAAACTAATTAATATTTCCCAGGAACAAAGAAAGTATTCCCTGCTTAAATTCATTCAAAACCATAACGTCCATTGATAATATCAAAAAACACAAAGCAGAGCCTGTAGCAAGATCTGGGATTGAGTTAGCCATAACACAAGAGGATATTTCTGGTCTCATCCAGGCATATCCAGACAAAGTGCTGTGGAACTGGTATGCAATGGACTCAGATAATCACAGTCAAACTGGTTTTGGAGACTAGCAAAGTACTTTCTTAGGCAAGTGCATAAAATGTCATCTACAACAACACATATATTATGTTTCCTTGCAGCAATTGCTGTAGTTTTCTGCCTAGACAGCAGGAATGTGTTGAGTTTGTGTCTCCATGTGAGGCTAATTAGTGCTTCCCAGCACCAAAAAAATATTCCCTGCTTAAATTCATTCAAAACCATAAAGTGTATTAATAATATCAAAAAACACAAAGCAGAGCCTGTAGCAAGATCTGGGATTGAGTTAGCCATAACACAAGAGGATATTTCTGGTCTCATCCAGGCATATCCAGACAAAGTGTTGTGGAACTGGTATGCAATGTTTGGGCTGCATATGAAACCAATAGGCATTTCCAGCACAAAACAAAATTTCCTCTACTGAAATTCATTCTAAAACGTAAAGTCCATTGATAATATCCAGAAAACACAAACACAAAGGTTGTAGCAAGATCTGGGATTGAGTTAGCCATAACACAAGAGGATATTTCTGGTCTCATCCAGGCATATCCAGACAAAGTGCTGTGGAACTGGTATGCAATGGACTCAGATAATCACAGTCAAACTGGTTTTGGAGACTAGCAAAGTATTTTCTTAGGCAAGTGTATAAAATGTCATCTACACCAACACAAATATCATGTTTCTTTGCAGCAATTGCTGTAGTTTTCTCAATAGAAAACACAAATGAATGAGTTTGAGTCTCCATGTGGAACTAATTAATATTTCCCAGGAACAAAGAAAGTATTCCCTGCTTAAATTCATTCAAAACCATAACGTCCATTGATAATATCAAAAAACACAAAGCAGAGCCTGTAGCAAGATCTGGGATTGAGTTAGCCATAACACAAGAGGATATTTCTGGTCTCATCCAGGCATATCCAGACAAAGTGCTGTGGAACTGGTATGCAATGGACTCAGATAATCACAGTCAAACTGGTTTTGGAGACTAGCAAAGTACTTTCTTAGGCAAGTGCATAAAATGTCATCTACACCAACACATATATTATGTTTCCTTGCAGCAATTGCTGTAGTTTTCTGTCTAGACAGCACGAATGTGTTGAGTTTGTGTCTCCATGTGAGGCTAATTAGTGCTTCCCAGCACCAAAGAAAATATTCCCTGCTTAAATTCATTCAAAACCATAAAGTGTATTAATAATATCAAAAAACACAAAGCAGAGCCTGTAGCAAGATCTGGGATTGAGTTAGCCATAACACAAGAGGATATTTCTGGTCTCATCCAGGCATATCCAGACAAAGTGTTGTGGAACTGGTATGCAATGGACTCAGAAAATCACCCTCAAACTGTTTTTGGAGAAAAGAAAACTCTATTTCTTGGCCAAGTGGATAAAAAGTCATGTCTGCAAATATAAATATCCGGTTTGTATGCAATGATAGCTCTAGCTTTCTGCGTAGAAAACACAAATGTGTGCATGTTTGGGCTGCATATGAAACCAATAGGCATTTCCAGCACAAAACAAAATTTCCTCTACTGAAATTCATTCTAAAACGTAAAGTCCATTGATAATATCCAGAAAACACAAACACAAAGGTTGTAGCAAGATCTGGGATTGAGTTAGCCATAACACAAGAGGATATTTCTGGTCTCATCCAGGCATATCCAGACAAAGTGCTGTGGAACTGGTATGCAATGGACTCAGATAATCACAGTCAAACTGGTTTTGGAGACTAGCAAAGTATTTTCTTAGGCAAGTGTATAAAATGTCATCTACACCAACACAAATATCATGTTTCTTTGCAGCAATTGCTGTAGTTTTCTCAATAGAAAACACAAATGAATGAGTTTGAGTCTCCATGTGGAACTAATTAATATTTCCCAGGAACAAAGAAAGTATTCCCTGCTTAAATTCATTCAAAACCATAACGTCCATTGATAATATCAAAAAACACAAAGCAGAGCCTGTAGCAAGATCTGGGATTGAGTTAGCCATAACACAAGAGGATATTTCTGGTCTCATCCAGGCATATCCAGACAAAGTGCTGTGGAACTGGTATGCAATGGACTCAGATAATCACAGTCAAACTGGTTTTGGAGACTAGCAAAGTACTTTCTTAGGCAAGTGCATAAAATGTCATCTACACCAACACATATATTATGTTTCCTTGCAGCAATTGCTGTAGTTTTCTGTCTAGACAGCACGAATGTGTTGAGTTTGTGTCTCCATGTGAGGCTAATTAGTGCTTCCCAGCACCAAAGAAAATATTCCCTGCTTAAATTCATTCAAAACCATAAAGTGTATTAATAATATCAAAAAACACAAAGCAGAGCCTGTAGCAAGATCTGGGATTGAGTTAGCCATAACACAAGAGGATATTTCTGGTCTCATCCAGGCATATCCAGACAAAGTGTTGTGGAACTGGTATGCAATGGACTCAGAAAATCACCCTCAAACTGTTTTTGGAGAAAAGAAAACTCTATTTCTTGGCCAAGTGGATAAAAAGTCATGTCTGCAAATATAAATATCCGGTTTGTATGCAATGATAGCTCTAGCTTTCTGCGTAGAAAACACAAATGTGTGCATGTTTGGGCTGCATATGAAACCAATAGGCATTTCCAGCACAAAACAAAATTTCCTCTACTGAAATTCATTCTAAAACGTAAAGTCCATTGATAATATCCAGAAAACACAAACACAAAGGTTGTAGCAAGATCTGGGATTGAGTTAGCCATAACACAAGAGGATATTTCTGGTCTCATCCAGGCATATCCAGACAAAGTGCTGTGGAACTGGTATGCAATGGACTCAGATAATCACAGTCAAACTGGTTTTGGAGACTAGCAAAGTATTTTCTTAGGCAAGTGTATAAAATGTCATCTACACCAACACAAATATCATGTTTCTTTGCAGCAATTGCTGTAGTTTTCTCAATAGAAAACACAAATGAATGAGTTTGAGTCTCCATGTGGAACTAATTAATATTTCCCAGGAACAAAGAAAGTATTCCCTGCTTAAATTCATTCAAAACCATAACGTCCATTGATAATATCAAAAAACACAAAGCAGAGCCTGTAGCAAGATCTGGGATTGAGTTAGCCATAACACAAGAGGATATTTCTGGTCTCATCCAGGCATATCCAGACAAAGTGTTGTGGAACTGGTATGCAATGGACTCAGAAAATCACCCTCAAACTGTTTTTGGAGAAAAGAAAACTCTATTTCTTGGCCACGTGGATAAAAAGTCATGTCTGCAAATATAAATATCCGGTTTGTATGCAATGATAGCTCTAGCTTTCTGCGTAGAAAACACAAATGTGTGCATGTTTGGCCTGCATATGAAACCAATAGGCATTTCCAGCACAAAACAAAATTTCCTCTACTGAAATTCATTCTAAAACGTAAAGTCCATTGATAATATCCAGAAAACACAAACACAAAGGTTGTAGCAAGATCTGGGATTGAGTTAGCCATAACACAAGAGGATATTTCTGGTCTCATCCAGGCATATCCAGACAAAGTGCTGTGGAACTGGTATGCAATGGACTCAGATAATCACAGTCAAACTGGTTTTGGAGACTAGCAAAGTATTTTCTTAGGCAAGTGTATAAAATGTCATCTACACCAACACAAATATCATGTTTCTTTGCAGCAATTGCTGTAGTTTTCTCAATAGAAAACACAAATGAATGAGTTTGAGTCTCCATGTCGAACTAATTAATATTTCCCAGGAACAAAGAAAGTATTCCCTGCTTAAATTCATTCAAAACCATAGCGTCCATTGAAATATAAAAAAAACACAAAGCAGAGCCTGTAGCAAGATCTTGGATTGAGTTAGCCATAACACAAGAGGATATTTCTGGTCTCATCCAGGCATATCCAGACAAAGTGCTGTGGAACTGGTATGCAATGGACTCAGATAATCACAGTCAAACTGGTTTTGGAGACTAGCAAAGTACTTTCTTAGGCAAGTACATAAAATGTCATCTACAACAACACATATATTATGTTTCCTTGCAGCAATTGCTGTAGTTTTCTGCCTAGACAGCAGGAATGTGTTGAGTTTGTGTCTCCATGTGAGGCTAATTAGTGCTTCCCAGCACCAAAGAAAATATTCCCTGCTTAAATTCATTCAAAACCATAACGTCCATTGATAATATCAAAAAACACAAAGCAGAGCCTGTAGCAAGATCTGGGATTGAGTTAGCCATAACACAAGAGGATATTTCTGGTCTCATCCAGGCATATCCAGACAAAGTGCTGTGGAACTGGTATGCAATGGACTCAGATAATCACAGTCAAACTGGTTTTGGAGACTAGCAAAGTACTTTCTTAGGCAAGTGCATAAAATGTCATCTACACCAACACATATATTATGTTTCCTTGCAGCAATTGCTGTAGTTTTCTGCCTAGACAGCAGGAATGTGTTGAGTTTGTGTCTCCATGTGAGGCTAATTAGTGCTTCCCAGCACCAAAGAAAATATTCCCTGCTTAAATTCATTCAAAACCATAAAGTGTATTAATAATATCAAAAAACACAAAGCAGAGCCTGTAGCAAGATCTGGGATTGAGTTAGCCATAACACAAGAGGATATTTCTGGTCTCATCCAGGCATATCCAGACAAAGTGTTGTGGAACTGGTATGCAATGGACTCAGAAAATCACCCTCAAACTGTTTTTGGAGAAAAGAAAACTCTATTTCTTGGCCAAGTGGATAAAAAGTCATGTCTGCAAATATAAATATCCGGTTTGTATGCAATGATAGCTCTAGCTTTCTGCGTAGAAAACACAAATGTGTGCATGTTTGGGCTGCATATGAAACCAATAGGCATTTCCAGCACAAAACAAAATTTCCTCTACTGAAATTCATTCTAAAACGTAAAGTCCATTGATAATATCCAGAAAACACAAACACAAAGGTTGTAGCAAGATCTGGGATTGAGTTAGCCATAACACAAGAGGATATTTCTGGTCTCATCCAGGCATATCCAGACAAAGTGCTGTGGAACTGGTATGCAATGGACTCAGATAATCACAGTCAAACTGGTTTTGGAGACTAGCAAAGTATTTTCTTAGGCAAGTGTATAAAATGTCATCTACACCAACACAAATATCATGTTTCTTTGCAGCAATTGCTGTAGTTTTCTCAATAGAAAACACAAATGAATGAGTTTGAGTCTCCATGTGGAACTAATTAATATTTCCCAGGAACAAAGAAAGTATTCCCTGCTTAAATTCATTCAAAACCATAACGTCCATTGATAATATCAAAAAACACAAAGCAGAGCCTGTAGCAAGATCTGGGATTGAGTTAGCCATAACACAAGAGGATATTTCTGGTCTCATCCAGGCATATCCAGACAAAGTGCTGTGGAACTGGTATGCAATGGACTCAGATAATCACAGTCAAACTGGTTTTGGAGACTAGCAAAGTACTTTCTTAGGCAAGTGCATAAAATGTCATCTACACCAACACATATATTATGTTTCCTTGCAGCAATTGCTGTAGTTTTCTGTCTAGACAGCACGAATGTGTTGAGTTTGTGTCTCCATGTGAGGCTAATTAGTGCTTCCCAGCACCAAAGAAAATATTCCCTGCTTAAATTCATTCAAAACCATAAAGTGTATTAATAATATCAAAAAACACAAAGCAGAGCCTGTAGCAAGATCTGGGATTGAGTTAGCCATAACACAAGAGGATATTTCTGGTCTCATCCAGGCATATCCAGACAAAGTGTTGTGGAACTGGTATGCAATGGACTCAGAAAATCACCCTCAAACTGTTTTTGGAGAAAAGAAAACTCTATTTCTTGGCCAAGTGGATAAAAAGTCATGTCTGCAAATATAAATATCCGGTTTGTATGCAATGATAGCTCTAGCTTTCTGCGTAGAAAACACAAATGTGTGCATGTTTGGGCTGCATATGAAACCAATAGGCATTTCCAGCACAAAACAAAATTTCCTCTACTGAAATTCATTCTAAAACGTAAAGTCCATTGATAATATCCAGAAAACACAAACACAAAGGTTGTAGCAAGATCTGGGATTGAGTTAGCCATAACACAAGAGGATATTTCTGGTCTCATCCAGGCATATCCAGACAAAGTGCTGTGGAACTGGTATGCAATGGACTCAGATAATCACAGTCAAACTGGTTTTGGAGACTAGCAAAGTATTTTCTTAGGCAAGTGTATAAAATGTCATCTACACCAACACAAATATCATGTTTCTTTGCAGCAATTGCTGTAGTTTTCTCAATAGAAAACACAAATGAATGAGTTTGAGTCTCCATGTGGAACTAATTAATATTTCCCAGGAACAAAGAAAGTATTCCCTGCTTAAATTCATTCAAAACCATAACGTCCATTGATAATATCAAAAAACACAAAGCAGAGCCTGTAGCAAGATCTGGGATTGAGTTAGCCATAACACAAGAGGATATTTCTGGTCTCATCCAGGCATATCCAGACAAAGTGCTGTGGAACTGGTATGCAATGGACTCAGATAATCACAGTCAAACTGGTTTTGGAGACTAGCAAAGTACTTTCTTAGGCAAGTGCATAAAATGTCATCTACACCAACACATATATTATGTTTCCTTGCAGCAATTGCTGTAGTTTTCTGTCTAGACAGCACGAATGTGTTGAGTTTGTGTCTCCATGTGAGGCTAATTAGTGCTTCCCAGCACCAAAGAAAATATTCCCTGCTTAAATTCATTCAAAACCATAAAGTGTATTAATAATATCAAAAAACACAAAGCAGAGCCTGTAGCAAGATCTGGGATTGAGTTAGCCATAACACAAGAGGATATTTCTGGTCTCATCCAGGCATATCCAGACAAAGTGTTGTGGAACTGGTATGCAATGGACTCAGAAAATCACCCTCAAACTGTTTTTGGAGAAAAGAAAACTCTATTTCTTGGCCAAGTGGATAAAAAGTCATGTCTGCAAATATAAATATCCGGTTTGTATGCAATGATAGCTCTAGCTTTCTGCGTAGAAAACACAAATGTGTGCATGTTTGGGCTGCATATGAAACCAATAGGCATTTCCAGCACAAAACAAAATTTCCTCTACTGAAATTCATTCTAAAACGTAAAGTCCATTGATAATATCCAGAAAACACAAACACAAAGGTTGTAGCAAGATCTGGGATTGAGTTAGCCATAACACAAGAGGATATTTCTGGTCTCATCCAGGCATATCCAGACAAAGTGCTGTGGAACTGGTATGCAATGGACTCAGATAATCACAGTCAAACTGGTTTTGGAGACTAGCAAAGTATTTTCTTAGGCAAGTGTATAAAATGTCATCTACACCAACACAAATATCATGTTTCTTTGCAGCAATTGCTGTAGTTTTCTCAATAGAAAACACAAATGAATGAGTTTGAGTCTCCATGTGGAACTAATTAATATTTCCCAGGAACAAAGAAAGTATTCCCTGCTTAAATTCATTCAAAACCATAACGTCCATTGATAATATCAAAAAACACAAAGCAGAGCCTGTAGCAAGATCTGGGATTGAGTTAGCCATAACACAAGAGGATATTTCTGGTCTCATCCAGGCATATCCAGACAAAGTGTTGTGGAACTGGTATGCAATGGACTCAGAAAATCACCCTCAAACTGTTTTTGGAGAAAAGAAAACTCTATTTCTTGGCCACGTGGATAAAAAGTCATGTCTGCAAATATAAATATCCGGTTTGTATGCAATGATAGCTCTAGCTTTCTGCGTAGAAAACACAAATGTGTGCATGTTTGGCCTGCATATGAAACCAATAGGCATTTCCAGCACAAAACAAAATTTCCTCTACTGAAATTCATTCTAAAACGTAAAGTCCATTGATAATATCCAGAAAACACAAACACAAAGGTTGTAGCAAGATCTGGGATTGAGTTAGCCATAACACAAGAGGATATTTCTGGTCTCATCCAGGCATATCCAGACAAAGTGCTGTGGAACTGGTATGCAATGGACTCAGATAATCACAGTCAAACTGGTTTTGGAGACTAGCAAAGTATTTTCTTAGGCAAGTGTATAAAATGTCATCTACACCAACACAAATATCATGTTTCTTTGCAGCAATTGCTGTAGTTTTCTCAATAGAAAACACAAATGAATGAGTTTGAGTCTCCATGTCGAACTAATTAATATTTCCCAGGAACAAAGAAAGTATTCCCTGCTTAAATTCATTCAAAACCATAGCGTCCATTGAAATATAAAAAAAACACAAAGCAGAGCCTGTAGCAAGATCTTGGATTGAGTTAGCCATAACACAAGAGGATATTTCTGGTCTCATCCAGGCATATCCAGACAAAGTGCTGTGGAACTGGTATGCAATGGACTCAGATAATCACAGTCAAACTGGTTTTGGAGACTAGCAAAGTACTTTCTTAGGCAAGTACATAAAATGTCATCTACAACAACACATATATTATGTTTCCTTGCAGCAATTGCTGTAGTTTTCTGCCTAGACAGCAGGAATGTGTTGAGTTTGTGTCTCCATGTGAGGCTAATTAGTGCTTCCCAGCACCAAAGAAAATATTCCCTGCTTAAATTCATTCAAAACCATAACGTCCATTGATAATATCAAAAAACACAAAGCAGAGCCTGTAGCAAGATCTGGGATTGAGTTAGCCATAACACAAGAGGATATTTCTGGTCTCATCCAGGCATATCCAGACAAAGTGCTGTGGAACTGGTATGCAATGGACTCAGATAATCACAGTCAAACTGGTTTTGGAGACTAGCAAAGTACTTTCTTAGGCAAGTGCATAAAATGTCATCTACACCAACACATATATTATGTTTCCTTGCAGCAATTGCTGTAGTTTTCTGCCTAGACAGCAGGAATGTGTTGAGTTTGTGTCTCCATGTGAGGCTAATTAGTGCTTCCCAGCACCAAAGAAAATATTCCCTGCTTAAATTCATTCAAAACCATAAAGTGTATTAATAATATCAAAAAACACAAAGCAGAGCCTGTAGCAAGATCTGGGATTGAGTTAGCCATAACACAAGAGGATATTTCTGGTCTCATCCAGGCATATCCAGACAAAGTGTTGTGGAACTGGTATGCAATGGACTCAGAAAATCACCCTCAAACTGTTTTTGGAGAAAAGAAAACTCTATTTCTTGGCCAAGTGGATAAAAAGTCATGTCTGCAAATATAAATATCCGGTTTGTATGCAATGATAGCTCTAGCTTTCTGCGTAGAAAACACAAATGTGTGCATGTTTGGCCTGCATATGAAACCAATAGGCATTTCCAGCACAAAACAAAATTTCCTCTACTGAAATTCATTCTAAAATGTAAAGTCCATTGATAATATCCAGAAAACACAAACACAAAGGTTGTAGCAAGATCTGGGATTGAGTTAGCCATAACACAAGAGGATATTTCTGGTCTCATCCAGGCATATCCAGACAAAGTGCTGTGGAACTGGTATGCAATGGACTCAGATAATCACAGTCAAACTGGTTTTGGAGACTAGCAAAGTATTTTCTTAGGCAAGTGTATAAAATGTCATCTACACCAACACAAATATCATGTTTCTTTGCAGCAATTGCTGTAGTTTTCTCAATAGAAAACACAAATGAATGAGTTTGAGTCTCCATGTGGAACTAATTAATATTTCCCAGGAACAAAGAAAGTATTCCCTGCTTAAATTCATTCAAAACCATAACGTCCATTGATAATATCAAAAAACACAAAGCAGAGCCTGTAGCAAGATCTTGGATTGAGTTAGCCATAAAACAAGAGGATATTTCTGGTCTCATCCAGGCATATCCAGACAAAGTGCTGTGGAACTGGTATGCAATGGACTCAGATAATCACAGTCAAACTGGTTTTGGAGACTAGCAAAGTATTTTCTTAAGCAAGTGCATAAAATGTCATCTACACCAACACAAATATCATGTTTCTTTGCAGCAATTGCTGTAGTTTTCTGCCTAGACAGCAGGAATGTGTTGAGTTTGTGTCTCCATGTGGAACTAATTAATATTTCCCAGGAACAAAGAAAGTATTCCCTGCTTAAATTCATTCAAAACCATAAAGTGCATTGATAATATCAAAAAACACAAAGCAGAGCCTGCAGCAAGATCTGGGATTGAGTGTGCCATAACACAAGAGGATATTTCTGGTCTCATCCAGGCATATCCAGACAAAGTGCTGTGGAACTGGTATGCAATGGACTCAGATAATCACAGTCAAACTGGTTTTGGAGACTAGCAAAGTACTTTCTTAGACAAGTACATAAAATGTCATCTACACCAACACATATATTATGTTTCCTTGCAGCAATTGCTGTAGTTTTCTGCCTAGACAGCAGGAATGTGTTGAGTTTGTGTCTCCATGTGAGGCTAATTAGTGCTTCCCAGCACCAAAGAAAATATTCCCTGCTTAAATTCATTCAAAACCATAAAGTCCATTGATAATATCAAAAAACACAAAGCAGAGCCTGTAGCAAGATCTGGGATTGAGTTAGCCATAACACAAGAGGATATTTCTGGTCTCATCCAGGCATATCCAGACAAAGTGCTGTGAAACTGGTATGCAATGGACTCAGATAATCACAGTCAAACTGGTTTTGGAGACTAGCAAAGTATTTTCTTAGGCAAGTGCATAAAATGTCATCTACACCAACACAAATATCATGTTTCTTTGCAGCAATTGCTGTAGTTTTCTGTCTAGACAGCACGAATGTGTTCAGTTTGTGTCTCCATGTGGAACTAATTAGTGCTTCCCAGCACCAAAGTAAATATGCCCTGCTTAAATTCATTCAAAACCATAAAGTGCATTGATAATATCAAAAAACACAAAGCAGAGCCTGTAGCAAGATCTGGGATTGAGTTAGCCATAACACAATGGGATATTTCTGGTCTCATCCAGTCATTTCCAGACAAAGTGTTGTGTAACTGGTATGCAATGGACTCAGAAAATCATCCTCAAACTGTTTTTGGAGAAAAGAAAACTCTATTTCTTGGCCAAGTGGATAAAAAGTCATGTCTGCAAATATAAATATCCGGTTTGTTTGCAATGATAGCTCTAGCTTTCTGCGTAGAAAACACAAATGTGTGCATATTTGGGCTGCATATGAAACCAATAGGCATTTCCAGCACAAAACAAAATTTCCTCTACTGAAATTCATTCTAAAACGTAAAGTCCATTGATAATATCCAGAAAACACAAACACAAAGGTTGTACCAAGATCGGGGATTGAGTTAGCCATAACACAAGAGGATATTTCTGGTCTCATCCAGGCATATCCAGACAAAGTGCTGTGGAACTGGTATGCAATGGACTCAGATAATCACAGTCAAACTGGTTTTGGAGACTAGCAAAGTATTTTCTTAGGCAAGTGTATAAAATGTCATCTACACCAACACAAATATCATGTTTCTTTGCAGCAATTGCTGTAGTTTTCTGCCTAGACAGCACGAATGTGTTGAGTTTGTGTCTCCATGTGGAACTAATTAGTATTTCCCAGGAACAAAGAAAGTATTCCCTGCTTAAATTCATTCAAAACCATAAAGTGCATTGATAATATCAAAAAACACAAAGCAGAGCCTGTAGCAAGATCTGGGATTGAGTTAGCCATAACACCAGAGGATATTTCTGGTATCATCCAGGCATATCCAGACAAAGTGCTGTGGAACTGGTATGCAATGGACTCAGATAATCACAGTCAAACTGGTTTTGGAGACTAGCAAAGTATTTTCTTAGGCAAGTGCATAAAAAGTCATCTACACCAACACAAATATCATGTTTCTTTGCAGCAATTGCTGTAGTTTTCTGCCTAGACAGCAGGAATGTGTTGAGTTTGTGTCTCCATGTGAAACTAATTAGTATTTCCCAGGAACAAAGAAAGTATTCCCTGCTTAAATTCATTCACAACCATAAAGTGCATTGATAATATCAAAAAACACAAAGCAGAGCCTGTAGCAAGATCTGGGATTGAGTTAGCCATAACACAAGAGGATATTTCTGGTCTCATCCAGGCATATCCAGACAAAGTGCTGTGGAACTGGTATGCAATGGACTCAGATAATCACAGTCAAACTGGTTTTGGAGACTAGCAAAGTATTTTCTTAGGCAAGTGCACAAAATGTCATCTACACCAACACAAATATCATGTTTCTTTGCAGCAATTGCTGTAGTTTTCTGCCTAGACAGCAGGAATGTGTTGAGTTTGTGTCTCCATGTGGAACTAATTAGTATTTCCCAGGAACAAAGAAAGTATTCCCTGCTTAAATTCATTCAAAACCATAAAGTGCATTGATAATATCAAAAAACACAAAGCAGAGCCTGTAGCAAGATCTGGGATTGAGTTAGCCATAACACAAGAGGATATTTCTGGTCTCATCCAGGCATATCCAGACAAAGTGCTGTGGAACTGGTATGCAATGGACTCAGATAATCACAGTCAAACTGGTTTTGGAGACTAGCAAAGTATTTTCTTAGGCAAGTGCATAAAATGTCATCTACACCAACACAAATATCATGTTTCTTTGCAGCAATTGCTGTAGTTTTCTGTCTAGACAGCACGAATGTGTTCAGTTTGTGTCTCCATGTGGAACTAATTAGTGCTTCCCAGCACCAAAGTAAATATGCCCTGCTTAAATTCATTCAAAACCATAAAGTGCATTGATAATATCAAAAAAACACAAAGCAGAGCCTGTAGCAAGATCTGGGATTGAGTTAGCCATAACACAATAGGATATTTCTGGTCTCATCCAGTCATTTCCAGACAAAGTGTTGTGGAACTGGTATGCAATGGACTCAGAAAATCACCCTCAAACTGTTTTTGGAGAAAAGCAAACTCTATTTCTTGAACAAGTGGATAAAAAGTCATGTCTGCAAATATAAATATCCGGTTTGTTTGCAATGATAGCTCTAGCTTTCTGCGTAGAAAACACAAATGTGTGCATGTTTGGGCTGCATATGAAACCAATAGGCATTTCCAGCACAAAACAAAATTTCCTCTACTGAAATTCATTCTAAAACGTAAAGTCGATTGATAATATCCAGAAAACACAAACACAAAGGTTGTACCAAGATCGGGGATTGAGTTAGCCATAACACAAGAGGATATTTCTGGTCTCATCCAGGCATATCCAGACAAAGTGCTGTGGAACTGGTATGCAATGGACTCAGATAATCACAGTCAAACTGGTTTTGGAGACTAGCAAAGTATTTTCTTAGGCAAGTGCATAAAATGTCATCTACACCAACACAAATATCATGTTTCTTTGCAGCAATTGCTGTAGTTTTCTGCCTAGACAGCACGAATGTGTTGAGTTTGTGTCTCCATGTGGAACTAATTAGTATTTCCCAGGAACAAAGAAAGTATTCCCTGCTTAAATTCATTCACAACCATAAAGTGCATTGATAATATCAAAAAACACAAAGCAGAGCCTGTAGCAAGATCTGGGATTGAGTTAGCCATAACACAAGAGGATATTTCTGGTCTCATCCAGGCATATCCAGACAAAGTGCTGTGGAACTGGTATGCAATGGATTCAGATAATCACAGTCAAACTGGTTTTGGAGACTAGCAAAGTATTTTCTTAGGCAAGTGCATAAAATGTCATCTACACCAACACAAATATCATGTTTCTTTGCAGCAATTGCTGTAGTTTTCTGCCTAGACAGCAGGAATGTGTCGAGTTTTTGTCTCCATGTGGATCTAATTAGTATTTCCCAGGAACAAAGAAAGTATTCCCTGCTTAAATTCATTCACAACCATAAAGTGCATTGATAATATCAAAAAACACAAAGCAGAGCCTGTAGCAAGATCTGGGATTGAGTTAGCCATAACACAAGAGGATATTTCTGGTCTCATCCAGGCATATCCAGACAAAGTGCTGTGGAACTGGTATGCAATGGACTCAGATAATCACAGTCAAACTGGTTTTGGAGACTAGCAAAGTATTTTCTTAGGTAAGTGCATAAAATGTCATCTACACCAACACAAATATCATGTTTCTTTGCAGCAATTGCTGTAGTTTTCTGCCTAGACAGCAGGAATGTGTTGAGTTTGTGTCTCCATGTGGAACTAATTAGTGCTTCCCAGCACCAAAGTAAATATGCCCTGCTTAAATTCATTCAAAACCATAAAGTGCATTGATAATATAAAAAAACACAAAGCAGAGCCTGTAGCAAGATCTGGGATTGAGTTAGCCATAACACAAGAGGATATTTCTGGTCTCATCCAGTCATTTCCAGACAAAGTGTTGTGGAACTGGTATGCAATGGACTCAGAAAATCACCCTCAAACTGTTTTTGGAGAAAAGCAAACTCTATTTCTTGGCCAAGTGGATAAAAAGTCATGTCTGCAAGTAAAAATATCCGGTTTGTTTGCAATGATAGCTCTAGCTTTCTGCGTAGAAATCACAAATGTGTGCATGTTTTGGCTGCATATGAAACCAATAGGCATTTCCAGCACAAAACAAAATTTCCTCTACTGAAATTCATTCTAAAACGTAAAGTCCATTGATAATATCCAGAAAACACAAACACAAAGGTTGTAGCAAGATCTGGGATTGAGTTAGCCATAACACAAGAGGATATTTCTGGTCTCATCCAGGCATATCCAGACAAAGTGCTGTGGAACTGGTATGCAATGGACTCAGATAATCACAGTCAAACTGGTTTTGGAGACTAGCAAAGTATTTTCTTACGCAAGTGCATAAAATGTCATCTACACCAACACAAATATCATGTTTCTTTGCAGCAGTTGCTGTAGTTTTCTGCCTAGACAGCACGAATGTGTTGAGTTTGTGTCTCCATGTGGAACTAATTAGTGCTTCCCAGCACCAAAGTAAATATGCCCTGCTTAAATTCATTCAAAACCATAAAGTGCATTGATAATATCAAAAAACACAAAGCAGAGCCTGTAGCAAGATCTGGGATTGAGTTAGCCATAACACAAGAGGATATTTCTGGTCTCATCCAGTCATTTCCAGACAATGTGTTGTGGAACTGGTATGCAATGGACTCAGAAAATCACCCTCAAACTGGTTTTGGAGAAAAGCAAACTCTATTTCTTGGCCAAGTGGATAAAAAGTCATGTCTGCAAGTAAAAATATCCGATTTGTTTGCAATGATAGCTCTAGCTTTCTGCGTAGAAAACACAAATGTGTGCATGTTTGGGCTGCATATGAAACCAATAGGCATTTCCAGCACAAAACAAAATTTCCTCTACTGAAATTCATTCTAAAACGTAAAGTCCATTGATAATATCCAGAAAACACAAACACAAAGGTTGTAGCAAGATCTGGGATTGAGTTAGCCATAACACAAGAGGATATTTCTGGTCTCATGCAGGCATATCCAGACAAAGTGCTGTGGAACTGGTATGCAATGGACTCAGATAATCACAGTCAAACTGGTTTTGGAGACTAGCAAAGTATTTTCTTAGGCAAGTGCATAAAATGTCATCTACACCAACACAAATATCATGTTTCTTTGCAGCAATTGCTGTAGTTTTCTGCCTAGACAGCACGAATGTGTTGAGTTTGTGTCTCCATGTGGAACTAATTAGTGCTTCCCAGCACCAAAGTAAATATTCCCTGCTTAAATTCATTCAAAACCATAAAGTGCATTGATAATATAAAAAAACACAAAGCAGAGCCTGTAGCAAGATCTGGGATTGAGTTTGCCATAACACAAGAGGATATTTCTGGTCTCATCCAGTCATTTCCAGACAAAGTGTTGTGGAACTGGTATGCAATGGACTCAGAAAATCACCCTCAAACTGTTTTTGGAGAAAAGCAAACTCTATTTCTTGAACAAGTGGATAAAAAGTCATGTCTGCAAGTAAAAATATCCGGTTTGTTTGCAATGATAGCTCTAGCTTTCTGCGTAGAAAACACAAATGTGTGCATGTTTGGGCTGCATATGAAACCAATAGGCATTTCCAGCACAAAACAAAATTTCCTCTACTGAAATTCATTCTAAAACGTAAAGTCCATTGATAATATCCAGAAAACACAAACACAAAGGTTGTAGCAAGATCTCGATTGAGTTAGCCATAACACAAGAGGATATTTCTGGTCTCATCCAGGCATATCCAGACAAAGTGCTGTGGAACTGGTATGCAATGGACTCAGATAATCACAGTCAAACTGGTTTTGGAGACTAGCAAAGTATTTTCTTAGGCAAGTGCATAAAATGTCATCTACACCAACACAAATATCATGTTTCTTTGCAGCAATTGCTGTAGTTTTCTGCCTAGACAGCACGAATGTGTTGAGTTTGTGTCTCCATGTGGAACTAATTAGTATTTCCCAGGAACAAAGAAAGTATTCCCTGCTTAAATTCATTCAAAACCATAAAGTGCATTGATAATATCAAAAAACACAAAGCAGAGCCTGTAGCAAGATCTGGGATTGAGTGTGCCATAACACAAGAGGATATTTCTGGTCTCATCCAGGCATATCCAGACAAAGTGCTGTGGAACTGGTATGCAATGGACTCAGATAATCACAGTCAAACTGGTTTTGGAGACTAGCAAAGTATTTTCTTAGGCAAGTGCATAAAATGTCATCTACACCAACACAAATATCATGTTTCTTTGCAGCAATTGCTGTAGTTTTCTGCCTAGACAGCAGGAATGTGTTGAGTTTGTGTCTCCATGTGGAACTAATTAGTGCTTCCCAGCACCAAAGTAAATATGCCCTGCTTAAATTCATTCAAAACCATAAAGTGCATTGATAATATCAAAAAACACAAAGCAGAGCCTGTAGCAAGATCTGGGATTGAGTTTGCCATAACACAAGAGGATATTTCTGGTCTCATCCAGTCATTTCCAGACAAAGTGTTGTGGAACTGGTATGCAATGGACTCAGAAAATCACCCTCAAACTGTTTTTGGAGAAAAGCAAACTCTATTTCTTGGCCAAGTGGATAAAAAGTCATGTCTGCAAATATAAATATCCAGTTTGTTTGCAATGATAGCTGTAGCTTTCTGCGTAGAAAACACAAATGTGTGCATGTTTGGGCTGCATATGAAACCAATAGGCATTTCCAGCACAAAACAAAATTTCCTCTACTGAAATTCATTCTAAAACGTAAAGTCCATTGATAATATCCAGAAAACATAAACACAAAGGTTGTAGCAAGATCGGGGATTGAGTTAGCCATAACACAAGAGGATATTTCTGGTCTCATCCAGGCATATCCAGACAAAGTGCTGTGGAACTGGTATGCAATGGACTCAGATAATCACAGTCAAACTGGTTTTGGAGACTAGCAAAGTATTTTCTTAGGCAAGTGCATAAAATGTCATCTACACCAACACAAATATCATGTTTCTTTGCAGCAATTGCTGTAGTTTTCTGCCTAGACAGCAGGAATGTGTTGAGTTTGTGTCTCCATGTGGAACTAATTAGTATTTCCCAGGAACAAAGAAAGTATTCCCTGCTTAAAATCATTCACAAACATAAAGTGCATTGATAATATCAAAAAACACAAAGCAGAGCCTGTAGCAAGATCTGGGAATGAGTTAGCCATAACACAAGAGGATATTTCTGGTCTCATCCAGGCATATCCAGACAAAGTGCTGTGGAACTGGTATGCAATGGACTCAGATAATCACAGTCAAACTGGTTTTGGAGACTAGCAAAGTATTTTCTTAGGCAAGTGCATAAAATGTCATCTACACCAACACAAATATCATGTTTCTTTGCAGCAATTGCTGTAGTTTTCTGCCTAGACAGCAGGAATGTGTTGAGTTTGTGTCTCCATGTGGAACTAATTAGTATTTCCCAGGAACAAAGAAAGTATTCCCTGCTTAAAATCATTCACAAACATAAAGTGCATTGATAATATCAAAAAACACAAAGCAGAGCCTGTAGCAAGATCTGGGAATGAGTTAGCCATAACACAAGAGGATATTTCTGGTCTCATCCAGGCATTTCCAGGCAAAGTGTTGTGGAACTGGTATGCAATGGACTCAGAAAATCACCCTCAAACTGTTTTTGGAGAAAAGCAAACTCTATTTCTTGGCCAAGTGGATAAAAAGTCATGTCTGCAAGTAAAAATATCCGGTTTGTTTGCAATGATAGCTCTAGCTTTCTGCATAGAAAACACAAATGTGTGCATGTTTGGGCTGCATATGAAACCAATAGGCATTTCAAGCACAAAACAAAATATCCTCTACTGAAATTCATTCTAAAATGTAAAGTCCATTGATAATATCCAGAAAACACAAACATAAAGGTTGTACCAAGATCGGGGATTCAGTTAGCCATAACACAAGAGGATATTTCTGGTCTCATCCAGGTATATCCAGACAAAGTGCTGTGGAACTGGTATGCAATGGACTCAGATAATCACAGTCAAACTGGTTTTGGAGACTAGCAAAATATTTTCTTAGGCAAGTGCATAAAATGTCATCTACACCAACACAAATATCATGTTTCTTTGCAGCAATTGCTGTAGTTTTCTGCCTAGACAGCAGGAATGTGTTGAGTTTGTGTCTCCATGTGGAACTAATTAGTGCTTCCCAGCACCAAAGTAAATATGCCCTGCTTAAATTCATTCAAAACCATAAAGTGCATTGAAATATCAAAAAAACACATAGTAGAGCCTGTAGCAAGATCTGGGATTGAGTGTGCCATAACACAAGAGGATATTTCTGGTCTCATCCAGTCATTTCCAGAAAAATTGTTGTGGAACTGGTATGCAATGGACTCAGATAATCACAGTCAAACTGCTTTTGGAGACTAGCAAAGTATTTTCTTAGGCAAGTGCATAAAATGTCATCTACACCAACACAAATATCATGTTTCCTTGCAGCAATTGCTGTAGTTTTCTGCCTAGACAGCAGGAATGTGATGAGTTTGTGTCTCCATGTGGAACTAATTAGTATTTCCCAGGAACAACGAAAGTATTCCCTGCTTAAATTCATTCACAACCATAAAGTGCATTGATAATATCAAAAAACACAAAGCAGAGCCTGTAGCAAGATCTGGGATTGAGTTAGCCATAACACAAGAGGATATTTCTGGTCTCATCCAGGCATATCCAGACAAAGTGCTGTGGAACTGGTATGCAATGGACTCAGATAATCACAGTCAAACTGGTTTTGGAGACTAGCAAAGTATTTTCTTAGGCAAGTGCATAAAATGTCATCTACACCAACACATATATTATGTTTCCTTTCAGCAATTGCTGTAGTTTTCTGCCTAGACAGCAGGAATGTGTTGAATTTGTGTCTCCATGTGGAGCTAATTAGTGCTTCCCAGCAACAAAGAAAATATTCCCTGCTTAAATTCATTCAAAACCATAAAGTGCATTGAGAATATCAAAAAACACAAAGCAGAGCCTGTAGCAAGATCTGGGATTGAGTTAGCCATAACACCAGACGATATTTTTGGTTTCATCCAAGCATATCCAGACAAAGTGCTGTGGAACTGGTATGCAATGGACTCAGATAATCACAGTCAAACTGGTTTTGGAGACTAGCAAAGTATTTTCTTAGGCAAGTGCATAAAATGTCATCTACACCAACACAAACATCATGTTTCTTTGCAGCAATTGCTGTAGTTTTCTGCCTAGACAGCACGAATGTGTTGAGTTTGTGTCTCCATGTGGAACTAATTAGTGCTTCCCAGCACCAAAAAAAAATTCCCTGCTTAAATTCATTCACAACCATAAAGTGCATTGATAATATCAAAAAACACAAAGCAGAGCCTGTAGCAAGATCTGGGATTGAGTTAGCCATAACACAAGAGGATATTTCTGGTCTCATCCAGGCATATCCAGACAAAGTGCTGTGGAACTGGTATGCAATGGACTCAGATAATCACAGTCAAACTGGTTTTGGAGACTAGCAAAGTATTTACTTAGGCAAGTGCATAAAATGTCATCTACACCAACACAAATATCATGTTTCTTTGCAGCAATTGCTGTAGTTTTCTGCCTAGACAGCACGAATGTGTTGAGTTTGTGTCTCCATGTGGAACTAATTAGTGCTTCCCAGCACCAAAGTAAATATGCCCTGCTTAAATTCATTCAAAACCATAAAGTGCATTGAAATATCAAAAAAACACATAGCAGAGCCTGTAGCAAGATCTGGGTTTGAGTGTGCCATAACACAAGAGGATATTTCTGGTCTCATCCAGTCATTTCCAGAAAAATTGTTGTGGAACTGGTATGCAATGGACTCAGAAAATCACCCTCAAACTGTTTTGGAGAAAAGCAAACTCTTTTTCTTGGCCAAGTGGATAAAAAGTCATGTCTGCAAGTAAAAATATCCGGTTTGTTTGCAATGATAGCTCTAGCTTTCTGCGTAGAAAACACAAATGTGAACATGTTTGGGCTGCATATGAAACCAATAGGCATTTCCAGCACAAAACAAAATTTCCTCTACTGAAATTCATTCTAAAACGTAAAGTCCATTGATAATATCCAGAAAACACAAACACAAAGGTTGTACCAAGATCGGGGATTCAGTTAGCCATAACACAAGAGGATATTTCTGGTCTCATCCAGGCATATCCAGACAAAGTGCTGTGGAACTGGTATGCAATGGACTCAGATAATCACAGTCAAACTGCTTTTGGAGACTAGCAAAGTATTTTCTTAGGCAAGTGCATAAAATGTCATCTACACCAACACAAATATCATGTTTCCTTGCAGCAATTGCTGTAGTTTTCTGCCTAGACAGCAGGAATGTGTTGAGTTTGTGTCTCCATGTGGAACTAATTAGTATTTCCCAGGAACAAAGAAAGTATTCCCTGCTTAAATTCATTCACAACCATAAAGTGCATTGATAATATCAAAAAACACAAAGCAGAGCCTGTAGCAAGATCTGGGATTGAGTTAGCCATAACACAAGAGGATATTTCTGGTCTCATCCAGGCATATCCAGACAAAGTGCTGTGGAACTGGTATGCAATGGACTCAGATAATCACAGTCAAACTGGTTTTGGAGACTAGCAAAGTATTTTCTTAGGCAAGTGCACAAAATGTCATCTACACCATCACATATATTATGTTTCCTTTCAGCAATTGCTGTAGTTTTCTGCCTAGACAGCACGAATTTGTTGAATTTGTGTCTCCATGTGGAGCTAATTAGTGCTTCCCAGCACCAAAGAAAATATTCCCTGCTTAAATTCATTCAAAACCATAAAGTCCATTGAGAATATCAAAAACCACAAAGCAGAGCCTGTAGCAAGATCTGGGATTGAGTTAGCCATAACACAAGAGGATATTTCTGGTCTCATCCAGTCATTTCCAGGCAAAGTGTTGTGGAACTGGTATGCAATGGACTCAGAAAATCACCCTCAAACTGTTTTTGGAGAAAAGCAAACTCTATTTCTTGGCCAAGTGGATAAAAAGTCATGTCTGCAAGTAAAAATATCCGGTTTGTTTGCAATGATAGCTCTAGCTTTCTGCATAGAAAACACAAATGTGTGCATGTTTGGGCTGCATATGAAACCAATAGGCATTTCAAGCACAAAACAAAATATCCTCTACTGAAATTCATTCTAAAATGTAAAGTCCATTGATAATATCCAGAAAACACAAACATAAAGGTTGTACCAAGATCGGGGATTCAGTTAGCCATAACACAAGAGGATATTTCTGGTCTCATCCAGGTATATCCAGACAAAGTGCTGTGGAACTGGTATGCAATGGACTCAGATAATCACAGTCAAACTGGTTTTGGAGACTAGCAAAATATTTTCTTAGGCAAGTGCATAAAATGTCATCTACACCAACACAAATATCATGTTTCTTTGCAGCAATTGCTGTAGTTTTCTGCCTAGACAGCAGGAATGTGTTGAGTTTGTGTCTCCATGTGGAACTAATTAGTGCTTCCCAGCACCAAAGTAAATATGCCCTGCTTAAATTCATTCAAAACCATAAAGTGCATTGAAATATCAAAAAAACACATAGTAGAGCCTGTAGCAAGATCTGGGATTGAGTGTGCCATAACACAAGAGGATATTTCTGGTCTCATCCAGTCATTTCCAGAAAAATTGTTGTGGAACTGGTATGCAATGGACTCAGATAATCACAGTCAAACTGCTTTTGGAGACTAGCAAAGTATTTTCTTAGGCAAGTGCATAAAATGTCATCTACACCAACACAAATATCATGTTTCCTTGCAGCAATTGCTGTAGTTTTCTGCCTAGACAGCAGGAATGTGATGAGTTTGTGTCTCCATGTGGAACTAATTAGTATTTCCCAGGAACAACGAAAGTATTCCCTGCTTAAATTCATTCACAACCATAAAGTGCATTGATAATATCAAAAAACACAAAGCAGAGCCTGTAGCAAGATCTGGGATTGAGTTAGCCATAACACAAGAGGATATTTCTGGTCTCATCCAGGCATATCCAGACAAAGTGCTGTGGAACTGGTATGCAATGGACTCAGATAATCACAGTCAAACTGGTTTTGGAGACTAGCAAAGTATTTTCTTAGGCAAGTGCATAAAATGTCATCTACACCAACACATATATTATGTTTCCTTTCAGCAATTGCTGTAGTTTTCTGCCTAGACAGCAGGAATGTGTTGAATTTGTGTCTCCATGTGGAGCTAATTAGTGCTTCCCAGCAACAAAGAAAATATTCCCTGCTTAAATTCATTCAAAACCATAAAGTGCATTGAGAATATCAAAAAACACAAAGCAGAGCCTGTAGCAAGATCTGGGATTGAGTTAGCCATAACACCAGACGATATTTTTGGTTTCATCCAAGCATATCCAGACAAAGTGCTGTGGAACTGGTATGCAATGGACTCAGATAATCACAGTCAAACTGGTTTTGGAGACTAGCAAAGTATTTTCTTAGGCAAGTGCATAAAATGTCATCTACACCAACACAAACATCATGTTTCTTTGCAGCAATTGCTGTAGTTTTCTGCCTAGACAGCACGAATGTGTTGAGTTTGTGTCTCCATGTGGAACTAATTAGTGCTTCCCAGCACCAAAAAAAAATTCCCTGCTTAAATTCATTCACAACCATAAAGTGCATTGATAATATCAAAAAACACAAAGCAGAGCCTGTAGCAAGATCTGGGATTGAGTTAGCCATAACACAAGAGGATATTTCTGGTCTCATCCAGGCATATCCAGACAAAGTGCTGTGGAACTGGTATGCAATGGACTCAGATAATCACAGTCAAACTGGTTTTGGAGACTAGCAAAGTATTTACTTAGGCAAGTGCATAAAATGTCATCTACACCAACACAAATATCATGTTTCTTTGCAGCAATTGCTGTAGTTTTCTGCCTAGACAGCACGAATGTGTTGAGTTTGTGTCTCCATGTGGAACTAATTAGTGCTTCCCAGCACCAAAGTAAATATGCCCTGCTTAAATTCATTCAAAACCATAAAGTGCATTGAAATATCAAAAAAACACATAGCAGAGCCTGTAGCAAGATCTGGGTTTGAGTGTGCCATAACACAAGAGGATATTTCTGGTCTCATCCAGTCATTTCCAGAAAAATTGTTGTGGAACTGGTATGCAATGGACTCAGAAAATCACCCTCAAACTGTTTTGGAGAAAAGCAAACTCTTTTTCTTGGCCAAGTGGATAAAAAGTCATGTCTGCAAGTAAAAATATCCGGTTTGTTTGCAATGATAGCTCTAGCTTTCTGCGTAGAAAACACAAATGTGAACATGTTTGGGCTGCATATGAAACCAATAGGCATTTCCAGCACAAAACAAAATTTCCTCTACTGAAATTCATTCTAAAACGTAAAGTCCATTGATAATATCCAGAAAACACAAACACAAAGGTTGTACCAAGATCGGGGATTCAGTTAGCCATAACACAAGAGGATATTTCTGGTCTCATCCAGGCATATCCAGACAAAGTGCTGTGGAACTGGTATGCAATGGACTCAGATAATCACAGTCAAACTGCTTTTGGAGACTAGCAAAGTATTTTCTTAGGCAAGTGCATAAAATGTCATCTACACCAACACAAATATCATGTTTCCTTGCAGCAATTGCTGTAGTTTTCTGCCTAGACAGCAGGAATGTGTTGAGTTTGTGTCTCCATGTGGAACTAATTAGTATTTCCCAGGAACAAAGAAAGTATTCCCTGCTTAAATTCATTCACAACCATAAAGTGCATTGATAATATCAAAAAACACAAAGCAGAGCCTGTAGCAAGATCTGGGATTGAGTTAGCCATAACACAAGAGGATATTTCTGGTCTCATCCAGGCATATCCAGACAAAGTGCTGTGGAACTGGTATGCAATGGACTCAGATAATCACAGTCAAACTGGTTTTGGAGACTAGCAAAGTATTTTCTTAGGCAAGTGCACAAAATGTCATCTACACCATCACATATATTATGTTTCCTTTCAGCAATTGCTGTAGTTTTCTGCCTAGACAGCACGAATTTGTTGAATTTGTGTCTCCATGTGGAGCTAATTAGTGCTTCCCAGCACCAAAGAAAATATTCCCTGCTTAAATTCATTCAAAACCATAAAGTCCATTGAGAATATCAAAAACCACAAAGCAGAGCCTGTAGCAAGATCTGGGATTGAGTTAGCCATAACACAAGAGGATATTTCTGGTCTCATCCAGTCATTTCCAGGCAAAGTGTTGTGGAACTGGTATGCAATGGACTCAGAAAATCACCCTCAAACTGTTTTTGGAGAAAAGCAAACTCTATTTCTTGGCCAAGTGGATAAAAAGTCATGTCTGCAAGTAAAAATATCCGGTTTGTTTGCAATGATAGCTCTAGCTTTCTGCATAGAAAACACAAATGTGTGCATGTTTGGGCTGCATATGAAACCAATAGGCATTTCAAGCACAAAACAAAATATCCTCTACTGAAATTCATTCTAAAATGTAAAGTCCATTGATAATATCCAGAAAACACAAACATAAAGGTTGTACCAAGATCGGGGATTCAGTTAGCCATAACACAAGAGGATATTTCTGGTCTCATCCAGGTATATCCAGACAAAGTGCTGTGGAACTGGTATGCAATGGACTCAGATAATCACAGTCAAACTGGTTTTGGAGACTAGCAAAATATTTTCTTAGGCAAGTGCATAAAATGTCATCTACACCAACACAAATATCATGTTTCTTTGCAGCAATTGCTGTAGTTTTCTGCCTAGACAGCAGGAATGTGTTGAGTTTGTGTCTCCATGTGGAACTAATTAGTGCTTCCCAGCACCAAAGTAAATATGCCCTGCTTAAATTCATTCAAAACCATAAAGTGCATTGAAATATCAAAAAAACACATAGTAGAGCCTGTAGCAAGATCTGGGATTGAGTGTGCCATAACACAAGAGGATATTTCTGGTCTCATCCAGTCATTTCCAGAAAAATTGTTGTGGAACTGGTATGCAATGGACTCAGATAATCACAGTCAAACTGCTTTTGGAGACTAGCAAAGTATTTTCTTAGGCAAGTGCATAAAATGTCATCTACACCAACACAAATATCATGTTTCCTTGCAGCAATTGCTGTAGTTTTCTGCCTAGACAGCAGGAATGTGATGAGTTTGTGTCTCCATGTGGAACTAATTAGTATTTCCCAGGAACAACGAAAGTATTCCCTGCTTAAATTCATTCACAACCATAAAGTGCATTGATAATATCAAAAAACACAAAGCAGAGCCTGTAGCAAGATCTGGGATTGAGTTAGCCATAACACAAGAGGATATTTCTGGTCTCATCCAGGCATATCCAGACAAAGTGCTGTGGAACTGGTATGCAATGGACTCAGATAATCACAGTCAAACTGGTTTTGGAGACTAGCAAAGTATTTTCTTAGGCAAGTGCATAAAATGTCATCTACACCAACACATATATTATGTTTCCTTTCAGCAATTGCTGTAGTTTTCTGCCTAGACAGCAGGAATGTGTTGAATTTGTGTCTCCATGTGGAGCTAATTAGTGCTTCCCAGCACCAAAGAAAATATTCCCTGCTTAAATTCATTCAAAACCATAAAGTCCATTGAGAATATCAAAAAACACAAAGCAGAGCCTGTAGCAAGATCTGGGATTGAGTTAGCCATAACACCAGACGATATTTTTGGTTTCATCCAAGCATATCCAGACAAAGTGCTGTGGAACTGGTATGCAATGGACTCAGATAATCACAGTCAAACTGGTTTTGGAGACTAGCAAAGTATTTTCTTAGGCAAGTGCATAAAATGTCATCTACACCAACACAAACATCATGTTTCTTTGCAGCAATTGCTGTAGTTTTCTGCCTAGACAGCACGAATGTGTTGAGTTTGTGTCTCCATGTGGAACTAATTAGTGCTTCCCAGCACCAAAAAAAAATTCCCTGCTTAAATTCATTCACAACCATAAAGTGCATTGATAATATCAAAAAACACAAAGCAGAGCCTGTAGCAAGATCTGGGATTGAGTTAGCCATAACACAAGAGGATATTTCTGGTCTCATCCAGGCATATCCAGACAAAGTGCTGTGGAACTGGTATGCAATGGACTCAGATAATCACAGTCAAACTGGTTTTGGAGACTAGCAAAGTATTTACTTAGGCAAGTGCATAAAATGTCATCTACACCAACACAAATATCATGTTTCTTTGCAGCAATTGCTGTAGTTTTCTGCCTAGACAGCACGAATGTGTTGAGTTTGTGTCTCCATGTGGAACTAATTAGTGCTTCCCAGCACCAAAGTAAATATGCCCTGCTTAAATTCATTCAAAACCATAAAGTGCATTGAAATATCAAAAAAACACATAGCAGAGCCTGTAGCAAGATCTGGGTTTGAGTGTGCCATAACACAAGAGGATATTTCTGGTCTCATCCAGTCATTTCCAGAAAAATTGTTGTGGAACTGGTATGCAATGGACTCAGAAAATCACCCTCAAACTGTTTTGGAGAAAAGCAAACTCTTTTTCTTGGCCAAGTGGATAAAAAGTCATGTCTGCAAGTAAAAATATCCGGTTTGTTTGCAATGATAGCTCTAGGTTTCTGCGTAGAAAACACAAATGTGAACATGTTTGGGCTGCATATGAAACCAATAGGCATTTCCAGCACAAAACAAAATTTCCTCTACTGAAATTCATTCTAAAACGTAAAGTCCATTGATAATATCCAGAAAACACAAACACAAAGGTTGTACCAAGATCGGGGATTCAGTTAGCCATAACACAAGAGGATATTTCTGGTCTCATCCAGGCATATCCAGACAAAGTGCTGTGGAACTGGTATGCAATGGACTCAGATAATCACAGTCAAACTGGTTTTGGAGACTAGCAAAGTATTTTCTTAGGCAAGTGCATAAAATGTCATCTACACCAACACAAATATCATGTTTCCTTGCAGCAATTGCTGTAGTTTTCTGCCTAGACAGCAGGAATGTGTTGAGTTTGTGTCTCCATGTGGAACTAATTAGTATTTCCCAGGAACAAAGAATGTATTCCCTGCTTAAATTCATTCACAACCATAAAGTGCATTGATAATATCAAAAAACACAAAGCAGAGCCTGTAGCAAGATCTGGGATTGAGTTAGCCATAACACAAGAGGATATTTCTGGTCTCATCCAGGCATATCCAGACAAAGTGCTGTGGAACTGGTATGCAATGGACTCAGATAATCACAGTCAAACTGGTTTTGGAGACTAGCAAAGTATTTTCTTAGGCAAGTGCACAAAATGTCATCTACACCATCACATATATTATGTTTCCTTTCAGCAATTGCTGTAGTTTTCTGCCTAGACAGCACGAATTTGTTGAATTTGTGTCTCCATGTGGAGCTAATTAGTGCTTCCCAGCACCAAAGAAAATATTCCCTGCTTAAATTCATTCAAAACCATAAAGTCCATTGAGAATATCAAAAACCACAAAGCAGAGCCTGTAGCAAGATCTGGGATTGAGTTAGCCATAACACCAGACGATATTTCTGGTTTCATCCAGGCATATCCAGACAAAGTGCTGTGGAACTGGTATGCAATGTACTCAGATAATCACAGTCAAACTGGTTTTGGAGACTAGCAAAGTATTTTCTTAGGCAAGTGCATAAAATGTCATCTACACCAACACAAACATCATGTTTCTTTGCAGCAATTGCTGTAGTTTTCTGCCTAGACAGCACGAATGTGTTGAGTTTGTGTCTCCATGTGGAACTAATTAGTGCTTCCCAGCACCAAAGAAAAAATTCCCTGCTTAAATTCATTCACAACCATAAAGTGCATTGATAATATCAAAAAACACAAAGCAGAGCCTGTAGCAAGATCTGGGATTGAGTTAGCCATAACACAAGAGGATATTTCTGGTCTCATCCAGGCATATCCAGACAAAGTGCTGTGGAACTGGTATGCAATGGACTCAGATAATCACAGTCAAACTGGTTTTGGAGACTAGCAAAGTATTTTCTTAGGCAAGTGCATAAAATGTCATCTACACCAACACAAATATCATGTTTCTTTGCAGCAATTGCTGTAGTTTTCTGCCTAGACAGCAGGAATGTGTTGAGTTTGTGTCTCCATGTGGAACTAATTAGTATTTCCCAGGAACAAAGAAAGTATTCCCTGCTTAAATTCATTCACAACCATAAAGTGCATTGATAATATCAAAAAACACAAAGCAGAGCCTGTAGCAAGATCTGGGATTGAGTGTGCCATAACACAAGAGGATATTTCTGGTCTCATCCAGGCATATCCAGACAAAGTGCTGTGGAACTGGTATGCAATGGACTCAGATAATCACAGTCAAACTGGTTTTGGAGACTAGCAAAGTATTTTCTTAGGCAAGTGCATAAAATGTCATCTACACCAACACAAATATCATGTTTCTTTGCAGCAATTGCTGTAGTTTTCTGCCTAGACAGCAGGAATGTGTTGAGTTTGTGTCTCCATGTGGAACTAATTAGTGCTTCCCAGCACCAAAGTAAATATGCCCTGCTTAAATTCATTCAAAACCATAAAGTGCATTGATAATATCAAAAAAACACATAGCAGAGCCTGTAGCAAGGTCTGGGATTGAGTGTGCCATAACACAAGAGGATATTTCTGGTCTCATCCAGTCATTTCCAGAAAAATTGTTGTGGAACTGGTATGTAATGGACTCAGAATCACCCTCAAACTGTTTTGGAGAAAAGCAAACTCTTTTTCTTGGCCAAGTGGATAAAAAGTCATGTCTGCAAGTAAAAATATCCGGTTTGTTTGCAATGATAGCTCTAGCTTTCTGCGTAGAAAACACAAATGTGTGCATGTTTGGGCTGCATATGAAACCAATAGGCATTTCCAGCACAAAACAAAATTTCCTCTACTGAAATTCATTCTAAAACGTAAAGTCCATTGATAATATCCAGAAAACACAAACACAAAGGTTGTACCAAGATCGGGGATTGAGTTAGCCATAACACAAGAGGATATATCTGGTCTCATCCAGGCATATCCAGACAAAGTGCTGTGGAACTGGTATGCAATGGACTCAGATAATCACAGTCAAACTGCTTTTGGAGACTAGCAAAGTATTTTCTTAGGCAAGTGCATAAAATGTCATCTACACCAACACATATATTATGTTTCCTTGCAGCAATTGCTGTAGTTTTCTGCCTAGACAGCAGGAATGTGTTGAGTTTGTGTCTCCATGTGGAACTAATTAGTATTTCCCAGGAACAAAGAAAGTATTCCCTGCTTAAATTCATTCACAACCATAAAGTGCATTGATAATATCAAAAAACACAAAGCAGAGCCTGTAGCAAGATCAGGGATTGAGTTAGCCATAACACAAGAGGATATTTCTGGTCTCATCCAGGCATATCCAGACAAAGTGCTGTGGAACTGGTATGCAATGGACTCAGATAATCACAGTCAAACTGGTTTTGGAGACTAGCAAAGTATTTTCTTAGGCAAGTGCACAAAATGTCATCTACACCATCACATATATTATGTTTCCTTGCAGCAATTGCTGTAGTTTTCTGCCTAGACAGCAGGAATGTGTTGAATTTGTGTCTCCATGTGGAGCTAATTAGTGCTTCCCAGCACCAAAGAAAATATTCCCTGCTTAAATTCATTCAAAACCATAAAGTCCATTGAGAATATCAAAAACCACAAAGCAGAGCCTGTAGCAAGATCTGGGATTGAGTTAGCCATAACACCAGACGATATTTCTGGTTTCATCCAGGCATATCCAGACAAAGTGCTGTGGAACTGGTATGCAATGGACTCAGATAATCACAGTCAAACTGGTTTTGGAGACTAGCAAAGTATTTTCTTAGGCAAGTGCATAAAATGTCATCTACACCAACACAAATATCATGTTTCTTTGCAGCAATTGCTGTAGTTTTCTGCCTAGAGAGCACGAATGTGTTGAGTTTGTGTCTCCATGTGGAACTAATTAGTGCTTCCCAGCACCAAAGAAAAAATTCCCTGCTTAAATTCATTCAAAACCATAAAGTGCATTGATAATATCAAAAAACACAAAGCAGAGCCTGTAGCAAGATCTGGGATTGAGTTAGCCATAACACAAGAGGATATTTCTGGTCTCATCCAGGCATATCCAGAAAAAGTGCTGTGGAACTGGTATGCAATGGACTCAGATAATCACAGTCAAACTGGTTTTGGAGACTAGCAAAGTATTTTCTTAGGCAAGTGCATAAAATGTCATCTACACCAACACAAATATCATGTTTCTTTGCAGCAATTGCTGTAGTTTTCTGCCTAGACAGCAGGAATGTGTTGAGTTTGTGTCTCCATGTGGAACTAATTAGTGCTTCCCAGCACCAAAGTAAACATGCCCTGCTTAAATTCATTCACAACCATAAAGTGCATTGATAATATCAAAAAACACAAAGCAGAGCCTGTAGCAAGATCTGGGATTGAGTTAGCCATAACACAAGAGGATATTTCTGGTCTCATCCAGGCATATCCAGACAAAGTGCTGTGGAACTTGTATGCAATGGACTCAGATAATCACAGTCAAACTGGTTTTGGAGACTAGCAAAGTATTTTCTTGAGCAAGTGCATAAAATGTCATCTACACCAACATAAATATCATGTTTCTTTGCAGCAATTGCTGTAGTTTTCTGCCTAGACAGCAGGAATGTGTTGAGTTTGTGTCTCCATGTGGAACTAATTAGTGCTTCCCAGCACCAAAGTAAATATGCCCTGCTTAAATTCATTCAAAACCATAAAGTGCATTGATAATATCAAAAAAACACATAGCAGAGCCTGTAGCAAATCTGGGATTGAGTGTGCCATAACACAAGAGGATATTTCTGGTCTCATCCAGTCATTTCCAGAAAAATTGTTGTGGAACTGGAATGAAATGGACTCAGAAAATCACCCTCAAACTGTTTTGGAGAAAAGCAAACTCTTTTTCTTGGCTAAGTGGATAAAAAGTCATGTCTGCACGTAAAAATATCCGGTTTGTTTGCAATGATAGCTCTAGCTTTCTGCGTAGAAAAAACAAATGTGAACATGTTTGGGCTGCATATGAAAAAATAGGAATTTCCAGCACAAAACAAAATTTCCTCTACTGAAATTCATGCTAAAACGTAAAGTCCATTGATAATATCCAGAAAACACAAACACAAAGGTTGTACCAAGATCGGGGATTCAGTTAGCCATAACACGAGAGGATATTTCTGGTCTCATCCAGGCATATCCAGACAAAGTGCTGTGGAACTGGTATGCAATGGACTCAGATAATCACAGTCAAACTGGTTTTGGAGACTAGCAAACTATTTTCTTAGGCAAGTGCATAAAATGTCATCTACACCAACACAAATATCATGTTTCTTTGCAGCAATTGCTGTAGTTTTCTCACTAGAAAACACAAATGAATGAGTTTGAGTCTCCATGTGGAACTAATTAGTATTTCCCAGGAACAAAGAAAGTATTCCCTGCTTAAATTCATTCAAATCCATAACGTCCATTGATAATATCAAAAAATACAAAGCAGAGCCTGTAGCAAGATCTGGGATTGAGTTAGCCATAACACAAGAGGATATTTCTGGTCTCATGCAGGCATATCCAGACAAAGTGCTGTGGAACTGGTATGCAATGGACTCAGATAATCACAGTCAAACTGGTTTTGGAGAATAGCAAATTATTTTCTTAGGCAAGTGCATAAAATGTCATCTACACCAACACAAATATCATGTTTCTTTGCAGCAATTGCTGTAGTTTTCTGCCTAGACAGCAGGAATGTGTTGAGTTTGTGTCTCCATGTGGAACTAATTAGTGCTTCCCAGCACCAAAGTAAATATTCCCTGCTTAAATTCATTCAAAACCATAAAGTCCATTGATAATATCAAAAAACACAAAGCAGAGCCTGTAGCAAGATCTGGGATTGAGTGCGCATTAACACAAGATGATATTTCTGGTTTCATCCAGTCATTTCCAGACAATGTGTTGTGGAACTGGTATGCAATGGACTCAGAAAATCACCCTCAAACTGGTTTTGGAGAAAAGCAAAATTTTTTCTTCGCCAAGTGGATAAATAGTCATGTTTGCAAATATAAATATCCTGTTTGTTTGCAATGATAGCTCTAGCTTTCTGTGTAGAAAACACAAATGTGAACATGTTAGGCCTGCATATGAAACCAATAGACATTTCCAGCACAAAACAAAATTTCCTCTACTGAAATTCATTCTAAAACGTAAAGTCCATTGATAATATCCAGAAAACACAAACACAAAGGTTGTACCAAGATCGGGGATTGAGTTAGCCATAACACAAGAGGATATTTCTGGTTTCATCCAGGCATATCCGGACAAAGTGCTGTGGAACTAGTTTGCAATGGACTCAGATAATCACAGTCAAACTGGTTTTGGAGACTAGCAAAGTATTTTCTTAGGCAAGTGCATAAAATGTATCTACACCAACACAAATATCATGATTCCTTGCAGCAATTGCTGTAGATTTCTGACTAGAAAACACAAATGAATGAGTTTGAGTCTCCATGTGGAACTAATTAATATTTCCCAGGACATAAGAAAATATACCATGCTGAAATTCGTTCAAAACCATAAAGTCCATTGAGAATATCAAAAAACACAAAGCAGAGCCTGTAGCAAGATCTGGGATTGAGTTAGCCATAACACAAGAGGATATTTCTGGTCTCATCCAGGCATATCCAGACAAAGTGCTGTGGAACTGGTATGAAATGGACCCAGATAATCACAGTCAAACTGGTTTTGGAGAATAGCAAAGTATTTTTTTAGGCAAGTGCATAAAATGTCATCTACACCAACACATATATTATGTTTCTTTGCAGCAATTGCTGTAGTTTTCTGCCTAGACAGCACGAATGTGTTGAGTTTGTGTCTCCATGTGGAGCTAATTAGTGCTTCCCTGCACCAAAGAAAATATTCCCTGCTTAAATTCATTCAAAACCATAAAGTGCATTGATAATATCAAAAAACACAAAGCAGAGCCTGTAGCAAGATCTGGGATTGAGTTAGCCATAACACAAGAGGATATTTCTGGTCTCATCCAGGCATATCCAGACAAAGTGCTGTGGAACTGGTATGCAATGGACTCAGATAATCACAGTCAAACTGGTTTTGGAGAATAGCAAATTATTTTCTTAGGCAAGTGCATAAAATGTCATCTACACCAACACAAATATCATGTTTCTTTGCAGCAATTGCTGTAGTTTTCTGCCTAGACAGCAGGAATGTGTTGAGTTTGTGTCTCCATGTGGAACTAATTAGTGCTTCCCAGCACCAAAGTAAATATTCCCTGCTTAAATTCATTCAAAACCATAAAGTCCATTGATAATATCAAAAAACACAAAGCAGAGCCTGTAGCAAGATCTGGGATTGAGTGTGCATTAACACAAGATGATATTTCTGGTTTCATCCAGTCATTTCCAGACAATGTGTTGTGGAACTGGTATGCAATGGACTCAGAAAATCACCCTCAAACTGTTTTTGGAGAAAAGCAAAATTTTTTTCTTGGCCAAGTGGATAAATAGTCATGTTTGCAAATATAAATATCCTGTTTGTTTGCAATGATAGCTCTAGATTTCTGTGTAGAAAACACAAATGTGAACATGTTAGGCCTGCATATGAAACCAATAGACATTTCCAGCACAAAACAAAATTTCCTCTACTGAAATTCATTCTAAAACGTAAAGTCCATTGATAATATCCAGAAAACACAAACACAAAGGTTGTACCAAGATCGGGGATTGAGTTAGCCATAACACAAGAGGATATTTCTGGTTTCATCCAGGCATATCCAGACAAAGTGCTGTGGAACTAGTTTGCAATGGACTCAGATAATCACAGTCAAACTGGTTTTGGAGACTAGCAAAGTATTTTCTTAGGCAAGTGCATAAAATGTATCTACACCAACACAAATATCATGATTCCTTGCAGCAATTGCTGTAGATTTCTGACTAGAAAACACAAATGAATGAGTTTGAGTCTCCATGTGGAACTAATTAATATTTCCCAGGACATAAGAAAATATGCCATGCTGAAATTCGTTCAAAACCATAAAGTCCATTGAGAATATCAAAAAACACAAAGCAGAGCCTGTAGCAAGATCTGGGATTGAGTTAGCCATAACACAAGAGGATATTTCTGGTCTCATCCAGGCATATCCAGACAAAGTGCTGTGGAACTGGTATGAAATGGACCCAGATAATCACAGTCAAACTGGTTTTGGAGAATAGCAAAGTATTTTTTTAGGCAAGTGCATAAAATGTCATCTACACCAACACATATATTATGTTTCTTTGCAGCAATTGCTGTAGTTTTCTGCCTAGACAGCACGAATGTGTTGAGTTTGTGTCTCCATGTGGAGCTAATTAGTGCTTCCCTGCACCAAAGAAAATATTCCCTGCTTAAATTCATTCAAAACCATAAAGTGCATTGATAATATCAAAAAACACAAAGCAGAGCCTGTAGCAAGATCTGGGATTGAGTTAGCCATAACACAAGAGGATATTTCTGGTCTCATCCAGGCATATCCAGACAAAGTGCTGTGGAACTGGTATGCAATGGACTCAGATAATCACAGTCAAACTGGTTTTGGAGACTAGCAAAGTATTTTCTTAGGCAAGTGCATAAAATGTCATCTACACCAACACAAATATCATGTTTCTTTGCAGCAATTGCTGTAGTTTTCTGCCTAGACAGCAGGAATGTGTTGAGTTTGTGTCTCCATGTGGAACTAATTAGTGCTTCCCAGCACCAAAGTAAATATGCCCTGCTTAAATTCATTCAAAACCATAAAGTGCATTGATAATATCAAAAAAAACACATAGCAGAGCCTGTAGCAAGGTCTGGGATTGAGTTAGCCATAACACAAGAGGATATTTCTGGTCTCATCCAGTCATTTCCAGACAAAGTGTTGTGGAACTGGTATGCAATGGACTCAGAAAATCACCCTCAAACTGTTTTTGGAGAAAAGCAAACTCTATTTCTTGGCCAAGTGGATAAAAAGTCATGTCAGCAAATATAAATATCCGGTTTGTTTGCAATGATAGCTCTAGCTTTCTGCGTAGAAAACACAAATGTGTGCATGTTTGGGCTGCATATGAAACCAATAGGCATTTCCAGCACAAAACAAAATTTCCTCTACTGAAATTCATGCTAAAACGTAAAGTCCATTGATAATATCCAGAAAACACAAACACAAAGGTTGTACCAAGATCGGGGATTCAGTTAGCCATAACACAAGAGGATATTTCTGGTCTCATCCAGGCATATCCAGACAAAGTGCTGTGGAACTGGTATGCAATGGACTCAGATAATCACAGTCAAACTGGTTTTGGAGACTAGCAAAGTATTTTCTTAGGCAAGTGCATAAAATGTCATCTACACCAGCACATATATTATGTTTCCTTGCAGCAATTGCTGTAGTTTTCTGCCTAGACAGCATGAATGTGTTGAATTTGTGTCTCCATGTGGAGCTAATTAGTGCTTCCCAGCACCAAAGAAAATATTCCCTGCTTAAATTCATTCAAAACCATAAAGTCCATTGAGAATATCAAAAAACACAAAGCAGAGCCTGTAGCAAGATCTGGGATTCAGTTAGCCATAACACCAGACGATATTTCTGGATTCATCCAGGCATATCCAGACAAAGTGCTGTGGAACTGGTATGCAATGGACTCAGATAATCACAGTCAAACTGGTTTTGGAGACTAGCAAAGTATTTTCTTAGGCAAGTGCATAAAATGTCATCTACACCAACACAAATATCATGTTTCTTTGCAGCAATTGCTGTAGTTTTCTGCCTAGACAGCACGAATGTGTTGAGTTTGTGTCTCCATGTGGAACTAATTAGTGCTTCCCAGCACCAAAGAAAATATTCCCTGCTTAAATTCATTCAAAACCATAAAGTGCATTGATAATATCAAAAAACACAAAGCAGAGCCTGTAGCAAGATCTGGGATTGAGTTAGCCATAACACAAGAGGATATTTCTGGTCTCATCCTAGCATATCCAGACAAAGTGCTGTGGAACTGGTATGCAATGGACTCAGATAATCACAGTCAAACTGGTTTTGGAGACTAGCAAACTATTTTCTTAGGCAAGTGCATAAAATGTCATCTACACCAACACAAATATCATGTTTCTTTGCAGCAATTGCTGTAGTTTTCTGCCTAGACAGCACGAATGTGTTGAGTTTGTGTCTCCATGTGGAACTAATTAGTATTTCCCAGGAACAAAGAAAGTATTCCCTGCTTAAATTCATTCACAACCATAAAGTGCATTGATAATATCAAAAAACACAAAGCAGTGCTTGTAGCAAGATCTGGGATTGAGTTTGCCATAACAAGATGATATTTCTGGTTTCATTCAGTCATTTCCAGACAAAGTGTTGTGGAACTGGTATGCAATGGACTCAGAAAATCACCCTCAAACTGTTTTTGGAGAAAAGCAAACTCTATTTCTTGGCCAAGTGGATAAAAAGTCATGTCTACAAGTAAAAATATCCGGTTTGTTTGCAATGATAGCTCTAGCTTTCTGCGAAGAAAACAAAAATGTGTGCATGTTTGGCCTACATATGAAACCAATAGGCATTTCCAGCACAAAACAAAATTTCCTCTACTGAAATTCATTCTAAAACGTAAAGTCCATTGATAATATCCAGAAAACACAAACACAAAGGTTGTAGCAAGATCAGGGATTGAGTTAGCCATAACACAAGAGGATATTTCTGGTCTCATCCAGGCATATCCAGACAAAGTGCTGTGGAACTGGTATGCAATGGACTCAGATAATCACAGTCAAACTGGTTTTGGAGACTAGCAAAGTATTTTCTTAGGCAAGTGCACAAAATGTCATCTACACCAACACAAATATCATGTTTCTTTGCAGCAATTGCTGTAGTTTTCTGCCTAGACAGCAGGAATGTGTTGAGTTTGTGTCTCCATGTGGAACTAATTAGTGCTTCCCAGCACCAAAGTAAATATGCCCTGCTTAAATTCATTCAAAACCATAAAGTGCATTGATAATATCAAAAAAACACATAGCAGAGCCTGTAGCAAGATCTGGGATTGAGTGTGCCATAACACAAGAGGATATTTCTGGTCTCATCCAGTCATTTCCAGAAAAATTGTTGTGGAACTGGTATGCAATGGACTCAGAAAATCACCCTCAAACTGTTTTTGGAGAAAAGCAAACTCTATTTCTTGGCCAAGTGGATAAAAAGTCATGTTTGCAAATATAAATATCCGGTTTGTTTGCAATGATAGCTCTAGCTTTCTGCGTAGAAAACACAAATGTGTGCATGTTTGGGCTGCATATGAAACCAATAGGCATTTCCAGCACAAAACAAAATTTCCTCTACTGAAATTCATTCTAAAACGTAAAGTCCATTGATAATATCCAGAAAACACAAACACAAAGGTTGTACCAAGATCGGGGATTGAGTTAGCCATAACACAAGAGGATATTTCTGGTCTCATCCAGGCATATCCAGACAAAGTGCTGTGGAACTGGTATGCAATGGACTCAGATAATCACAGTCAAACTGGTTTTGGAGACTAGCAAAGTATTTTCTTAGGCAAGTGCATAAAATTTCATCTACACCAGCACATATATTATGTTTCCTTGCAGCAATTGCTGTAGTTTTCTGCCTAGACAGCACGAATGTGTTGAGTTTGTGTCTCCATGTGGAGCTAATTAGTGCTTCCCAGCACCAAAGAAAATGTTCCCTGCTTAAATTCATTCAAAACCATAAAGTCCATTGAGAATATCAAAAAACACAGAGCAGAGCTTGTAGCAAGATCTGGGATTGAGTTTGCCATAACAAGATGATATTTCTGGTTTCATTCAGTCATTTCCAGACAAAGTGTTGTGGAACTGGTATGCAATGGACTCAGAAAATCACCCTCAAACTGTTTTTGGAAAAGCAAACTCTATTTCTTGGCCAAGTGGATAAAAATCATGTCTACAAGTAAAAATATCCTGTTTGTTTGCAATGATAGCTCTAGCTTTCTGCGTAGAAAACACAAATGTGTGCATGTTTGGCCTGCATATGAAACCAATAGGCATTTCCAGCACAAAACAAAATTTCCTCTACTGAAACTCATTCTAAAACGTAAAGTCCATTGATAATATCCAGAAAACACAAACACAAAGGTTGTAGCAAGATCTGGGATTGAGTTAGCCATAACCCAAGAGGATATTTCTGGTCTCATCCAGGCATATCCAGACAAAGTGCTGTGGAACTGGTATGCAATGGACTCAGATAATCACAGTCAAACTGGTTTTGGAGACTAGCAAAGTATTTTCTTAGGCAAGTGCATAAAATGTCATCTACACCAACACAAATATTATGTTTCTTTGCAGCAATTGCTGTAGTTTTCTGCCTAGACAGCAGGAATGTGTTGAGTTTGTGTCTCCATGAGGAGCTAATTAGTGCTTCCCTGCACCAAAGAAAATATTCCCTGCTTAAATTCATTCAAAACCATAAAGTCCATTGAGAATATCAAAAAAACACAAAGCAGAGCCTGTAGCAAGATCTGGGATTGAGTTAGCCATAACAGAAGAGGATATTTCTGGTTTCATCCAGGCATATCCAGACAAAGTGCTGTGGAACTGGTATGCAATGGACCCAGATAATCACAGTCAAACTGGTTTTGGAGACTAGCAAAGTATTTTCTTAGGCAAGTGCATAAAATGTCATCTACACCAACACAAATATCATGTTTCTTTGCAGCAATTGCTGTAGTTTTCTCACTAGAAAACACAAATGAATGAGTTTGAGTCTCCATGTGGAACTAATTAGTATTTCCCAGGAACAAAGAAAGTATTCCCTGCTTAAATTCATTCAAATCCATAACGTCCAATGATAATATCAAAAAACACAAAGCAGAGCCTGTAGCAAGATCTGGGATTGAGTTAGCCATAACACAAGAGGATATTTCTGGTCTCATCCAGGCATATCCAGACAACGTGTTGTGGAACTGGTATGCAATGGACTCAGAAAATCACCCTCAAACTGGTTTTGGAAAAAAGCAAACTTTTTTTCTTGGCCAAGTGGATAAATAGTCATGTTTGCAAATATAAATATCCTGTTTGTTTGCAATGATAGCTCTAGCTTTCTGTGTAGAAAACACAAATGTGAACATGTTAGGCCTGCATATGAAACCAATAGACATTTCCAGCACAAAACAAAATTTCCTCTACTGAAATTCATTCTAAAATGTAAAGTCCATTGATAATATCCAGAAAACACAAACACAAAGGTTGTACCAAGATCGGGGATTCGGTTAGCCATAACACGAGAGGATATTTCTGGTTTCATCCAGGGATATCCGGACAAAGTGCTGTGGAACTAGTTTGCAATGGACTCAGATAATCACAGTCAAACTGGTTTTGGAGACTAGCAAAGTATTTTCTTAGGCAAGTGCATAAAATGTCATCTACACCAACACAAATATCATGATTCCTTGCAGCAATTGCTGTAGTTTTCTGACTAGAAAACACAAATGAATGAGTTTGAGTCTCCATGTGGAACTAATTAATATTTCCCAGGACACAAGAAAATATACCATGCTGATATTCGTTCAAAACCATAAAGTCCATTGAGAATATCAAAAAACACAAAGCAGAGCCTGCAGCAAGATCTGGGATTGAGTTAGCCATAACACAAGAGGATATTTCTGGTTTCATCCAGGCATATCCGGACAAAGTGCTGTGGAACTAGTTTGCAATGGACTCAGATAATCACAGTCAAACTGGTTTTGGAGACTAGCAAAGTATTTTCTTAGGCAAGTGCATAAAATGTATCTACACCAACACAAATATCATGATTCCTTGCAGCAATTGCTGTAGATTTCTGACTAGAAAACACAAATGAATGAGTTTGAGTCTCCATGTGGAACTAATTAATATTTCCCAGGACATAAGAAAATATACCATGCTGAAATTCGTTCAAAACCATAAAGTCCATTGAGAATATCAAAAAACACAAAGCAGAGCCTGTAGCAAGCTCTGGGATTGAGTTAGCCATAACACAAGAGGATATTTCTGGTCTCATCCAGGCATATCCAGACAAAGTGCTGTGGAACTGGTATGAAATGGACCCAGATAATCACAGTCAAACTGGTTTTGGAGACTAGCAAAGTATTTTTTTAGGCAAGTGCATAAAATGTCATCTACACCAACACATATATTATGTTTCTTTGCAGCAATTGCTGTAGTTTTCTGCCTAGACAGCACGAATGTGTTGAGTTTGTGTCTCCATGTGGAGCTAATTAGTGCTTCCCAGCACCAAAGAAAATGTTCCCTGCTTAAATTCATTCAAAACCATAAAGTGCATTGATAATATCAAAAAACACAAAGCAGAGCCTGTAGCAAGATCTGGGATTGAGTTAGCCATAACACAAGAGGATATTTCTGGTCTCATCCAGGCATATCCAGACAAAGTGCTGTGGAACTGGTATGCAATGGACTCAGATAATCACAGTCAAACTGGTTTTGGAGACTAGCAAAGTATTTTCTTAGGCAAGTGCATAAAATGTCATCTACACAAGCACATATATTATGTTTCCTTGCAGCAATTGCTGTAGTTTTCTGCCTAGACAGCATGAATGTGTTGAATTTGTGTCTCCATGTGGAGCTAATTAGTGCTTCCCAGCACCAAAGAAAATATCCCGTGCTTAAATTCATTCAAAACCATAAAGTCCATTGAGAATATCAAAAAACACAAAGCAGAGCCTGTAGCAAGATCTGGGATTCAGTTAGCCATAACACCAGACGATATTTCTGGATTCATCCAGGCATATCCAGACAAAGTGCTGTGGAACTGGTATGCAATGGACTCAGATAATCACAGTCAAACTGGTTTTGGAGACTAGCAAAGTATTTTCTTAGGCAAGTGCATAAAATGTCATCTACACCAACACAAATATCATGTTTCTTTGCAGCAATTGCTGTAGTTTTCTGCCTAGACAGCACGAATGTGTTGAGTTTGTGTCTCCATGTGGAACTAATTAGTGCTTCCCAGCACCAAAGAAAATATTCCCTGCTTAAATTCATTCAAAACCATAAAGTGCATTGATAATATCAAAAAACACAAAGCAGAGCCTGTAGCAAGATCTGGGATTGAGTTAGCCATAACACAAGAGGATATTTCTGGTCTCATCCAGGCATATCCAGACAAAGTGCTGTGGAACTGGTATGCAATGGACTCAGATAATCACAGTCAAACTGGTTTTGGAGACTAGCAAAGTATTTTCTTAGGCAAGTGCATAAAATGTCATCTACACCAACACAAATATCATGTTTCTTTGCAGCAATTGCTGTAGTTTTCTGCCTAGACAGCACGAATGTGTTGAGTTTGTGTCTCCATGTGGAACTAATTAGTATTTCCCAGGAACAAAGAAAGTATTCCCTGCTTAAATTCATTCAAAACCATAAAGTGCATTGATAATATCAAAAAACACAAAGCAGTGCTTGTAGCAAGATCTGGGATTGAGTTTGCCATAACAAGATGATATTTCTGGTTTCATTCAGTCATTTCCAGACAAAGTGTTGTGGAACTGGTATGCAATGGACTCAGAAAATCACCCTCAAACTGTTTTTGGAGAAAAGCAAACTCTATTTCTTGGCCAAGTGGATAAAAAGTCATGTCTACAAGTAAAAATATCCGGTTTGTTTGCAATGATAGCTCTAGCTTTCTGCGAAGAAAACAAAAATGTGTGCATGTTTGGCCTACATATGAAACCAATAGGCATTTCCAGCACAAAACAAAATTTCCTCTACTGAAATTCATTCTAAAACGTAAAGTCCATTGATAATATCCAGAAACACAAACACAAAGGTTGTAGCAAGATCAGGGATTGAGTTAGCCATAACACAAGAGGATATTTCTGGTCTCATCCAGGCATATCCAGACAAAGTGCTGTGGAACTGGTATGCAATGGACTCAGATAATCACAGTCAAACTGGTTTTGGAGACTAGCAAAGTATTTTCTTAGGCAAGTGCACAAAATGTCATCTACACCAACACAAATATCATGTTTCTTTGCAGCAATTGCTGTAGTTTTCTGCCTAGACAGCAGGAATGTGTTGAGTTTGTGTCTCAATGTGGAACTAATTAGTATTTCCCAGGAACAAAGAAAGTATTCCCTGCTTAAATTCATTCAAAACCATAAAGTGCATTGATAATATCAAAAAACACAAAGCAGAGCCTGTAGCAAGATCTGGGATTGAGTTAGCCATAACACAAGAGGATATTTCTGGTCTCATCCAGGCATATCCAGACAAAGTGCTGTGGAACTGGTATGCAATGGACTCAGATAATCACAGTCAAACTGGTTTTGGAGACTAGCAAAGTATTTTCTTAGGCAAGTGCATAAAATTTCATCTACACCAACACAAATATCATGTTTCTTTGCAGCAATTGCTGTAGTTTTCTGCCTAGACAGCAGGAATGTGTTGAGTTTGTGTCTCCATGTGGAACTAATTAGTGCTTCCCAGCACCAAAGTAAATATGCCCTGCTTAAATTCATTCAAAACCATAAAGTGCATTGATAATATCAAAAAAACACAAAGCAGAGCCTGTAGCAAGATCTGGGATTGAGTGTGCCATAACACAAGAGGATATTTCTGGTCTCATCCAGTCATTTCCAGAAAAATTGTTGTGGAACTGGTATGCAATGGACTCAGAAAATCACCCTCAAACTGTTTTTGGAGAAAAGCAAACTCTATTTCTTGGCCAAGTGGATAAAAATCATGTTTGCAAATATAAATATCCGGTTTGTTTGCAATGATAGCTCTAGCTTTCTGCGTAGAAAACACAAATGTGTGCATGTTTGGGCTGCATATGAAACCAATAGGCATTTCCAGCACAAAACAAAATTTCCTCTACTGAAATTCATTCTAAAACGTAAAGTCCATTGATAATATCCAGAAAACACAAACACAAAGGTTGTACCAAGATCGGGGATTGAGTTAGCCATAACACAAGAGGATATTTCTGGTCTCATCCAGGCATATCCAGACAAAGTGCTGTGGAACTGGTATGCAATGGACTCAGATAATCACAGTCAAACTGGTTTTGGAGACTAGCAAAGTACTTTCTTAGGAAAGTGCATGAAATTTCATCTACACCAGCACATATATTATGTTTCCTTGCAGCAATTGCTGTAGTTTTCTGCCTAGACAGCAGGAATGTGTTGAATTTGTGTCTCCATGTGGAGCTAATTAGTGCTTCCCAGCACTAAAGAAAATGTTCCCTGCTTAAATTCATTCAAAACCATAAAGTCCATTGAGAATATCAAAAAACACAAAGCAGAGCTTGTAGCAAGATCTGGGATTGAGTTTGCCATAACAAGATGATATTTCTGGTTTCATTCAGTCATTTCCAGACAAAGTGTTGTGGAACTGGTATGCAATGGACTCAGAAAATCACCCTCAAACTGTTTTTGGAAAAGCAAACTCTATTTCTTGGCCAAGTGGATAAAAAGTCATGTCTACAAGTAAAAATATCCTGTTTGTTTGCAATGATAGCTCTAGCTTTCTGCGTAGAAAACACAAATGTGTGCATGTTTGGCCTGCATATGAAACCAATAGGCATTTCCAGCACAAAACAAAATTTCCTCTACTGAAACTCATTCTAAAACGTAAAGTCCATTGATAATATCCAGAAAACACAAACACAAAGGTTGTAGCAAGATCAGGGATTGAGTTAGCCATAACACAAGAGGATATTTCTGGTCTCATCCAGGCATATCCAGACAAAGTGCTGTGGAACTGGTATGCAATGGACTCAGATAATCACAGTCAAACTGGTTTTGGAGACTAGCAAAGTATTTTCTTAGGCAAGTGCATAAAATGTCATCTACACCAACACAAATATCATGTTTCTTTGCAGCAATTGCTGTAGTTTTCTGCCTAGACAGCACGAATGTGTTGAGTTTGTGTCTCCATGTGGAACTAATTAGTATTTCCCAGGAACAAAGAAAGTATTCCCTGCTTAAATTCATTCACAACCATAAAGTGCATTGATAATATCAAAAAACACAAAGCAGTGCTTGTAGCAAGATCTGGGATTGAGTTTGCCATAACAAGATGATATTTCTGGTTTCATTCAGTCATTTCCAGACAAAGTGTTGTGGAACTGGTATGCAATGGACTCAGAAAATCACCCTCAAACTGTTTTTGGAGAAAAGCAAACTCTATTTCTTGGCCAAGTGGATAAAAAGTCATGTCTACAAGTAAAAATATCCGGTTTGTTTGCAATGATAGCTCTAGCTTTCTGCGAAGAAAACAAAAATGTTTGCATGTTTGGCCTACATATGAAACCAATAGGCATTTCCAGCACAAAACAAAATTTCCTCTACTGAAATTCATTCTAAAACGTAAAGTCCATTGATAATATCCAGAAAACACAAACACAAAGGTTGTAGCAAGATCAGGGATTGAGTTAGCCATAACACAAGAGGATATTTCTGGTCTCATCCAGGCATATCCAGACAAAGTGCTGTGGAACTGGTATGCAATGGACTCAGATAATCACAGTCAAACTGGTTTTGGAGACTAGCAAAGTATTTTCTTAGGCAAGTGCATAAAATGTCATCTACACCAACACAAATATCATGTTTCTTTGCAGCAATTGCTGTAGTTTTCTGCCTAGACAGCAGGAATGTGTTGAGTTTGTGTCTCAATGTGGAACTAATTAGTATTTCCCAGGAACAAAGAAAGTATTCCCTGCTTAAATTCATTCAAAACCATAAAGTGCATTGATAATATCAAAAAACACAAAGCAGAGCCTGTAGCAAGATCTGGGATTGAGTTAGCCATAACACAAGAGGATATTTCTGGTCTCATCCAGGCATATCCAGACAAAGTGCTGTGGAACTGGTATGCAATGGACTCAGATAATCACAGTCAAACTGGTTTTGGAGACTAGCAAAGTATTTTCTTAGGCAAGTGCATAAAATTTCATCTACACCAACACAAATATCATGTTTCTTTGCAGCAATTGCTGTAGTTTTCTGCCTAGACAGCAGGAATGTGTTGAGTTTGTGTCTCCATGTGGAACTAATTAGTGCTTCCCAGCACCAAAGTAAATATGCCCTGCTTAAATTCATTCAAAACCATAAAGTGCATTGATAATATCAAAAAAACACAAAGCAGAGCCTGTAGCAAGATCTGGGATTGAGTGTGCCATAACACAAGAGGATATTTCTGGTCTCATCCAGTCATTTCCAGAAAAATTGTTGTGGAACTGGTATGCAATGGACTCAGAAAATCACCCTCAAACTGTTTTTGGAGAAAAGCAAACTCTATTTCTTGGCCAAGTGGATAAAAAGTCATGTTTGCAAATATAAATATCCGGTTTGTTTGCAATGATAGCTCTAGCTTTCTGCGTAGAAAACACAAATGTGTGCATGTTTGGCCTGCATATGAAACCAATAGGCATTTCCAGCACAAAACAAAATTTCCTCTACTGAAACTCATTCTAAAACGTAAAGTCCATTGATAATATCCAGAAAACACAAACACAAAGGTTGTACCAAGATCGGGGATTGAGTTAGCCATAACACAAGAGGATATTTCTGGTCTCATCCAGGCATATCCAGACAAAGTGCTGTGGAACTGGTATGCAATGGACTCAGATAATCACAGTCAAACTGGTTTTGGAGACTAGCAAAGTATTTTCTTAGGCAAGTGCATAAAATTTCATCTACACCAGCACATATATTATGTTTCCTTGCAGCAATTGCTGTAGTTTTCTGCCTAGACAGCAGGAATGTGTTGAATTTGTGTCTCCATGTGGAGCTAATTAGTGCTTCCCAGCACCAAAGAAAATATTCCCTGCTTAAATTCATTCAAAACCATAAAGTCCATTGAGAATATCAAAAAACACAAAGCAGAGCCTGTAGCAAGATCTGGGATTCAGTTAGCCATAACACCAGACGATATTTCTGGATTCATCCAGGCATATCCAGACAAAGTGCTGTGGAACTGGTATGCAATGGACTCAGATAATCACAGTCAAACTGGTTTTGGAGACTAGCAAAGTATTTTCTTAGGCAAGTGCATAAAATGTCATCTACACCAACACAAATATCATGTTTCTTTGCAGCAATTGCTGTAGTTTTCTGCCTAGACAGCACGAATGTGTTGAGTTTGTGTCTCCATGTGGAACTAATTAGTGCTTCCCAGCACCAAAGAAAATATTCCCTGCTTAAAATCATTCAAAACCATAAAGTGCATTGATAATATCAAAAAACACAAAGCAGAGCCTGTAGCAAGATCTGGGATTGAGTTAGCCATAACACAAGTGGATATTTCTGGTCTCATCCAGGCATATCCAGACAAAGTGCTGTGGAACTGGTATGCAATGGACTCAGATAATCACAGTCAAACTGGTTTTGGAGACTAGCAAAGTATTTTCTTAGGCAAGTGCATAAAATGTCATCTACACCAACACAAATATCATGTTTCTTTGCAGCAATTGCTGTAGTTTTCTGCCTAGACAGCACGAATGTGTTGAGTTTGTGTCTCCATGTGGAACTAATTAGTATTTCCCAGGAACAAAGAAAGTATTCCCTGCTTAAATTCATTCACAACCATAAAGTGCATTGATAATATCAAAAAACACAAAGCAGTGCTTGTAGCAAGATCTGGGATTGAGTTTGCCATAACAAGATGATATTTCTGGTTTCATTCAGTCATTTCCAGACAAAGTGTTGTGGAACTGGTATGCAATGGACTCAGAAAATCACCCTCAAACTGTTTTTGGAGAAAAGCAAACTCTATTTCTTGGCCAAGTGGATAAAAAGTCATGTCTACAAGTAAAAATATCCGGTTTGTTTGCAATGATAGCTCTAGCTTTCTGCGAAGAAAACAAAAATGTGTGCATGTTTGGCCTACATATGAAACCAATAGGCATTTCCAGCACAAAACAAAATTTCCTCTACTGAAATTCATTCTAAAACGTAAAGTCCATTGATAATATCCAGAAAACACAAACACAAAGGTTGTAGCAAGATCAGGGATTGAGTTAGCCATAACACAAGAGGATATTTCTGGTCTCATCCAGGCATATCCAGACAAAGTGCTGTGGAACTGGTATGCAATGGACTCAGATAATCACAGTCAAACTGGTTTTGGAGACTAGCAAAGTATTTTCTTAGGCAAGTGCATAAAATGTCATCTACACCAACACAAATATCATGTTTCTTTGCAGCAATTGCTGTAGTTTTCTGCCTAGACAGCAGGAATGTGTTGAGTTTGTGTCTCCATGTGGAACTAATTAGTGCTTCCCAGCACCAAAGTAAATATGCCCTGCTTAAATTCATTCAAAACCATAAAGTGCATTGATAATATCAAAAAAACACAAAGCAGAGCCTGTAGCAAGATCTGGGATTGAGTGTGCCATAACACAAGAGGATATTTCTGGTCTCATCCAGTCATTTCCAGAAAAATTGTTGTGGAACTGGTATGCAATGGACTCAGAAAATCACCCTCAAACTGTTTTTGGAGAAAAGCAAACTCTATTTCTTGGCCAAGTGGATAAAAAGTCATGTTTGCAAATATAAATATCCGGTTTGTTTGCAATGATAGCTCTAGCTTTCTGCGAAGAAAACAAAAATGTGTGCATGTTTGGGCTGCATATGAAACCAATAGGCATTTCCAGCACAAAACAAAATTTCCTCTACTGAAATTCATTCTAAAACGTAAAGTCCATTGATAATATCCAGAAAACACAAACACAAAGGTTGTACCAAGATCGGGGATTGAGTTAGCCATAACACAAGAGGATATTTCTGGTCTCATCCAGGCATATCCAGACAAAGTGCTGTGGAACTGGTATGCAATGGACTCAGATAATCACAGTCAAACTGGTTTTGGAGACTAGCAAAGTATTTTCTTAGGCAAGTGCATAAAATTTCATCTACACCAGCACATATATTATGTTTCCTTGCAGCAATTGCTGTAGTTTTCTGCCTAGACAGCAGGAATGTGTTGAGTTTGTGTCTCCATGTGGAACTAATTAGTGCTTCCCAGCACCAAAGTAAATATGCCCTGCTTAAATTCATTCAAAACCATAAAGTGCATTGATAATATCAAAAAAACACAAAGCAGAGCCTGTAGCAAGATCTGGGATTGAGTGTGCCATAACACAAGAGGATATTTCTGGTCTCATCCAGTCATTTCCAGAAAAATTGTTGTGGAACTGGTATGCAATGGACTCAGAAAATCTCCCTCAAACTGTTTTTGGAGAAAAGCAAACTCTATTTCTTGGCCAAGTGGATAAAAATCATGTTTGCAAATATAAATATCCGGTTTGTTTGCAATGATAGCTCTAGCTTTCTGCGTAGAAAACACAAATGTGTGCATGTTTGGGCTGCATATGAAACCAATAGGCATTTCCAGCACAAAACAAAATTTCCTCTACTGAAATTCATTCTAAAACGTAAAGTCCATTGATAATATCCAGAAAACACAAACACAAAGGTTGTACCAAGATCGGGGATTCAGTTAGCCATAACACAAGAGGATATTTCTGGTCTCATCCAGGCATATCCAGACAAAGTGCTGTGGAACTGGTATGCAATGGACTCAGATAATCACAGTCAAACTGGTTTTGGAGACTAGCAAAGTATTTTCTTAGGCAAGTGCATAAAATGTCATCTACACCAACACAAATATCATGTTTCTTTGCAGCAATTGCTGTAGTTTTCTGCCTAGACAGCAGGAATGTGTTGAGTTTGTGTCTCCATGAGGAGCTAATTAGTGCTTCCCTGCACCAAAGAAAATATTCCCTGCTTAAATTCATTCAAAACCATAAAGTCCATTGAGAAATTCAAAAAAATACAAAGCAGAGCCTGTAGCAAGATCTGGGATTGAGTTAGCCATAACAGAAGAGGATATTTCTGGTTTCATCCAGGCATATCCAGAAAAAGTGCTGTGGAACTGGTATGCAATGGACCCAGATAATCACAGTCAAACTGGTTTTGGAGACTAGCAAAGTATTTTCTTAGGCAAGTGCATAAAATGTCATCTACACCAACACAAATATCATGTTTCTTTGCAGCAATTGCTGTAGTTTTCTGCCTAGACAGCACGAATGTGTTGAGTTTGTGTCTCCATGTGGAGCTAATTAGTGCTTCCCATCACCAAAGTAAATATTCCCTGCTTAAATTCATTCAAAACCATAAAGTGCATTGATAATATCAAAAAACACAAAGCAGAGCCTGTAGCAAGATCTGGGATTGAGTGTGCCATAACACAAGATGATATTTCTGGTTTCACCAGTCATTTCCAGACAATGTGTTGTGGAACTGGTATGCAATGGACTCAGAAAATCACCCTCAAACTGGTTTTGGAAAAAAGCAACCTTTTTTTCTTGGCCAAGTGGATAAATAGTCATGTTTGCAAATATAAATATCCTGTTTGTTTGCAATGATAGCTCTAGCTTTCTGTGTAGAAAACACAAATGTGAACATGTTAGGCCTGCATATGAAACCAATAGACATTTCCAGCACAAAACAAAATTTCCTCTACTGAAATTCATTCTAAAATGTAAAGTCCATTGATAATATCCAGAAAACACAAACACAAAGGTTGTACCAAGATCGGGGATTCGGTTAGCCATAACACGAGAGGATATTTCTGGTTTCATCCAGGGATATCCGGACAAAGTGCTGTGGAACTAGTTTGCAATGGACTCAGATAATCACAGTCAAACTGGTTTTGGAGACTAGCAAAGTATTTTCTTAGGCAAGTGCATAAAATGTCATCTACACCAACACAAATATCATGATTCCTTGCAGCAATTGCTGTAGTTTTCTGACTAGAAAACACAAATGAATGAGTTTGAGTCTCCATGTGGAACTAATTAATATTTCCCAGGACACAAGAAAATATACCATGCTGAAATTCGTTCAAAACCATAAAGTGCATTGATAATATCAAAAAACACAAAGCAGAGCCTGCAGCAAGATCTGGGATTGAGTTAGCCATAACACAAGAGGATATTTCTGGTTTCATCCAGGCATATCCAGACAAAGTGCTGTGGAACTGGTATGCAATGGACTCAGATAATCACAGTCAAACTGGTTTTGGAGAATAGCAAAGTATTTTCTTAGGCAAGTGCATAAAATGTCATCTACACCAACACAAATATCATGTTTCTTTGCAGCAATTGCTGTAGTTTTCTGCCTAGATAGCACGAAAGTGTTGAGTTTGTGTCTCCATGTGGAGCTAATTAGTGCTTCCCAGCACCAAAGAAAATATTCCCTGCTTAAATTCATTCAAAACCATAAAGTGCATTGATAATATCAAAAAAACACAAATAGAGCCTGTAGCAAGATCTGGGATTGAGTGTGCCATAACACAAGAGGATATTTCTGGTCTCATCCAGTCATTTCCAGACAAAGTGTTGTGGAACTGGTATGCAGTGGACTCAGAAAATCACCCTCAAACTGTTTTTGGAGAAAAGCAAACTCTTTTTCTTGGCCAAGTGCATAAAAAGTCATGTCTGCAAGTATAAATATCCGGTTTGTTTGCAATGATAGCTCTAGCATTCTGCGTAGAAAACACAAATGTGAACATGTTAGGCCTGCATATGAAACCAATAGGCATTTCCAGCACAAAACAAAATTTCCTCTACTGAAATTCATTCTAAAACGTAAAGTCCATTGATAATATCCAGAAAACACAAACACAGAGGTTGTACCAAAATCGGGGATTCAGTTAGCCATAACACGAGAGGATATTTCTGGTTTCATCCAGGCATATCCAGACAAAGTGCTGTGGAACTGGTATGCAATGGACTCAGATAATCACAGTCAAACTGGTTTTGGAGAATAGCAAAGTATTTTCTTAGGCAAGTGCATAAAATGTCATCTACACCAACACAAATATCATGTTTCCTTGCAGCAATTGCTGTAGTTTTCTGCCTAGAGAGCACGAATGTGTTGAGTTTGTGTCTCCATGTGGAACTAATTAGTGCTTCCCAGCACCAAAGTAAATATGCCCTGCTTAAATTCATTCAAAACCATAAAGTCCATGGATAATATCAAAAAACACAAAGCAGAGCCTGTAGCAACATCTGGGATTGAGTGTGCCATAACACAAGAGGATATTTCTGGTCTCATCCAGTCATTTCCAGACAAAGTGTTGTGGAACTGGTATGCAGTGGACTCAGAAAATCACCCTCAAACTGTTTTTGGAGAAAAGCAAACTATTTTTCTTGGCCAAGTGCATAAAAAGTCATGTCTGCAAGTATAAATATCCGGTTTGTTTGCAATGATAGCTCTAGCTTTCTGAGTAGAAAACACAAATGTGTGCATGTTTGGCCTGCATATGAAACCAATAGGCATTTCCAGCACAAAACAAAATTTCCTCTACTGAAATTCATTCTAAAACGTAAAGTCCATTGATAATATCCAGAAAACACAAACACAAAGGTTGTACCAAGATCGGGGATTCAGTTAGCCATAACACAAGAGGATATTTCTGGTTTCATCCAGGCATATCCAGACAAAGTGCTGTGGAACTGGTATGCAATGGACTCAGATAATCACAGTCAAACTGGTTTTGGAGACTAGCAAAGTATTTTCTTAGGCAAGTGCATAAAATGTCATCTACACCAACACAAATATCATGTTTCCTTGCAGCAATTGCTGTAGTTTTCTGCCTAGACATCACGAATGTGTTGAGTTTGTGTCTCCATGTGGAACTAATTAGTGCTTCCCAGCACCAAAGTAAATATTCCCTGCTTAAATTCATTCAAAACCATAAAGTTCATTGATAATATCAAAAAACACAAAGCAGAGCCTGTAGCAAGATCTGGGATTGAGTGTGCCATAGCACAAGAGGATATTTCTGGTCTCATCCAGTCATTTCCAGAAAAATTGTTGTGGAACTGGTATGCAATGGACTCAGAAAATCACCCTGAAACTGGTTTTGGAGAAAACCAAACCCTTTTTCTTGGCCAAGTGGATAAATAGTCATGTTTGCAAATATAAATATCCTGTTTGTTTGCAATGATAGCTCTAGTTTTCTGCGTAGAAAACACAAATGTGTGCATGTTTGGCCTGCATATGAAACCAATAGGCATTTCCAGCACAAAACAATATTTCCTCTACTGAAATTCATTCTAAAACGTAAAGTCCATTGATAATATCCAGAAAACACAAACACAAAGGTTGTACCAAGATCGGGGATTCAGTTAGCCATAACACGAGAGGATATTTCTGGTTTCATCCAGGCATATCCGGACAAAGTGCTGTGGAACTGGTATGCAATGGACTCAGATAATCACAGTCAAACTGGTTTTGGAGACTAGCAAACTATTTTCTTAGGCAAGTGCACAAAATGTCATCTACACAAACACAAATATCATGATTCTTTGCAGCAATTGCTGTAGTTTTCTGACTAGAGAGCAGGAATGTGTTGAGTTTGTGTCTCCATATGCAACTAATTAGTGCTTCCCAGCACCAAAGTAAATATGCCCTGCTTAAATTCATTCAAAACCATAAAGTGCATTGATAATATCAAAAAACGCAAAGCAGAGCCTGTAGCAAGATCTGGGATTGAGTTAGCCATAACACAAGAGGATATTTCTGGTTTCATCCAGTCATTTCCAGACAAAGTCTTGTGGAACTGGTATGCAGTGGACTCAGAAAATCACCCTCAAACTGTTTTTGGAGAAAAGCAAACTCTTTTTCTTGGCCAAGTGCATAAAAAGTCATGTCTGCAAATATAAATATCCGGTTTGTTTGCAATGATAGCTCCAGCTTTCTGCGTAGAAAACACAAATGTGTGCATGTTTGGCCTGCATATGAAACCAATAGGCATTTCCAGCACAAAACAAAATTTCCTCTACTGAAATTCATTCTAAAACGTAAAGTCCATTGATAATATCCAGAAAACACAAACACAAAGGTTGTAGCAAGATCAGGGATTGAGTTAGCCATAACACAAGAGGATATTTCTGGTCTCATCCAGGCATATCCAGACAAAGTGCTGTGGAACTGGTATGCAATGGACTCAGATAATCACAGTCAAACTGGTTTTGGAGACTAGCAAAGTATTTTCTTAGGCAAGTGCACAAAATGTCATCTACACCAACACAAATTTCATGTTTCTTTGCAGCAATTGCTGTAGTTTTCTGCCTAGACAGCAGGAATGTGTTGAGTTTGTGTCTCAATGTGGAACTAATTAGTATTTCCCAGGAACAAAGAAAGTATTCCCTGCTTAAATTCATTCAAAACCATAAAGTGCATTGATAATATCAAAAAACACAAAGCAGAGCCTGTAGCAAGATCTGGGATTGAGTTAGCCATAACACAAGAGGATATTTCTGGTCTCATCCAGGCATATCCAGACAAAGTGCTGTGGAACTGGTATGCAATGGACTCAGATAATCACAGTCAAACTGGTTTTGGAGAATAGCAAAGTATTTTCTTAGGCAAGTGCATAAAATTTCATCTACACCAACACAAATATCATGTTTCTTTGCAGCAATTGCTGTAGTTTTCTGCCTAGACAGCAGGAATGTGTTGAGTTTGTTTCTCCATGTGGAACTAATTAGTGCTTCCCAGCACCAAAGTAAATATGCCCTGCTTAAATTCATTCAAAACCATAAAGTGCATTGATAATATCAAAAAACACAAAGCAGAGCCTGTAGCAAGATCTGGGATTGAGTGTGCCATAACACAAGAGGATATTTCTGGTCTCATCCAGTCATTTCCAGAAAAATTGTTGTGGAACTGGTATGCAATGGACTCAGAAAATCACCCTCAAACTGTTTTTGGAGAAAAGCAAACTCTATTTCTTGGCCAAGTGGATAAAAAGTCATGTTTGCAAATATAAATATCCGGTTTGTTTGCAATGATAGCTCTAGCTTTCTGCGTAGAAAACACAAATGTGTGCATGTTTGGGCTGCATATGAAACCAATAGGCATTTCCAGCACAAAACAAAATTTCCTCTACTGAAATTCATTCTAAAACGTAAAGTCCATTGATAATATCCAGAAAACACAAACACAAAGGTTGTACCAAGATCGGGGATTCAGTTAGCCATAACACAAGAGGATATTTCTGGTCTCATCCAGGCATATCCAGACAAAGTGCTGTGGAACTGGTATGCAATGGACTCAGATAATCACAGTCAAACTGGTTTTGGAGACTAGCAAAGTATTTTCTTAGGCAAGTGCATAAAATGTCATCTACACCAGCACATATATTATGTTTCCTTGCAGCAATTGCTGTAGTTTTCTGCCTAGACAGCAGGAATGTGTTGAATTTGTGTCTCCATGTGGAGCTAATTAGTGCTTCCCAGCACCAAAGAAAATATTCCCTGCTTAAATTCATTCAAAACCATAAAGTCCATTGAGAATATCAAAAAACACAAAGCAGAGCTTGTAGCAAGATCTGGGATTGAGTTTGCCATAACAAGATGATATTTCTGGTTTCATTCAGTCATTTCCAGACAAAGTGTTGTGGAACTGGTATGCAATGGACTCAGAAAATCACCCTCAAACTGTTTTTGGAAAAGCAAACTCTATTTCTTGGCCAAGTGGATAAAAAGTCATGTCTACAAGTAAAAATATCCTGTTTGTTTGCAATGATAGCTCTAGCTTTCTGCGTAGAAAACACAAATGTGTGCATGTTTGGCCTGCATATGAAACCAATAGGCATTTCCAGCACAAAACAAAATTTCCTCTACTGAAACTCATTCTAAAACGTAAAGTCCATTGATAATATCCAGAAAACACAAACACAAAGGTTGTACCAAGATCGGGGATTGAGTTAGCCATAACACAAGAGGATATTTCTGGTCTCATCCAGGCATATCCAGACAAAGTGCTGTGGAACTGGTATGCAATGGACTCAGATAATCACAGTCAAACTGGTTTTGGAGACTAGCAAAGTATTTTCTTAGGCAAGTGCATAAAATGTCATCTACACCAACACAAATATCATGTTTCTTTGCAGCAATTGCTGTAGTTTTCTGCCTAGACAGCAGGAATGTGTTGAGTTTGTGTCTCCATGTGGAACTAATTAGTGCTTCCCAGCACCAAAGTAAATATGCCCAGCTTAAATTCATTCAAAACCATAAAGTGCATTGATAATATCAAAAAACACAAAGCAGAGCCTGTAGCAAGATCTGGGATTGAGTGTGCCATAACACAAGAGGATATTTCTGGTCTCATCCAGTCATTTCCAGAAAAATTGTTGTGGAACTGGTATGCAATGGACTCAGAAAATCACCCTCAAACTGTTTTTGGAGAAAAACAAACTCTATTTCTTGGCCAAGTGGATAAAAAGTCATGTTTGCAAATATAAATATCCGGTTTGTTTGCAATGATAGCTCTAGCTTTCTGCGTAGAAAACACAAATGTGTGCATGTTTGGGCTGCATATGAAACCAATAGGCATTTCCAGCACAAAACAAAATTTCCTCTACTGAAACTCATTCTAAAACGTAAAGTCCATTGATAATATCCAGAAAACACAAACACAAAGGTTGTACCAAGATCGGGGATTGAGTTAGCCATAACACAAGAGGATATTTCTGGTCTCATCCAGGCATATCCAGACAAAGTGCTGTGGAACTGGTATGCAATGGACTCAGATAATCACAGTCAAACTGGTTTTGGAGACTAGCAAAGAATTTTCTTAGGCAAGTGCATAAAATGTCATCTACACCAACACAAATATTATGTTTCTTTGCAGCAATTGCTGTAGTTTTCTGCCTAGACAGCAGGAATGTGTTGAGTTTGTGTCTCCATGAGGAGCTAATTAGTGCTTCCCTGCACCAAAGAAAATATTCCCTGCTTAAATTCATTCAAAACCATAAAGTCCATTGAGAATATCAAAAAAACACAAAGCAGAGCCTGTAGCAAGATCTGGGATTGAGTTAGCCATAACAGAAGAGGATATTTCTGGTTTCATCCAGGCATATCCAGACAAAGTGCTGTGGAACTGGTATGCAATGGACCCAGATAATCACAGTCAAACTGGTTTTGGAGACTAGCAAAGTATTTTCTTAGGCAAGTGCATAAAATGTCATCTACACCAACACAAATATCATGTTTCTTTGCAGCAATTGCTGTAGTTTTCTCACTAGGAAACACAAATGAATGAGTTTGAGTCTCCATGTGGAACTAATTAGTATTTCCCAGGAACAAAGAAAGTATTCCCTGCTTAAATTCATTCAAATCCATAACGTCCATTGATAATATCAAAAAACACAAAGCAGAGCCTGTAGCAAGATCTGGGATTGAGTTAGCCATAACACAAGAGGATATTTCTGGTCTCATCCAGGCATATCCAGACAAAGTGCTGTGGAACTGGTATGCAATGGACTCAGATAATCACAGTCAAACTGGTTTTGGAGACTAGCAAAGTATTTTCTTAGGCAAGTGCATAAAATGTCATCTACACCAACACAAATATCATGTTTCTTTGCAGCAATTGCTGTAGTTTTCTGCCTAGACAGCACGAATGTGTTGAGTTTGTGTCTCCATGTGGAGCTAATTAGTGCTTCCCATCACCAAAGTAAATATTCCCTGCTTAAATTCATTCAAAACCATAAAGTGCATTAATAATATCAAAAAACACAAATAGAGCCTGTAGCAAGATCTGGGATTGAGTGTGCCATAACACAAGATGATATTTCTGGTTTCACCAGTCATTTCCAGACAACGTGTTGTGGAACTGGTATGCAATGGACTCAGAAAATCACCCTCAAACTGGTTTTGGAAAAAAGCAAACTTTTTTTCTTGGCCAAGTGGATAAATAGTCATGTTTGCAAATATAAATATCCTGTTTGTTTGCAATGATAGCTCTAGCTTTCTGTGTAGAAAACACAAATGTGAACATGTTAGGCCTGCATATGAAACCAATAGACATTTCCAGCACAAAACAAAATTTCCTCTACTGAAATTCATTCTAAAATGTAAAGTCCATTGATAATATCCAGAAAACACAAACACAAAGGTTGTACCAAGATCGGGGATTCAGTTAGCCATAACACGAGAGGATATTTCTGGTTTCATCCAGGGATATCCGGACAAAGTGCTGTGGAACTAGTTTGCAATGGACTCAGATAATCACAGTCAAACTGGTTTTGGAGACTAGCAAAGTATTTTCTTAGGCAAGTGCATAAAATGTCATCTACACCAACACAAATATCATGATTCCTTGCAGCAATTGCTGTAGTTTTCTGACTAGAAAACACAAATGAATGAGTTTGAGTCTCCATGTGGAACTAATTAATATTTCCCAGGACACAAGAAAATATACCATGCTGAAATTCGTTCAAAACCATAAAGTCCATTGAGAATATCAAAAAACACAAAGCAGAGCCTGTAGCAAGATCTGGGATTGAGTTAGCCATAACACAAGAGGATATTTCTGGTTTCATCCAGGCATATCCAGACAAAGTGCTGTGGAACTGGTATGCAATGGACTCAGATAATCACAGTCAAACTGGTTTTGGAGAATAGCAAAGTATTTTCTTAGGCAAGTGCATAAAATGTCATCTACACCAACACAAATATCATGTTTCTTTGCAGCAATTGCTGTAGTTTTCTGCCTAGATAGCACGAAAGTGTTGAGATTGTGTCTCCATGTGGAGCTAATTAGTGCTTCCCAGCACCAAAGAAAATATTCCCTGCTTAAATTCATTCAAAACCATAAAGTGCATTGATAATATCAAAAAACACAAAGCAGAGCCTGTAGCAAGATCTGGGATTGAGTGTGCCATAACACAAGAGGATATTTCTGGTCTCATCCAGTCATTTCCAGACAAAGTGTTGTGGAACTGGTATGCAGTGGACTCAGAAAATCACCCTCAAACTGTTTTTGGAGAAAAGCAAACTCTTTTTCTTGGCCAAGTGCATAAAAAGTCATGTCTGCAAGTATAAATATCCGGTTTGTTTGCAATGATAGCTCTAGCTTTCTGCGTAGAAAACACAAATGTGAACATGTTAGGCCTGCATATGAAACCAATAGGCATTTCCAGCACAAAACAAAATTTCCTCTACTGAAATTCATTCTAAAACGTAAAGTCCATTGATAATATCCAGAAAACACAAACACAAATGTTGTACCAAAATCGGGGATTCAGTTAGCCATAACACAAGAGGATATTTCTGGTCTCATCCAGGCATATCCAGACAAAGTGCTGTGGAACTGGTATGCAATGGACTCAGATAATCACAGTCAAACTGGTTTTGGAGACTAGCAAAGTATTTTCTTAGGCAAGTGCATAAAATGTCATCTACACCAACACAAATATCATGTTTCTTTGCAGCAATTGCTGTAGTTTTCTCACTAGGAAACACAAATGAATGAGTTTGAGTCTCCATGTGGAACTAATTAGTATTTCCCAGGAACAAAGAAAGTATTCCCTGCTTAAATTCATTCAAATCCATAACGTCCATTGATAATATCAAAAAACACAAAGCAGAGCCTGTAGCAAGATCTGGGATTGAGTTAGCCATAACACAAGAGGATATTTCTGGTCTCATCCAGGCATATCCAGACAAAGTGCTGTGGAACTGGTATGCAATGGACTCAGATAATCACAGTCAAACTGGTTTTGGAGACTAGCAAAGTATTTTCTTAGGCAAGTGCATAAAATGTCATCTACACCAACACAAATATCATGTTTCTTTGCAGCAATTGCTGTAGTTTTCTGCCTAGACAGCACGAATGTGTTGAGTTTGTGTCTCCATGTGGAGCTAATTAGTGCTTCCCATCACCAAATAAATATTCCCTGCTTAAATTCATTCAAAACCATAAAGTGCATTAATAATATCAAAAAACACAAAGCAGAGCCTGTAGCAAGATCTGGGATTGAGTGTGCCATAACACAAGATGATATTTCTGGTTTCACCAGTCATTTCCAGACAACGTGTTGTGGAACTGGTATGCAATGGACTCAGAAAATCACCCTCAAACTGGTTTTGGAAAAAAGCAAACTTTTTTTCTTGGCCAAGTGGATAAATAGTCATGTTTGCAAATATAAATATCCTGTTTGTTTGCAATGATAGCTCTAGCTTTCTGTGTAGAAAACACAAATGTGAACATGTTAGGCCTGCATATGAAACCAATAGACATTTCCAGCACAAAACAAAATTTCCTCTACTGAAATTCATTCTAAAATATAAAGTCCATTGATAATATCCAGAAAACACAAACACAAAGGTTGTACCACGATCGGGGATTCAGTTAGCCATAACACGAGAGGATATTTCTGGTTTCATCCAGGGATATCCGGACAAAGTGCTGTGGAACTAGTTTGCAATGGACTCAGATAATCACAGTCAAACTGGTTTTGGAGACTAGCAAAGTATTTTCTTAGGCAAGTGCATAAAATGTCATCTACACCAACACAAATATCATGATTCCTTGCAGCAATTGCTGTAGTTTTCTGACTAGAAAACACAAATGAATGAGTTTGAGTCTCCATGTGGAACTAATTAATATTTCCCAGGACACAAGAAAATATACCATGCTGAAATTCGTTCAAAACCATAAAGTCCATTGAGAATATCAAAAAACACAAAGCAGAGCCTGCAGCAAGATCTGGGATTGAGTTAGCCATAAAACAAGAGGATATTTCTGGTTTCATCCAGGCATATCCAGACAAAGTGCTGTGGAACTGGTATGCAATGGACTCAGATAATCACAGTCAAACTGGTTTTGGAGAATAGCAAAGTATTTTCTTAGGCAAGTGCATAAAATGTCATCTACACCAACACAAATATCATGTTTCTTTGCAGCAATTGCTTTAGTTTTCTGCCTAGATAGCACGAAAGTGTTGAGTTTGTGTCTCCATGTGGAGCTAATTAGTGCTTCCCAGCACCAAAGAAAATATTCCCTGCTTAAATTCATTCAAAACCATAAAGTGCATTGATAATATCAAAAAACACAAAGCAGAGCCTGTAGCAAGATCTGGGATTGAGTGTGCCATAACACAAGAGGATATTTCTGGTCTCATCCAGTCATTTCCAGACAAAGTGTTGTGGAACTGGTATGCAGTGGACTCAGAAAATCACCCTCAAACTGTTTTTGGAGAAAAGCAAACTCTTTTTCTTGGCCAAGTGCATAAAAAGTCATGTCTGCAAGTATAAATATCCGGTTTGTTTGCAATGATAGCTCTAGCTTTCTGCGTAGAAAACACAAATGTGAACATGTATGGCCTGCATATGAAACCAATAGGCATTTCCAGCACAAAACAAAATTTCCTCTACGGAAATTCATTCTAAAATGTAAAGTCCATTGATAATATCCAGAAAACGCAAACACAAAGGCTGTTCCAAGATCGGGGATTGAGTTAGCCATAACACAAGAGGATATTTCTGGTCTCATCCAGGCATATCCAGACAAAGTGTTGTGGAACTGGTATGCAATGGATTCAGATAATCACATTCAAACTGGTTTTGGAGACTAGCAAAGTATTTTCTTAGGCAAGTGCATAAAATGTCATCTACAACAACACAAATATCATGTTTCTTTGCAGCAATTGCTGTAGTTTTCTGCCTAGACAGCAGGAATGTGTTGAGTTTGTGTCTCCATGTGGATCTAATTAGTGCTTCCCAGCGCCAAAGAAAATATTCCCTGCTTAAATTCATTCAAAACCATAAAGTGCATTGATAATATCAAAAAACGCAAAGCAGAGCCTGTAGCAAGATCTGGGATTGAGTTCGCCATAACACAAGAGGATATTTCTGGTTTCATCCAGTCATTTCCAGACAAAGTGTTGTGGAACTGGTATGCAATGGACTCAGAAAATCACCCTCAAACTGCTTTTGGAGAAAAGCAAACTCTTTTTCTTGGCCAAGTGCATAAAAAGTCATGTCTGCAAATATAAATATCCGGTTTGTTTGCAATGATAGCTCCAGCTTTTTGCGTAGAAAACACAAATGTGAACATGTTTGGCCTGCATATGAAACCAATAGGCATTTCCAGCACAAAACAAAATTTCCTCTACTGAAATTCATTCTAAAACATAAATTCCATTCATAATATCCAGAATACACAAACACAAAGGTTGTACCAAGATCAGGGATTCAGTTAGCCATAACACAAGAGGATATTTCTGGTTTCATCCAGGCATATCCGGACAAAGTGCTCTGGAACTGGTATGCAATGGACTCAGATAATCACAGTCAAACTGGTTTTGGAGAATAGCAAAGTATTTTCTTAGGCAAGTGCATAAAATGTCATCTACACCAACACATAAATCATGTTTATTTGCAGCAATTGCTGTAGTTTTCTGACTAGAAAACACAAATGAATGAGTTTGTGTCTCCATGTGGAACTAATTAGTATTTCCCAGGACACAAGAAAATATTCCCTGCTTAAATTCATTCAAAACCATAAAGTCCATTGAGAATATCAAAAAACACAAAGCAGAGCCTGTAGCAAGATCTGGGATTGAGTTAGCCATAACACAAGAGGATATTTCTGGTCTCATCCAGGCATATCCAGACAAAGTGCTGTGGAACTGGTATGCAATGGACTCAGATAATCACAGTCAAACTGGTTTTGGAGACTAGCAAAGTATTTTCTTAGGCAAGTGCATAAAATTTCATCTACACCAACACAAATATCATGTTTCTTTGCAGCAATTGCTGTAGTTTTCTGCCTAGACAGCAGGAATGTGTTGAGTTTGTGTCTCCATGTGGAACTAATTAGTGCTTCCCAGCACCAAAGAAAATATTCCCTGCTTAAATTCATTCAAAACCATAACGTCCATTGATAATATCAAAAAACACAAAGCAGAGCCTGTAGTATGATCTGGGATTGAGTGTGCCATAACACAAGATGATATTTCTGGTTTCATCCAGTCATTTCCAGACACAGTGTTGTGGAACTGGTATGCAATGGACTCAGAAAATCACCGTCAAACTGGTTTTGGAGAAAACCAAACCCTTTTTCTTGGCCAAGTGGATAAATAGTCATGTTTGCAAATATAAATATGCTGTTTGTTTGCAATGATAGCTCTAGCTTTCTGCGTAGAAAACACAAATGTGTGCATATTTGGCCTGCATATGAAACCAATAGGCATTTCCAGCACAAAACAAAATTTCCTCTACTGAAATTCATTCTAAAACGTAAAGTCCATTGATAATATCCAGAAAACGCAAACACAAAGGTTGTACCAAGATCGGGGATTCAGTTAGCCATAACACAAGAGGATATTTCTGGTTTCATCCAGGCATATCTGGACAAAGTGCTGTGGAACTGGTATGCAGTGGACTCAGATAATCACAGTCAAACTGGTTTTGGAGACTAGCAAAGTATTTTCTTAGGCAAGTGCATAAAATGTCATCTACACCAACACATATATTATGTTTCCTAGCAGGAATTGCTGTAGTTTTCTGCCTAGACAGCACGAATGTGTTGAGTTTGTGTCTCCATGTGGAGCTAATTAGTGCTTCCCAGCACCAAAGTAAATATTCCCTGCTTAAATTCATTCAAAACCATAAAGTGCATTGATAATATCAAAAACCACAAAGCAGAGCCTGTAGCAAGATCTGGGATTGAGTTCGCCATAACACAAGAGGATATTTCTGGTCTCATCCAGGCATATCCAGACAAAGTGCTGTGGAACTGGTATGCAATGGACTCAGATAATCACAGTCAAACTGGTTTTGGAGACTAGCAAAGTATTTTCTTAGGCAAGTGCATAAAATGTCATCTAAACCAACACAAATATCATGATTCCTTGCAGCAATTGCTGTAGTTTTCTGACTAGACAGCAGGAATGTGTTGAGTTTGTGTCTCCATGTGGAGCTAATTAGTGCTTCCCAGCACCAAAGAACGTATTCCCTGCTTAAATTCATTCAAAACCATAAAGCCCATGGATAATATCAAAAAACACAAAGCAGAGCCTGTAGCAAGATCTGGGATTGAGTGTGCCCTAACACAATATGATATTTCTGGTTTCATCCAGTCATTTCCAGACAATGTGTTGTGGTACTGGTATGCAATGGACTAGAAAATCACCGTCAAACTGGTTTTGGAGAAAAGCAAATTCTTTTTCTTGGCCAAGTGGATAAATGTCATGTTTGCAAATATCAATATCCTGTTTGTTTGCAATGATAGCTCTAGCTTTCTGCGTAGAAAACACAAATGTGAACATGTTGCGCCTGCATATGTAATCACTTAGCATTTCCAGGACAAAACAGAATTTCTTCTACTGAAATTCATTCTAAAACGTAAAGTCCATTGATTTTATCCAGAAAACACAAACACAGAGTTTGTAGCAAGATCTGGGATTGAGTTAGCCATAACACAAGAGGATATTTCTGGTCTCATCCAGGCATATCCAGACAAATTGCTGTGGAACTGTCAGGCAATGGACTCAGATAATCACAGTCAAACTGGTTTTGGAGACTAGCAAAGTATTTTCTTAGGCAAGTGCATAAAATGTCATCTACACCAACACATATATCATGTTTCTTTGCAGCAATTGCTGTAGTTTTCTGCCTAGACAGCAGGCATGTGTTGAGTTTGTGTCTCCATGTGGAACTAATTAGTATTTCCCAGGACACAAGAAAATATTCCCTGCTTAAATTCATTCAATACCATAAAGTCCATTGATAATATCAAAAAACACAAAGCAGAGCCTGTAGCAAGGTCTGGGATTGAGTTAGCCATAACTCAAGAGGATATTTCGGGTTTCATCCAGGCATATGCGGACAAAGTGTTGTGAAACTGGTTTGCAATGGACTCAGATAATCAGAGTCAAACTGGATTTGGAGAAAAGCAAAATCTTTTAATTCGCCCAGTGGATAAAAATTCATGTTTATAAATATAATTCTCACGTTTGTTTGCAACGATTGCTCAATCTTTCTCCGTAGAAAACACGAATGTGAACACATTTTACCTATATATGGAAGCACTTTGCATTTCCAGCAGAAAACAAAATTTCCTCTACTGAAATTCATTCTAAAATGTAAAGTCCATTGATGTTATCCAGAAAACACAAACACAGGGGTTGTAGCAATATCTGGGATTGAGTTAGCCATAACACAAGAGGATATACTTCTCGTTCCACCCAGGCATATCCAGACAAATTGCACTGGAATTGGTATGCAATGGACTCAGATAATCACAGTCAAACAAGTTTTGGAGAATCGCAAAGTATTTTCTTATGCAAGTGCATAAAATGTCATCTACGCAAACTCGAATATCATGCTTTTTTGCAGCAATTGCTGTAGTTTTCTGACTAGAAAACACAAATGAATGAGTTTGTGTCTCCATGTGGAACTAATTAGTGTTTCCCAGCACCAAAGAAAATATTCCCTGCTTAAATTCATTCAAAACCATAAAATCCATTAATAATATCAAAAAACACAAAGCAGAGCCTGTAGCAAGATCTGGGTTTCAGTTAGCCATAACACAGAGGATATTTGTGGTTTCATCCAGTCATATCCGGACAAAGTGGTGTGGAATTTGTAAGCAATGGATAAAGTAAATCACAGTAAAATGGTTTTGGAGAAAAGCAAATCTTTTCATTAGGCAAGTGTATAAAATGTCATCTATTCAAACACAAATATTATGTTTGTTTGCCTCAGTTCCTCTAGATTTCTCCTGAGAAAATACGAATATGCAGAACTGGTGTCTCCATGTGGAACCAATTAGTGTTTCTACGGTAGAAAATGAAATGTTCCCTGATAAAAACACTCAAAACTGGCCGTCGCCACGGCTCAAGAGGCTAATCCTCCACCTTGCGGCGCCGGCACACCGGGTTCTAGTCAGAGTTGGGCTCCGATCCTGTCCCGGTTTCCTCTCTTCCAGGCCAGCTCTCTGCTGTGGCCAGGGAGTGCAGTGGAGGATGGCCCAAGTTCTTGGGCCCTGCACCCCATGGGAGACCAGGATAAGCACCTGGCTCCTGCCATCGGAACAGCGCGGTGCGCCAGCCGCAGCGCGCCTACCGCGGTGGCCATTGGAGGGTGAACCAATGGCAAAAAGGAAGACCTTTCTCTCTGTCTCTCTCTACTGTCCACTCTGCCTGTCAAAAATAAAAAAAAATAAAAATAAAAAAAAATAAAAGAACACTCAAAACCATAAAGTCCATCGATAATATCCAGAGAACACAAACACAGAGGCTGTTGCAATACCTGGGATTGAGTTATCCAAAACACAACCGGATATTTCTGGTTTCATCCAGGCATATCCGGACAAAGTGGTGTGGAATTCGTATGCCATGGACCGAGAAAATCATAGTAAAAATGGTTTTGGAAAAAAGCAAAGTGTTTTTGTTAGGCAAGTATATAAAATGTCATCTATACAAACAGAAATATCATGTTTGTTTGCTGCAGTTCCTCTAGTTTCTCCCTAGAAAATATGAATGTGTAGAGCTGGTGTCTCCATGTGGAGTCAACTACTGTTTCCCAGCACAAATTAAATGTTCTCTGATAAAAAACATTCAAAACAATAAAGCCTGTCGATAATATCCAGAAGACATTACCACAGAGTCTGTAGCAATATCTGGGATATAGTTAGCCAAAACACAACCAGATATTTCTGGTTTAATCCAGGCAGAGCCGGAAAAGTGGTGTGAATTCGTATACATTGGACCGAGACAATCACAGCATAAATGGTTTTTAAAAAAAGTAATGTCTTTTCATTAAATAAGTGCTTAAAATGTCATCTATTCAAACAGAAATATCATGTTTGTTTGCCGCAGTTCCTCTAGCTTCTCCCTAGAAAATACGTATTTGCAGAGCTGGTGTCTCCATGTGGAACCAATTAGTGTTTGTATGGTACAAAATTAAATGTTCCCTTATAAAAACATTCAAAACAATAAAGTCATCGATAATATCCAGAAAACACAAACACAGAAGCTGTAGCAATATCTGGGATTGAGTTAGCCAAAACACAACCGGATATTTCTAGTTTCATCCAGTCATACGCGGACAAAGTGGTGTGGAATTCGTATGCAATGGACCGAGAAAATCACATTAAAAATGGTTTTGGAGAAAAGCTATGTCTTTTCCTTCCGCCAGTGCATAAAATGTCATGTGTACAAACAGAAATATCATGTTTGTTTGACACAGTTCCTCTAGCTTTCTCCCTATAAAAAAGGAATGTCTAGAGCTCGTGTCTCCACGTGTAGTCAACTAGTGTTTCCCAGCACAAAATTAAATGTTCCCTAATAAAAAACATTAAAAATAATAAAGTCCGTTGATAATATGCAGAAATCCCAAACACAGAGGCTTTCACAATATTTCGGATTGTGTTAGCCAAAACACAAAAGGATATTTCTGGTTTCATTCAGTCACTTCCGGAAAAACTGGTGTGGAATTCGTATGCAGTGGACCGAGAAAATCACATTAAAAATGGTTTTGGAGAAAAACAAGTCTTTTCCTTCGTCCAGTGCATAAAATGTCATCTATACAAACAGAAATACCATGTTTGTTTGCCGCAGTTCCTCTAGCTTTCTTCCTAGAAAATACGAATATGTAGAGGTGGTGTCTCCATGTGTAAACTATTAGTGTTTCCCAGCAAAAATTAAATGTTCCCTGATAAAACACATTCAAAACAATTAGGACAGTCAATAACATCCAGAAAACACAAACACAGAGCCTGTGGCAATATCTGGGATTGAGTTAGCCAAAACACAACGGGATATTTCTGGTTTCATCAAGTCATATCTGGAAAAAGTGGTGTGGAATTCGTATGCAATGGACCGAGAAAATTACAATAAAAATGGATATGGACGAAATCAAAGTCTTTTCTTTAGGCAAGTGCATAAAATGTCATCTATACAAACAGAAATATCAAGTTTGTTTGCCGCAGTTCCTCTAGCTTTCTCCCTAGAAAATACGAAAGTGTAGAGCTGGTGTCTCCATGTGGAACCAGTTAGTGTTTCCGAGCACAAAATTAAATGTTCCCTGATTAAAAAAATTCAAAACAATAAATCCCTGGATAATATCCAGGAAACACAAACACAGAGCATGTAGTAATATCTGGGATTGAGTTAGCCAAAACACAACCGGATATTTCTAGTTACATCCAGTCATATCCAGACAAAGTGGGATAGAATTCGTATGCAATAGCCCAAGATAATCACAGTACAAATGGTTTTCGAAAAAGCAAAGTCTTTTCGTTAGGCAAGTGCATAAAATGTCATCTATACAAACAGAAATATCATGTTTGTTTGTCGCAGTTCCTCTAGCTTTCTCCATAGAATATACGAATGTGTAGAGCTGGTGTTCCCATGATGAACCAATTCGTGTTTCAACGGTACAAAATGAAATGTTCCCTGATAAAAACATTCAAAACAATAAAGTCCATCGATAATATCCAGAAAACACAAACACAGAGGCTTTCACAATATTTCGGATTGAGTCAGCCAAAGCACAACCGGATATTTCTGGTTTCATCCAGTCATAGCCGCACATACTGGTTTGGAATTTATATGCAATGGACCGAGAATATCACAGTAAAAATGGTTTTGGAGAAAAGAAAATTCATTTCGTTAGGCAAGTGCATAAAATGTCGTCTAGAGAAACAGCAATATCAAGTTTGTTTGCCGGATTTCCTCTAGCTGTCTCCCTAGAAAATAAGAATGTGTAGAGCTGGTGTCTCCAGTGGAACCAATTACTGTATCCAAGCTCAAAATAAAATGTTCCCTGATAGCCGGCGCCGCGGCTCACTAGGCTATTCCTCCGCATTGCGGCGCCAGCACACCGGGTTCTAGTCCCGGTTGGGGCACCCATCCTGTCCTGGTTTCCCCTCTTCCAGGCCAGCTCTCTGCTGTGGCCAGGGAGTGCAGTGGAGGATGGCCCAAGTGCTTGGGTCCTGCACCCCATGGGAGACCAGGATAAGCACCTGGCTCCTGCCATCGGAACAGCGCGGTGTGCCGGCCGCAGCGCGCTAGCATGGCGGCCATTGGAGGGTGAACCAACGGCAAAAGCAAGACCTTTCTCTCTGTCTCTCTCTCACTGTCCACTATGCCTGTCAAAAAAAAAAAAAAATGTTCCCCGATAAAAATGTATTAAAAAAATATAGTCCATGGAGAATATCAGGAATACACAAACACAGAGACTTTCACCATATTTGGGATTCAGTTAGCCAAAGCAGAACGGATATTTCCGGTTTCATACAGTCATATCCGGACAAACTGGTGTGGAATTCGTATGCAATAGGCTGAGAAAATCACAGTAAAATGGTTTTGGAGAAAAGCAAAGTCTTTTCGTTAGGCAAGTGCATAAAATGTCATCTACACAAACAGAAATATCATGTTTGTTTGCCGCAGTTCCTCTAACTTTCTACCTAGAACATAATAATACGTAGAGCTGGTGTCTCCATGTAGAACCAATTACTGTATCCAAGCTGAAAATAAAATGTTGACCGATAAAAAACATTCAAAACAATAAAGTCCATTGGTAATATCCAAAAAACACAAACACACAGACTGTAGCAATATTTCAGATTGAGTTAGCCAAAACACAACCGGATATTTCTGGTTTCATCCAGTCATATCCAGACAAAGTGGTCTGGAATTCCTGTTCAATGGACCTGACACATCACAGTGAAAATGGTTTTGGAGAAAAGAAAAGTCTTTCTTTTGGCAGGTGCATAAAATGTCATGTATACAAACAGAAATATCATGTTTTTTTTGCCGCAGTTCCTCTAGCTTTCTCCCTAGAAAATACGAATGTGTAGAGCTAGTGTCTCCATGTGGAGTCAATTAGTGTTTCCCAGCCCAAAATTAAATGTTCTCTCATAAGAAACATTCAAAATAATAAAGTCTGTCGATAATATCCAGTAATAACAAACACAGAGGCAGTAGCAATATCTGGGATTGAGTTAGCCAAAACACAACTGGATATTTCTGCTTACATCCACTCAAATCTGGACAAAGTTGTGTGGAATTCGTATGCAATGGACCGAGAAAATCACAGTAAAAATGGTTTTGGAGAAAAGCAAAGTCATTTCGTTAGGCAAATGCATAAAATGTCATCTATACAGACAGAAATATCATGTTTGTTTGCCGCAGTTCCTCTAGCTTTCTTCCTAGAAAATACGAATATGTAGAGGTGGTGTCTCCATGTGGAACCAATTAGTGTTTCCCAGCACAAAATTAAATGTTCCCTGATAAAAAAAAAAACAATTAGGTCCGTCAATAATATCCAGAAAACACAAACACAGAGGCTGTAGCAATATCTGGGATTGTGTTAGCCAAAACACAACCGGATATTTCAGGTTTCATCCAGTCATATCCGAACAAACTGGTCTGGAATTCGTATGCAATGGACCGAGAAATTCACACTAAAAATGGTTTTGGAGAAAAGCAAAGTCTTTTCGTTAGGCAAGTGCATAAAATGTCATCTATACAAACAGAAATATGTTTGTTTGTCGCAGTTCCTCTAGCTTTCTCCATAGAATATACGAATGTGTAGAGCTGGTGTTCCCATGATGAACCAATTCATGTTTCAACGGTACAAAATGAAATGTTCCCTGATAAAAACATTCAAAACAATAAAGTCCATCGATAATATCCAGAAAACACAAACACAGAGGCTTTCACAATATTTCGGATTGAGTCAGCCAAAGCACAACCGGATATTTCTGGTTTCATCCAGTCATAGCCGCACATACTGGTTTGGAATTTGTACGCAATGGACCGAGAATATCACAGTAAAAATGGTTTTGGAGAAAAGAAAATTCATTTCGTTAGGCAAGTGCATAAAATGTCGTCTAGAGAAACAGCAATATCAAGTTTGTTTGCCGGATTTCCTCTAGCTGTCTCCCTAGAAAATAAGAATGTGTAGAGCTGGTGTCTCCACGTGGAACCAATTACTGTATCCAAGCTCAAAATAAAATGTTCCCCGATAGCCGGCGCCGCGGCTCACTAGGCTATTCCTCCGCATTTCGGTGCCAGCACACTGGGTTCTAGCCCCGGTTGGGGCACCCATCCTGTCCCAGTTGCCCCTCTTCCAGGCCAGCTCTCTGCTGTGGCCAGGGAGTGCAGTGGAGGATGGCCCAAGTGCTTGGGTCCTGCACCCCATGGGAGACCAGGATAAGCACCTGGCTCCTGCCATCGGAACAGCGCGGTGCGCCGGCCGCAGCGCGTCTACCGCGGTGGCCATTGGAGGGTGAACCAATGGCAAAAGGAAGACCTTTCTCTCTGTCTCTCTCTCACTGTCCACTATGCCTGTCAAAAAAAAAATGTTCCCCGATAAAAATGTATTAAAAAAATAAAGTCCATGGAGAATATCAGGAATACACAAACACAGAGACTTTCACCATATTTGGGATTCAGTTAGCCAAAGCAGAAGGGATATTTCCGGTTTCATACAGTCATATCCGGACAAACTGGTGTGGAATTCGTATGCAATAGGCTGAGAAAATCACAGTAAAATGGTTTTGGAGAAAAGCAAAGTCTTTTCGTTAGGCAAGTGCATAAAATGTCATCTACACAAACAGAAATATCATGTTTGTTTGCCGCAGTTCCTCTAGCTTTCTACCTAGAACATAATAATACGTAGAGCTGGTGTCTCCATGTAGAACCAATTACTGTATCCAAGCTGAAAATAAAATGTTGACCGATAAAAAACATTCAAAACAATAAAGTCCATTGCTAATATCCAGAATACACAAACACACAGGCTGTAGCAATATCTGGGATTAGGTTAGCCAAAAAAAAAACCGGATATTTCCGGTTTCATCCAGTCATATCCAGACAAACTAGTGTGGAATTCGTATGCAATGGACCCAGAAAATCACAGTAAAAATTTTTTTTGGAGAAAAGCAAAGTCTTTTCGTTAGGCAAGTGCATAAAATGTCACCTATACAAACAGAAATATCATGTTTGTTTTCCGCATTTCCTCTAGATTTTACCTAGAAATACAAATGTGTAGAGCTGGTGTTCCCATGATGAACGAATTTGTTTTTCAACTGTACAAAATGAAATGTTCCCTGATAAAAAATTCAAAAGCATAAAGTCCATAAATAATATCCAGAAAACATAAACACAGAGGCTTTCACAATATTTCCGATGAGTTAGCTAAAACACAACCGGATATTTCCATTTTTATCCAGTCATATCCGCACAAACTTGTGTGGAATTTGTATGCAATGGACCGTGAAAGTCACAGTAAAAATGATTTTGGAGAAAAGCAAAGTCTTTTCGTTAGGCAAGTGCATAAAATGTCATCTATACAAACAGAAATATCATGTTTGTTTGCCGCAGTTCCTCTAGCTTTCTCCGTAGAAAATACAAATGTGTAGAGCTGGTGTCTACAGGTGGAACCAATTACTGTATCCAAACTCAAATTAAAATGTTTCCCGATAAAAAACATTCAAAACAATAAAGTCCATTGATTATATCCAGAAAACACAAACACAGAGGCTGTCCAATATTTGGGGTTGAGTTAGCTAGAACAAACCTTGATATTTCCGGTTTCATCCAGTCATATCCGGACAAAGTGGTGTGGAATTCGTATGCAATGCACCGAGAAAATTACAGTAAAAATGATTTTTTTACAAAAGCAAAGTCTTTTTGTTAGGAAAGTGCATAAAATGTCATCTAGACAAACAGAAATATAATGTTTGTCGCAATTCCTCTAGCTTTCTCCCTAGAAAATACGAATATGTAGAGCTGGTGTCTCCACGTGGAACCAGTTAGTGTTTCCAAGCTGAAAATTAAATTTTCCTTGAAAAAAAACATTCAAAAAAATAAAGTCTGTGGATAATATCAGGAATACACAAACACAGAGGCTGTAGCAATATTTCGCGTTGAGTTAGCCAAAACACAACCAGATATTTCAGGTTACATCCAGTCGGATCTGAACAAACTGGTGTGGAATTCGTATGCAATCTACCGAGAAAATTACGGTAAAAATGGTTTTTTAGAAAAGCAAAGTCTTTTCATTAGGCAAGTGCATAAAATTTCATCTAAACAAACAGAAATATCATTTTTGTTTGCCGTAGTTCCTCTAGCTTTCTCCGTAGAAAATACTAATGGGTAGAGCTGGTCTCCATGTGGAACAGATTAGTGTTTCAATTGTACAAAATTAAATGTTCCCTGATAAAAAACATTCAAAAAAATAAAGTTCGTGGATAATATCAGGAATACACAAACACAGAGGCTGTAGCAATATCTGGGATTGAGATAGCCAAAACACAAACAGATATTTCTGGTTTCATCCAGTCATATCCAGACAAAATGTTGTGGAATTCGTATGCAGTGGACCGAGAAAATCACAGTAAAAATGGTTTTGGAGAAAAGCAACGTCTTTTCGTTAGGCAAGTGCATAAAATGTTATCTATACAAACAGAAATATCATGTTTGTTTGCCGCAGTTCCTCTAGCTTTCTCCTTCGAAAATACGAATGTGTAGAGCTGATATTCCCATGATATACCAATTAGTGTTTAAATTGTACAAAATTAAATGTTCACTGAAAAAAAAAACATTCAAAACAATAAAGCCCATTGATAATATCCAGAAAAAACAAACACAGAGGCTGTAGCAATATCTGAGATTGAGGTAGTCAAAACAAAACCAGATATTTCCGGTTTCATCCAGTCATATCCGGACAAAGTGGTGTGGAATTCGTATGCAATGGACCGAGAAAATCACATTAAAAATGGTTTCTTAGAAAAGGAAAGTCTTTTCATTAGGCAAGTGCATAAAATTTCATCTAAACAAACAGAAATATCATGTTTGTTTGCTGTAGTTCCTCTAGCTTTCTCCCTAGAAAATACGAATATGTAGAGCTGGTGTCTCCATGTGGAACCAATTAGTGTTTTCAAGCAAAAAATTAAATGTTCCTTGAAAAAAAACATTCAAAAATATAAAGTCTGTGGATAATATCAGGAATACACAAACACAGAGGCTGTAGTAATATTTCGCGTTGAGTTAGCCAAAACACAACCAGATATTTCTGGTTTCATCCAGTCGTATCCGGACAAACTGGTGTGGAATTCGTATGCAATCGACCGAGAAAATTACGGTAAAAATGGTTTTTAGAAAAGCAAAGTCTTTTCGTTAGGCAAGTGCATAAAATGTCATCTACACATACATAAATATCATGTTTGCCGCAGTTCCTCTAGATTTCTCCCTAGAAAATACGAATGTGTAGAGCTTATATACCCATGATAAACCAATTAGTGTTTCAATTGTACAAAATTAAATGTTCCCTGAAAAAAAAAACATTCAAAACAATAAAGCCCATAGATAATATCCAGAAAAAACAAACACAGAGGCTGTAGCAATATCTGAGATTGAGGTAGTCAAAACAAAACCAGATATGTCTGGTTACATCCAGTCATATCCGGACAAAGTGGTGTGGAATTCATATGCAATGGACCGAGAAAATCCCAGTAAAAATGGTTTCTTAGAAAATGAAAGTCTTTTCATTAGGCAAGTGCATATAATGTCATCTACACAAACATAAATATCATGTGTGCCACAGTTCATCTAGCTCTCTCCCAAGAAAATACGAATGTGTAGAGCTGGTGTTCCCATGATGAACCAATTAGTGTTTCATAGGTATAAAAATATATGTTCGCAGATTAAAAAAATTAAAACAATAAAGTCCATCCAGAAAACATAAAAACACAGAGGCTTTCACAATATTTCGGATTGAGTTAGCCAAAACACAACCGCATATTTCTGGTTTCATCCAGTCCTATCCAGACCTAAGGTTTGGAATTCGTATACAATGGACTGAGAAAAACACACTAAAAATGGTTTTGGAGAAAAGCAAAGTCTTTTTGTTAGGCAAGTGCATAAAATGTCATCGATACAAACAGAAATATCATGTTTGTTTGCCGCAGTTCCTCTAGCTATCTCCCTAGAAAATACGAATATGTAGAGCTGGTGTCTCCATGTGGAACCAATTACTGTATCCAAGCTCAAAATAAAATGTTCTCCGATAAAAAACATTCAAAACAATAAAGTCCATGGATAATATCAGGAATACACAAAGGCAGAGGCTGTAGCAATATCTGGGATTCAGTTAGCCAACACAAAACTGGATATTTCCTGTTTCATCCAGTGATATCCGGTCAAACTGGTGTGGATTCCTATGTATTGGACTGAGAAAATCACAGTCAAAATGGTTTTGGAGAAAAGCAAAGTCTTTTCGTTAGGCAAGTGCATAAAATGTCATCTACACATACAAAAATATCATGTTTGCCGCAGTTCCTCTAGCTTTCACCCTAGAAAATACGAATGTGTAGAGCTGGTGTCCCCATGGTGAACCTATTAGTGTTTCTACGGTGCAAAAATTAATGTTCCCTGATAAAAATATTCAAAACAATGAAGTCCATCCATAATATCCAGAAAACACAAACACAGAGGCTTTCACAATATTTCGGATTGACTCAGCCAAAACATGACCGGAGATTTCTAGTTTCATCCAAAAATATCCAGACAAAGTGATTTGGAATTTGTATGCAATGGATCGAGAAAATGAAAGTAAAAATTGTTTTGGAGAAAAGCAAAGTCTTTTTCTTAGGGAAGTGCATAAAAGGTCATATATACAAACAGAAATATCCTGTTTGTTTGCAGCAGTTCCTCTAGCTATCTCCCTAAAAATTACGAATGCGTAGAGCTGGTGTCTCCAATGTGGAACCAATTAGTGTTTCAAGCACAAATTTAATGTTCCCAAGATAAAAAACATTCAAAACAATAAAGTCCGTGGATAACATCAGGAATACACAAACACAGAGGCTATAGCAATATCTGCGATTGAGTTGACCAAAAGAAAACCGGATATTTCCGGTTTCATCCAGTCATATCCGGAAAAAGTGGTGTGGAATTCGTATGCAATGGACCGAGAAAATCACAGTAAAAATGGTTTTGGAGAAAAGCAAAGTCTTTTCGTTAGGCAAGTGCATAAAACGTCATCGATACAAACAGAAATATCATGTTTGTTTGCCACAGTTCCTAGAGCTTTCTCCCTATAAAATACGAATGTGTAGAGCTGGTGTTCCCAATATGAACCAATTAGTTTTTCTACGGTACAAAATGAAATGTTCCCTGATAAAAACTTTCAAAAAATAAAGTCTATCGATAATATCCAGATAACACAAACACAGAGGCTTTCACAACATTTCGGATTGAATTAGCCAAAACACAACTGGATATTTCTGGTTTCATCCAGTCATATCCGGACAAAGTGGTTTTGAATTCTTATGCAATGGATCGAGAAAATCAGAGTAAAAATGGTTTTGCAGAAAAGCAAAGTCTTTTCGTTAGGCAAGTGCATAAAATGTCATCTATACAAACAGAAATATCATATTTGTTTGTCAGTTCCTCTAGCTGTCTCCCTAGAAAATACGAATATGTAGAGCTGGTGTCTCCATGTGGAAACATTTACTGTATCCAAGCTCAAAATAAAGTGTTCCCCGATAAAAAACATTCAAAACAATAAAGTCCGTGGATAACATCCAGAAAAAAACAAACACAGAGTCTATAGCAATATCTGGGATTGAGTTAGCCAAAACAAAACCGGATATTTCCGGTTTCATCCAGTCATATCCGGACAAACTGGTGTGGAATTCGTATGCAATGGATCGAGAAAATCACAGTAAAAATGCTTTCAGAAAATAGCAAAGTCTTTTCATGAGGCAAATAGATAAAATATCATCGATAGAAACAGAAATATCATGTTTGTTTGCCGCAGTTCCTCTAGCTAAATCCCTAGAAATTACGAAAGTGTAGAGCTGGTGTCTGCATTTGGAACCAGTTAGAGTTTCCAAGCAAAAAATTAAATGTTCCCTGATAAAAAACATTCAAAACAATAAAGTCCATGGATAATATCAGGAAAACACAAATACAGAGGCTGTAGCAATATCTGGGATTGAGTTAGCCAAAACAAAACCGGATATCTCCAGTTTCATCCAGTCATATCCGGACAAACTGGTGTGGAATTCGTATGCAATGGATAGAGAAAATCACAGTAAAAATGATTTTGGAGAAAAGCAAAGTCTTTTCGTTAGGTAAGTGCATAAAATATCATCTACACAAACAGAAATATCATGTTTGTTTGCCACAGTACTTCTACCTTTCTCCCTAGAAAATACGAATGTGTAGAGCTGGTGTCCCCATGATGAACCAATTAGTGTTTCTATGGTACAAAATTAAATGTTCCCTGATAAAAATATTGAAATCAAGAAAGTCCGTCAATAATATCCGGAAAACACAAACACAGAGGCTTTCATAATATTTCTGACTGAGTTAGCCAAAACACAACCGCATATTTCTGGTTTCATCCAGTCCTATCCAGACCTAAGGTTTGGAATTCGTATACAATGGACTGAGAAAAACACACTAAAAATGGTTTTGGAGAAAAGCGAAGTCTTTTCGTTAGGCAAGTGCATAAAATGTCATCGATACAAACAGAAATATCATGTTTGTTTGCCGCAATTCCTCTAGCTTTCTCCCTAGAAAATACGAATATGTAGAGCTGGTGTCTCCATGTGGAACCAATTACTGTATCCAAGCTCAAAATAAAATGTTCTCCAATAAAAAAACATTCAAAACAATAAAGTCCGTGGATAATATCAGGAATACACAAACGCAGAGGCTGTAGCAATATCTGGGATTCAGTTAGCCAACACAAAACTGGATATTTCCTGTTTCATCCAGTGATATCCGGTCAAACTGGTGTGGATTCCTATGTATTGGACTGAGAAAATCACAGTCAAAATGGTTTTAGAGAAAAGCAAAGTCTTTTCGTAAGGCAAGTGCATAAAATGTCATCTACACATACATAAATATCATGTTTGCCGCAGTTCCTCTAGCTTTCACCCTAGAAAATACGAATGTGTAGAGCTGGTGTCCCCATGGTGAACCTATTATTGTTTCTACGGTGCAAAAATTAATGTTCCCTGATAAAAATATTCTAAACAATGAAGTCCGTCGATAATATCCGGAAAACACAAACACAGAGACTTTCACAATATTTCGGATTGACACAGCCAAAACACAACCGGAGATTTCTGGTTTCATCCAGTCATATCCAGACAAAGTGGTTTGGAATTCGCATGCAATGGATCGAGAAAATCAAAGTAAAAGTTGTTTTGGAGAAAAGCAAAGTCTTTTTCTTAGGGAAGTGCATAAAAGGTCATATATACAAACAGAAATATCCTGTTTGTTTGCAGCAGTTCCTCTAGCTATCTCCCTAGAAATTACGAATGCGTAGAGCTGGTGTCTCCAATGTGGAACCAATTAGTGTTTCAAGCACAAATTTAATGTTCCCAAGATAAAAAACATTCAAAACAATAAAGTCCGTGGATAATATCAGGAATACACAAACACAGAGGCTGTAGCAATATCTGGGATTGAGTTGACCAAAACACAACGGGATATTTCCGGTTTCATCCAGTCATATCCGGAAAAACTGGTGTGGAATTTGTATACAATGCACTGAGTATATCACAGTAAAAATGGTTTTGGAGAAAAGCAAAGTCTTTTCGTTAGGCAAGTGCATATAACGTCATCGATACAAACAGAATTATCATGTTTGTTTGCCACAGTTCCTCGAGCTTTCTCCCTACAAAATACGAATGTGTAGAGCTGGTGTTCCCAATATGAACCAATTAGTGTTTCTACGGTACAAAATGAAATGTTCCCTGATAAAAACTTTCAAAACAATAAAGTCTATCGATAATATCCAGAAAACGCAAACACAGAGGCTTTCACAACATTTCGGATTGAGTTAGCCAAAACACAACCGGATATTTCTGGTTTCATCCAGTCATATCCGGACAAAGTGGTTTTGAATTCTTATGCAATGGATCGAGAAAATCAGAGTAAAAATGGTTTTGCAGAAAAGCAAAGTCTTTTCGTTAGGCAAGTGCATAAAATGTCAGCTATAGAAACAGAAATATCACGTTTGTTTGTCAGTTCCTCTACCTTTCTTACTAGAAAATACAAATATGTAGAGCTGGTGTCTCCATGTGGAAACAATTACTGTATCCAAGCTCAAAATAAAGTGTTCCCCGATAAAAAACATTCAAAACAATAAAGTCCGTGGATAACATCCAGAAAAAACAAACACAGAGGCTGTAGCAATATCTGAGATTGAGTTAGCCAAAACAAAACCGGATATTTCTGGTTTCATCCAGTCATATCCGGACAAACTGGTGTGGAATTCGTATGCAATGGACCGAGAAAATCACAGTAAAAATGCTTTCAGAAAATAGCAAAGTCTTTTCATTAGGCAAATAGATAAAATATCATCGATAGAAACAGAAATATCATGTTTGTTTGCCGCAGTTCCTCTAGCTATCTCCCTAGAAATTACGAATGTGCAGAGCTGGTGTCTCCATTTGGAACCAATTAGAGTTTCCAAGCAAAAAATTAAATGTTCCATGATAAAAACCATTCAAAACAATAAAGTCCATGGATAATATCAGGAAAACACAAACACAGAGGCTGTAGCAATATCTGGGATTGAGTTCGCCAAACAAAACCGGATATCTCCAGTTTCATCCAGTCATATCCGGACAAACTGGTGTGGAATTCGTATGCAATGGATAGAGAAAATCACAGTAAAAATGATTTTGGAGAAAAGCAAAGTCTTTTCGTTAGGTAAGTGCATAAAATATCATCTACACAAACAGAAATATCATGTTTGTTTGCCACAGTACTTCTACCTTTCTCCCTAGAAAATACGAATGTGTAGAGCTGGTGTCCCCATGATGAACCAATTAGTGTTTCTATGGTACAAAATTAAATGTTCCCTGATAAAAATATTGAAATCAAGAAAGTCCGTCAATAATATCCGGAAAACACAAACACAGAGGCTTTCATAATATTTCTGACTGAGTTAGCCAAAACACAACCGCATATTTCTGGTTTCATCCAGTCCTATCCAGACCTAAGGTTTGGAATTCGTATACAATGGACTGAGAAAAACACACTAAAAATGGTTTTGGAGAAAAGCAAAGTCTTTTTGTTAGGCAAGTGCATAAAATGTCATCGATACAAACAGAAATATCATGTTTGTTTGCCGCAGTTCCTCTAGCTATCTCCCTAGAAAATACGAATATGTAGAGCTGGTGTCTCCATGTGGAACCAATTACTGTATCCAAGCTCAAAATAAAATGTTCTCCGATAAAAAACATTCAAAACAATAAAGTCCATGGATAATATCAGGAATACACAAAGGCAGAGGCTGTAGCAATATCTGGGATTCAGTTAGCCAACACAAAACTGGATATTTCCTGTTTCATCCAGTGATATCCGGTCAAACTGGTGTGGATTCCTATGTATTGGACTGAGAAAATCACAGTCAAAATGGTTTTGGAGAAAAGCAAAGTCTTTTCGTTAGGCAAGTGCATAAAATGTCATCTACACATACAAAAATATCATGTTTGCCGCAGTTCCTCTAGCTTTCACCCTAGAAAATACGAATGTGTAGAGCTGGTGTCCCCATGGTGAACCTATTAGTGTTTCTACGGTGCAAAAATTAATGTTCCCTGATAAAAATATTCAAAACAATGAAGTCCATCCATAATATCCAGAAAACACAAACACAGAGGCTTTCACAATATTTCGGATTGACTCAGCCAAAACATGACCGGAGATTTCTAGTTTCATCCAAAAATATCCAGACAAAGTGATTTGGAATTTGTATGCAATGGATCGAGAAAATCAAAGTAAAAATTGTTTTGGAGAAAAGCAAAGTCTTTTTCTTAGGGAAGTGCATAAAAGGTCATATATACAAACAGAAATATCCTGTTTGTTTGCAGCAGTTCCTCTAGCTATCTCCCTAAAAATTACGAATGCGTAGAGCTGGTGTCTCCAATGTGGAACCAATTAGTGTTTCAAGCACAAATTTAATGTTCCCAAGATAAAAAACATTCAAAACAATAAAGTCCGTGGATAACATCAGGAATACACAAACACAGAGGCTATAGCAATATCTGCGATTGAGTTGACCAAAAGAAAACCGGATATTTCCGGTTTCATCCAGTCATATCCGGAAAAAGTGGTGTGGAATTCGTATGCAATGGACCGAGAAAATCACAGTAAAAATGGTTTTGGAGAAAAGCAAAGTCTTTTCGTTAGGCAAGTGCATAAAACGTCATCGATACAAACAGAAATATCATGTTTGTTTGCCACAGTTCCTAGAGCTTTCTCCCTATAAAATACGAATGTGTAGAGCTGGTGTTCCCAATATGAACCAATTAGTTTTTCTACGGTACAAAATGAAATGTTCCCTGATAAAAACTTTCAAAAAATAAAGTCTATCGATAATATCCAGATAACACAAACACAGAGGCTTTCACAACATTTCGGATTGAATTAGCCAAAACACAACTGGATATTTCTGGTTTCATCCAGTCATATCCGGACAAAGTGGTTTTGAATTCTTATGCAATGGATCGAGAAAATCAGAGTAAAAATGGTTTTGCAGAAAAGCAAAGTCTTTTCGTTAGGCAAGTGCATAAAATGTCAGCTATACAAACAGAAATATCATATTTGTTTGTCAGTTCCTCTAGCTGTCTCCCTAGAAAATACGAATATGTAGAGCTGGTGTCTCCATGTGGAAACATTTACTGTATCCAAGCTCAAAATAAAGTGTTCCCCGATAAAAAACATTCAAAACAATAAAGTCCGTGGATAACATCCAGAAAAAAACAAACACAGAGTCTATAGCAATATCTGGGATTGAGTTAGCCAAAACAAAACCGGATATTTCCGGTTTCATCCAGTCATATCCGGACAAACTGGTGTGGAATTCGTATGCAATGGATCGAGAAAATCACAGTAAAAATGCTTTCAGAAAATAGCAAAGTCTTTTCATGAGGCAAATAGATAAAATATCATCGATAGAAACAGAAATATCATGTTTGTTTGCCGCAGTTCCTCTAGCTAAATCCCTAGAAATTACGAAAGTGTAGAGCTGGTGTCTGCATTTGGAACCAGTTAGAGTTTCCAAGCAAAAAATTAAATGTTCCCTGATAAAAAACATTCAAAACAATAAAGTCCATGGATAATATCAGGAAAACACAAATACAGAGGCTGTAGCAATATCTGGGATTGAGTTAGCCAAAACAAAACCGGATATCTCCAGTTTCATCCAGTCATATCCGGACAAACTGGTGTGGAATTCGTATGCAATGGATAGAGAAAATCACAGTAAAAATGATTTTGGAGAAAAGCAAAGTCTTTTCGTTAGGTAAGTGCATAAAATATCATCTACACAAACAGAAATATCATGTTTGTTTGCCACAGTACTTCTACCTTTCTCCCTAGAAAATACGAATGTGTAGAGCTGGTGTCCCCATGATGAACCAATTAGTGTTTCTATGGTACAAAATTAAATGTTCCCTGATAAAAATATTGAAATCAAGAAAGTCCGTCAATAATATCCGGAAAACACAAACACAGAGGCTTTCATAATATTTCTGACTGAGTTAGCCAAAACACAACCGCATATTTCTGGTTTCATCCAGTCCTATCCAGACCTAAGGTTTGGAATTCGTATACAATGGACTGAGAAAAACACACTAAAAATGGTTTTGGAGAAAAGCGAAGTCTTTTCGTTAGGCAAGTGCATAAAATGTCATCGATACAAACAGAAATATCATGTTTGTTTGCCGCAATTCCTCTAGCTTTCTCCCTAGAAAATACGAATATGTAGAGCTGGTGTCTCCATGTGGAACCAATTACTGTATCCAAGCTCAAAATAAAATGTTCTCCAATAAAAAAACATTCAAAACAATAAAGTCCGTGGATAATATCAGGAATACACAAACGCAGAGGCTGTAGCAATATCTGGGATTCAGTTAGCCAACACAAAACTGGATATTTCCTGTTTCATCCAGTGATATCCGGTCAAACTGGTGTGGATTCCTATGTATTGGACTGAGAAAATCACAGTCAAAATGGTTTTAGAGAAAAGCAAAGTCTTTTCGTAAGGCAAGTGCATAAAATGTCATCTACACATACATAAATATCATGTTTGCCGCAGTTCCTCTAGCTTTCACCCTAGAAAATACGAATGTGTAGAGCTGGTGTCCCCATGGTGAACCTATTATTGTTTCTACGGTGCAAAAATTAATGTTCCCTGATAAAAATATTCTAAACAATGAAGTCCGTCGATAATATCCGGAAAACACAAACACAGAGACTTTCACAATATTTCGGATTGACACAGCCAAAACACAACCGGAGATTTCTGGTTTCATCCAGTCATATCCAGACAAAGTGGTTTGGAATTCGCATGCAATGGATCGAGAAAATCAAAGTAAAAGTTGTTTTGGAGAAAAGCAAAGTCTTTTTCTTAGGGAAGTGCATAAAAGGTCATATATACAAACAGAAATATCCTGTTTGTTTGCAGCAGTTCCTCTAGCTATCTCCCTAGAAATTACGAATGCGTAGAGCTGGTGTCTCCAATGTGGAACCAATTAGTGTTTCAAGCACAAATTTAATGTTCCCAAGATAAAAAACATTCAAAACAATAAAGTCCGTGGATAATATCAGGAATACACAAACACAGAGGCTGTAGCAATATCTGGGATTGAGTTGACCAAAACACAACGGGATATTTCCGGTTTCATCCAGTCATATCCGGAAAAACTGGTGTGGAATTTGTATACAATGCACTGAGTATATCACAGTAAAAATGGTTTTGGAGAAAAGCAAAGTCTTTTCGTTAGGCAAGTGCATATAACGTCATCGATACAAACAGAATTATCATGTTTGTTTGCCACAGTTCCTCGAGCTTTCTCCCTACAAAATACGAATGTGTAGAGCTGGTGTTCCCAATATGAACCAATTAGTGTTTCTACGGTACAAAATGAAATGTTCCCTGATAAAAACTTTCAAAACAATAAAGTCTATCGATAATATCCAGAAAACGCAAACACAGAGGCTTTCACAACATTTCGGATTGAGTTAGCCAAAACACAACCGGATATTTCTGGTTTCATCCAGTCATATCCGGACAAAGTGGTTTTGAATTCTTATGCAATG